>NC_086285.1:52903606-53226616 GCF_963924245.1 Chroicocephalus ridibundus | reverse complement strand
AGCATCAGACCTCCAATGCTTTCCAAGATCAACACTTAACCCTGGAAGCAGGACAACAGCTGGCTCTCCTAGATTATTTGTCACCATAACAAGACTCCAATTTGGCCATTGAGATGCATTATTTTAGTTTTAATAAATACCCAAATCCTATTGCTAAGCATTACTGTAATATTTACTCAGTAGAAAATCCTTTTCAACTTTGACAACTCAGGAAGTGAGGAGCTGCAATTATTAAGACATCTATATCACATTTACCTGACAAAGGAAAACAAGAAAAATTTACCACTAGACAGTGGGGAGAGAATAAAAATACAAAACAAACAGAAGAACAAAGGCCATTCAAGCTTTGGGTTTAAATTCATAATACGTTGAAGGAAACAACCTAACACTGCATGCTGACTGCATTAAGCAGTCATTAATACAGTCCCTTAAATACAATGTTTACAACTGATCTATGTAGCAATGAGACAATCACAAAGGAGACACCCTGTGTCCTGCTTGCAGAGACAGAAACACAGCCTTTGCAGAGACGATGTAACCACTGTCCACTCTCTACTATTGCTAAAACTGCCCACGTTTCTGCTGTCACATAGCAGTCAGAAACAGTACCCTACCGACAGAGGAATGAAGACAGACAGCTTATTACTGGAAGGGTATTCCCCCCATGCTGATTATCAACACACCGCAGATAAGAAATATCTACAATGGTATTGTATATATTCCCTCCCGACTAACCTTCAAGGGTCACTTAGTGATACTGCCAGCTCTGGAAAAAGCCAAGAGAATTATGGTGGTGACGATCAAGTCATCAACAGAAACATTAATTGCCCTTCTGTTAAAACAGAGTACAATCAAGGAACATCATAAATTTTGGAGGGTATGAAGAGGGGAAGACTCAAAATACCCTAAACAAAAGGTGTTCTGTGAACAGCTTAAGTAATAAAGTGTTAAGAACACCATTTACTTCTCACTGTCGTACAGACACTATGGCTGCCCAACTCTTGTCAAGCAGGATGAATGCTGGCCAACCTCCACCTGTCCATCTCACCACAAGGGCATTAATTTGACTGGTCTCTCTTCAGCAGTACAAGTTTTCACAAAACAAATCAGAATTTTGTTGTGTGTTTTTTTTATCTGAATACACTGTTAAATTTCTGCCAGAGATACAAGAATTCGGAGAGAAAGGAAAACGTACTTTTTGATAAGAAGAGTGTTAAAAAGACTGTATAAAGAATGGCTTAGAAAAAGTAGCGCTTTATCATCTAACAAACATAATTGTGTTACGATTTGAAAAAAGGTCATCTTCCTTTACGTAAAGTGACACCCTTAAATTATCCAGTCTAATTGTACAAATTCATATGGCATGCTCTGTTTTCAACACACTAATTTACATTCAAATTTTAAAAATTAAGAGAAATTCCTGGAAAGCTTTCTCAGCATAGATAAATTCATGTTCTGTGTATGAAAAAAAAACTCACTGAGCTACTGCTGGAGGTTGAAGCTCCGTGACCTTCTCTACTGGTGCTGGGTTTTGGAGAACTTGGGGGTGTCCGGGAAGTACATACCAGATGAACCATATGATATTCATCTTGCTAAAAATTAAAGAAATTGAAGAGCTAAAGCAACAATATTTGAGAAATTTACAAGCAAAAGATGTCTTTAAAAATCCACTTTCAAAGCTGTATTTGCAATCAGGAAAGAAACATACAAACTGGAGGGACCATAGAGCAAAACTTGAGCCTAGCACAAGAGAAGTCTGCTGTTTCACAACTGATGTTTTCTTAGCAGCTATCAACAATAGCATATTGAACATTCATTTACCCCCAGTTTTCCCTAGAACTGCAGTATAGCAGACCCAATGGAAGACCACAAAAAAACATGAGGAAATGTAACATGCGCTTTAACTTTTACTTTGGAAAAAATATCAAACTCTTACAGGGCTTGGCTTCCCTAAGTTAAGAATGCTTACATTTGCATTGAGATCTAGTGAAGAGTGTTAATCAATAAAGACATCAAGGTAAATGAAAAATGTAGGTGCTGAATTCCACAAACGGACCAAGATAAGAAAAAATGTACAAGCCATTGCCTCCACGTCACTCCAGTCGACGCTTGGCTCAAGCCTAACCTGCAGCCACCCAACTGAAGAGGCCCTGCAGATATTCCACACTCAAGGAGTACTGTTCAAAGTGCTAGGTGGGACTTGGGTATTCCTAAATATTCAAAAGTGAGGAAGCAAATGGGTGGCACCACTTGAAGCCATGTCAGTATGCAAGTAATCAGCCCACACCAACTCTTCATGAATATGCTCCTCCCAAACATGGATGCCATAACAACTTCAATCTGAAGCTATTTCTCTGTACCAAATGAAAACGCCCCATTATATATCAGCATGCCTGAAGCTTATATGGCCATAGCAACAGGAACAGCTATGACTGTATTTAAATTGCATGCTACAGCTTCCTCAGTAACCAGATTTTAAACAAGAAAAACAACAACAAAAAAATCTGTCCTCTTCTGAAGTCAGTGTGGTGCAGTCAAGCTGCAGTTCTTAATGAGATGACATTTAGAAATATCAAGGCTTGGAGGATTTTTTAAGCTGTTAAAAAAAATGTTAAAACATACACTTACTCATTTGTAAGTTTTAATCTTTAGGAACAAAGAAAACTGGATAAATGCTTTTATACAGTGTCATGCATTACTGCTAGCATAGCCTATCCATATCCACATTCATTTAAACTCCCCCAAACGGATCAGTTTCTAGCCTCAAGCACAGCCTCATTATTACATTAAGTGTAGTTTCTTACTAGTCAGTGATAGGAAGCAATGAGCAGAGAGCACTGAAGGCAGGTGATCAGCATTCTGACCACATCAAAAGCCTTTTACCTAACTAGTTACCTTCCTACTAGCTAAGAACTTCTGCCACTTGGAGAGGCAAAGGAAGCTAAACATATTACTTGTGATCTTACAGTATACAGCTTTATTCAATGTGACAGTTTATTGTAATTTATTTCTATTTATACAGAACATGTTGAACGTCACTATGCCTGAAGAGTGCCACACTTACAGCCTCGAGGTATTTTCTATCAGCAAAATGACAGTGCTCAGTATCAAAGAGCAAGTATTGCAAAGCTAATTTGAGAAATTTAGTAAATCCTCAGATAACATCAAGAATTTATAGCTAATCAAGTAGGAATTATATGGCAGAGAATGAGATTGAATTTAGGAGTAATCATACCTTTTTTCCAAAAGCTCTTAAAAAGCTTGATCACAAAAACCTCCTCTCTTCAAACATGAATTTTTAACTTTCACTAAATTTCTTTAACTAAATCCAAGGCCTATAGCTACTAAAAAGCCTTTAATGTCAAATGTAGCCCTGTATAGTGAAGGAAGTCAAAGTTTCTCCTCTAGTACACAAGCAAGGTTTGAAACTGTGTTTCCTAACACTAGCCTGCTATAATGAGGCCAAGTGAATTCAAGGGATTCAGACTTCATTTTGTCTTTAACGAGCAAAACTAAGCTTTGAGGCAAGTTATATAAGCATTTTCATGAACTTTTAAGTGGTACAAGACATATACTGGTTGGCAATAGTCCAGCTCCAGTTTTCTAGTAAGCCTATACATAGTAAATTTCAATCATTTTTGGTAAGCAATTAAATCCAATTTAATAAAAATCTATTTCAGAATAAAGATTATAAAGTAACAACAGTGTTAGTCTACTCAAGCAATACTCAAGATTCTTCCACATTAGTTACTCCATACTTAATACGAAGTTCAGTTGCTCTATTCTCCTTTAGAGACTTTCCTCCATACTAAATACTAAAACGTAACCCACTCCCGCAGTCTGCACACTGATTTTTTACCATAATACATTACAAAAAAAAAGTATCAATACCTGGCCGTTGGTAATGAATTACAAAGCTTACCTATTTCACAGGATTAAAAACTGTGTAATTGTTTAATAACCTAAAGTATTTTCCAAATATAGCTATTGATGCATCCTGATTTGTTTACAAGGAGTTTAAAGACTATTCAACATAATGCATTATGTTTTCTGTTACCATCAAAACTGAAAGGAAATTCTTGGTAATCTGCCCTAAATATCCTCTTATTCATTAAGTTAGTACAGTTCTTAAAAATTTATAGATGTCCCTCTTATTTGGTAGCATCAATCCAAACTATCTGAACCAATATGAGAACCAAGTGCACGTATTTCAAGATTTCTCACATCACATGTCACGTGCATTCAGGATTCGGATTTCACTTAAATGTCGACCAGAGAATCCAAAGTTAGATTAGTAAAGTTATTTTTTCCAAGATGAACCAGCAGAATATATAAAAAAAGAAATAAAAAAATGCAAGACCTTTCAAAGATCATCAGGAATGGCTGATAGCTGACAAATAAAACTAGGTCAACAAATAGCTTTCCCAGCAAAACCATTCAGGAATTTAGAATTCTGGTTTTGCATATAAATATATTACCCTTAATTTGCTTATAGAAGTGCCACGTTGAATGTAAGTTCTTGAATTTAAGTAGGTACAAGAAATGAAATGATGTGCCAAACCAACACAAATCTGTTAACTGATTCTGTTTAGGCCACAGTGGGAACCGTCCAAAAAAGTCACTCTACACTACATATCACTTGTTTGGGACTTACATAGCTCACTTGCTCTCCCACCAATAGGAAACATGCCTCAATCCACACGTATCACAATCCTACATAGATGGGATACTTGAAAATACATTTTCCTGAGCATAACATTATACGGTTACATCTCTCAACACAATAATGAAAATTTGAAGCTAAACAACACAAATCTAAATTCCTGTTTGCCAAAAAGGGCGTTTTGATCAAATATCATATGGTGTTGATATAAAGCTTACTTTTCTGAGAACATCTTTCAGCTGCAGATGATCAGGAAGCAGTCTGCCAGAATACACCAGTCTCTGATCCTTTGTAGACTAGGAGATGGGACAAAGAAAGGAATTTAGCTTTTTCCTGCTGTACAGATATACAGCTGGAGATAACATTTGCAGATGAGAAAACCCCTTATAATGCCAACCACCAACAGACAGCCTTAAAAACATTTTGGAGGCTTCACAAGTCCAACTCACAAATTAATTCTGGGAAAGAATTCTGCTATTATGCACTCAGCAAGAGTGCCATAACAATTAATAACACTTAACTGTCAAATGCTGCTCAAGAAAACTATCAAGTATATTCAAAAATTGCTTTCTTTTAAAGAAGATTTGCTCTTTACCCTGCTCCCACTCCCAGATATTTGCTGAAAAAGTAGATGGAAAACTAGCTGAGGCAAAGAAACAAAACCAAAAATAGTTAGTAGAATGATGGAATGATAATTAAAATATGCAGAAGAAAGGCACAAATTTCAATCTTTTTCAACATGGAATTTCTGTTATAAGTGCCTGCCCCCATCCCCACCCCCCAAAAAAAATATTAAAAAGAAAATCACGAGGAAACAAGGAGTAAGCATTTAAAAGCATGAATCAGCAAAATTATTTAATTTTTTTTTTTTTTAGGTAGCCTTCAAACTTTGGCAAGTTTTTTTGCCTGTTTTTATACTTTCAGAGTTTAAAACACCTTAGTAATGCAAACCAACATTACTTAAAAAAAACAAACAACAAATCATACGCTATTCATAAGGTAATAACTTTCAGCTATTCTACACAGAAGAGATAACGATGAAATTCTTTGTAAAAGGAATTTATTTGGGGTACCTAAAATGTCCAGTACACTAAGGCAACAGACACATTATTGGTTAAGCAAAACAAACAAACAAAAATCCCAACCCGGCTCAATTCAGTTTATGCTGTCAGAAAGTTTTAAATAGTCTTAACAGTAGTGAGTCACTAACATGCTGTAACTCTGTGAATAAACACCTCTTTTTTTTTTTTGAAAAAAACTCCTAAATATTCACCTATATTGAAATAATTTTAAAGAGAATCCAACTGTTACATCCGTTCAGTTTAACTATTGCTTGAATCTGAAATTAATACAATAGCATTTAATACTTGAAAGAGAGCACTAACAAAGGCAAATGCTAAATGAAGAAACCTAGCCTAACATCAGTGGAACAGACATGTATTATCAGCATGAAATATTTGAAGAATTTCCCCATCATGCAAACAGCTAGTCTTACATCTCTCCTCTTTCTCTCCCTGCCTTTTGTTGCCCACTCTGCAGTCTTATGCTAAGACACAAATACCTGAGCTCCAGATCTCTTTAATTAGAAAAAGCTTTCACATAAGTTTTGAGATATTTTTTTCATGCAATAGCCTTTTACAGATTTCCAATAACTTATCAGAACATTAAAAAGTTGCAGAACTTGTTTTTTGCCTGAAAAAAATTTGGTCATATCACTAGAAAAAATAAATATAGATACTCTAAGCAAATAATTATGAAAAGAACACATTAAATCTGAGAAGCTTTTAACTTTTTTCCCAAATTCATACTAGCTATTCACGATTAAATAAGTCTTTAAAAAAAAAGTACATAACCTGCCACATATAGTACAGAACTGTATATCACTTCTTCAGAATAACCATTTTCCATATTCTTCTGCATTTTTCTGTATTTTTAATTATTGACACAATACACTATTTTATTAAGTCTCACAACACAGGGAACTAGTTATTTGCAGCTCCAATAGATAAAATACTGCAATGAATTAGACATCAGTGCTGTACTACTTCTATTTATGTTTAAAACAACAACAACTAATGGCCATCTCTCTCATGTCAAGACTAAATTCTTTTGAACTACACTATTTTGCTTGCTCCTTTCAAGCAGTAACAGGCTGGTAACAGAATACAGGCTTTACTTGCATTTTGTATTTGGGAAAGGCCTTCTTAGAAAAAACAGAAATTTGCAACATGCATCAAGATTACAGCAAAATGATTTCCTGTAAATAAGAAACTTGCTGCTTTAGAATGACCAAGGGAGCCAGAAGAAAAGTCTCAGAAACCTTGTTTCTGGGTCCTGACACAGATTATCTGGAGATTAATTAGAACAGATAAACTTAAAACAAAACAAGCAAAACACAACAAAAAACCCCTTCCAAATCCAACACAGCAATAGAGTGCTGTTTTGCCTGTCCCACTCATAATACAGCTTTCTACAGGGTCAAATTCAAGTTCTTCTCTTTAGTACCTTATATATGAACCTCTCTTCAACCACATCTAATTAAGTACCTTCTCAAACACTATACAAACAGTACAAATTTTTTTTTTTAATAGTGGTACTTTACAGAGAAGAAACTGCTAGATTAAAAAACCCCTCAAAACTGACTATTACGTAGCCTTCAGTAATGTGTTTCAGCTCCCTACAAAACCACAAAAGAAAAGGTTACGCATATGCTGAGTACTGTTAATTATATTAAACTAGAAACATTAATGGGGGAAGATGAGGTTTTAAACCCTATACTCCTCCCTATGTAACTTAAATACCTAACTGCGTGCTACGGGAATACCACTTGAGATTATCCAGGTGTAAAGCCATTTTAGAATTCTGAAGTGTAGGCTTTTTTTAAATGCAGATGGAAGAAGAGATGATAAGTGTGAAAACACAGTAATTCACATATATGCCAAAGTAAGTGGAAAAGGCATTCAACTCATCCTCTGCCTGAGGAGGTTCACCACCACACCTCCATGCTCACTGCTAGCCCAAATACTGAACAGTGACGCAAAAAAGACTTCTATATATAATTTTATATATATATATATGTATAAATAAAATATCTACATAATTTATATATATAAATTATATAGATAATTTATTATGGTATTAAAATAAGATATATACATATTTGGTTTATATATAAAATATGTATATATTTTTTATATATATGTATATATAATTAGAGTGGCCTCGTTTTCAGAAGCAAGCACATATCATCAGTTAAAGTGATTCTAGAACATAAAATTTAGAAGTGAGGTGGAAGGCAGTTTTCAGATCATAATCTAAAAGGTATGCATTTAAAACCAAGAATTCATCGGCTCGCATTTTTTTTTTCTTTCATTTTTCAAACAAGACTCCTTCTGCTATGCTTGTCTTTATAAGAAGATAACAAAGTCTAAATTAGCTATGCCCAGCACATTACCAAAACCCACCAAACTTAAGCTGAAGCAGCAACTTCCTTTAGAAACACAGACAATCTCTGAACTATCCTGTTTCAGCTACCCGACACTCATGATTTTGGTCACTCAGCCTCTCTCCCATAGGAAATAAAAATCCAAACAACCACGTCAGGTTAGAACTGTGGGGAAAGGATATGCCAGATGACAGGTACTGAAGGAAATGAGAAACAGCAGTTTTAAATTCCTATTTATGGGTGTAATCAATGCAGCAGTTAATGCACTGAATGTAAGATCTACCAAATTGAGACACACAGGTGATTTTCCAAGTTTTCTTGTCTTAAATAAACATTTAATTTAGGGACACTGTAACTACAGTCCTCTATCTATGAAAAATTGGTCCAGTCAGGGAAAAAAAAAATATTGACAAATGCAAACTTTAGTATAGACCCACTAACTAATTTAACACTGTTTTAAACCCATTTAGCTTATTCAGGGACTGACTTTATTAAGCATACCACCTTTAATAACAACTAAACCAATTTAAATCTGCCTAAACTTAGAATATGCACATATTTAGCTAAGTAATTTACACAAATTAATCTGAAAAAAAAAAAATCACAAACAACACTGCCTCAAGGCCTAACTTCTAGTTTGCCTATTTTAACCATCTCATTTTCTGAAGATATACTCTCAATAAACTGTAAATGTTATGACAACATTTACAGTTACCATCAGTTCACTAATTTACAGATGCGTATAGGAGAATGAGGTACAAGTCACACGTGAAAACTTGAAAGACTATGTATAGCAGTGATAGCAACTGACTGCTGTTTTACAGTCTTCACTTCAAGAACACTGCAATACCTGTATAGAGCACCTGTGTTCTGATGTACTCTTGCACTCTTAAAATAGCATTGTAATAGAAGTTATTTCCAGGACCTATCCCATTCAGGGAATGTAGAAGTTTGATCGACAAAGATTTAAACAAATTCAAAAAAAGCAGTAACACTCAATATCAAAAACATATCAAGCCAAAAATACACTTTCCAATTTTACTATACATAGGAGACATCCTTTTAAAGACCTTTGTCCCCTCCGACGTTACTACTTTAATTTGAAAGGTTCTATGAAATAAAAATATTGTGATCAGTTACTAGTTTGATTGCAAATACAGTAAATCCAAATTAAATTGGAATTACTGAGATAATTTTCACTGAAGAAACTCCCCATTCTTTAACCCAGAACAATTTTGGGCATTCTGAACTAGTCATTCAATAATGAGAGGCATGTTGAGGAATCAATTTTCAACAGAAGAAAGATGTTCCAGGAAAATGAAATTTGATATTATACTCCTGGTTAAAACCCACAGTGCAACATAAAAACCCCTTGTTCATTAAAGATTTTTCCTAGAAGCCCAACTGAGCAAGATCATAGGATGAGTCAGAAAAATAGTGTTTAAACACAAATACGTCACAGGAGGAGATTCTAGTGAGGAGGAAGAAGAAACAGCAATCAGCTGAAGTCATGTATTTGTTTCCTTCACAGCAGATAGCCTCCCTCAGCAGAGAATTACTCACGGCAGTAACTAAAACCACAAACTGAGTCTCAAATACTGCTTAACATGTCCTAATGTACCAGTGACACAGCCTAAGTCGTGGACTGCTTTTCTTCTGCTTTCTCCAAAAGGCAGAAACCCCCTTTGAGACACAAAGCCACTACATTGCCTTCCCCCCCCCGCGCCACCCCCCCCCCCCCAAAAAAAAAAAAAACAACAAACAACAGTGCCAATAATTCTTCTATTGAACCAGGTGAATTCTAGTTATTTACAATATAAATGCAACCTTTGTCTGATGTTTTATACAGCAAGGTCTAGGCCCCACGTGCTACTGCAACGTGGGGGCAAAGTCACTCCCTTCATACAGTCTTCTGGAACAAATTTTCACATATACTGATCTGTATGACTGCTATTCTAAACAGGTATGGTATTAGCTTTCTATTATTACCTGTATGTTTTTCATAACATCTTTTCAATTGCCAAGTTTAGAACTTAAAAGAATTTAGAAAAAAATCATATTTTCCCCAGAAAACAAAAAAAACCCCAAACTTTTATATTGTTTCAAAATACAGTCACAACTGCCATACAAGTGTGCAGAACATCTGAGAGCAGTTTTTTCAGCACAACCTCAAAAAAATGTCTTTTCAAAGAGGAGGAGAAAAGGAAATAATGCTGGAGATTGTTCAGTTGTGTGTTTCAAGTAATATTATGAATAAACATCTATCTGCTCCACACCTCAGTGAATTCACTAGATCATAGTAACTTTAGATACATTGCTTAAGTACTGTAATTACTTTAGACAGAACTCTTACATTTACAGAAGTTAGTCTTAAACTGAGCTGAGTTATCTCAATTCCAGTTCCAAAATAGTTACATGGAGCATTAATAAGTGTCTTCAGCAACACCATCTTTTGAGACGCTATACTGTGATCATCTTCAACCATATAAAAGGGCAGCTATTTATATTGCCAACTTCCCTGAAAGCAGAGACCCAGCCATTGCCTTTACACAGACAGCTCTTTGGCAGTAGGGCTCTTCCTTGTTTATTTTTGCAGAGCACCCAAGGAAAGTCTCCCATCGACTGTACAGAAGTTACTGCGACGCCAGTCTTACCGACAAGATGAAGAGAAAGGGCTGGCCAACAACTCACCGGCTTACTGGGGTAGACATTAGAGAGGTGGGATTTTAGCTTGCCCACAGTCCAGTCCAGAAAGCAGTTAATGGTCTGGTCGGTGTATTTCTGGTTGGGGGCCTTGATGATGAGGGTCACCGGGTGATCCACGACGCTTTGGTCCATGCTGCTGGCCCGGGGGTGGGGGGGGTGGGCGGCTGGCCCTGCCCGCCCCCTCCTCCTCCCCCTCCCTGCTTCTCCTCGGGGTAGACGAAGCGGCTCCAAGCTCTGGTCGCTGCGGGAGGGTTCAGCGGCCGGGGGCGAACTTCCTGGGGAAGCTGGGGGAGCCCATGCCCGTGCTGGCCCTCACGCCGGCGGCGGCACCGGCCGAGGTCTGCCCGCCGAGAAGCAGAGAGAGAGACGGGGGGGGGGGTCGGCTTAGCACGTCACACACAGGCCCACCCCCCCCACCTCCGGTAACCACAGCGACGGGGAGGCCAACGGACGCACCCTCACCCACCCACCTCCCGGACACCCTCCCGCTGCGCCCGACGGAGAAGGAAAGGAGACAGGGAACAGGCCGGTACCCGGAACTCGCCCGCCCGGGCTGGGCCCCTCCGCCCGCGGCACCGCCTCAGACCTCCGGCCCGCTCGCCCTTTGCGTAAAATGGAGACCGACCGGAAGCGCGGTGGCGTCCGTCCTGCCTCCCCCTCCGCCCGCTGGGGGGCGCTCGCCGGGCGGGGGGGGCGCGGGGCGCAGGCGCGGGCGGAGTGTGGTGTGAGGGGAGGTAATGGCGGCGGCCCGTCTGTGAGGTGGGCGGTGGTTCTTCTTTAGGGAGGCGGCTTCTCTTCAGGGAGGTGGCGGGCTCTTCCGGCGTTTTGCCGAGGGGGCGAGGAAAAAAGGGCGTACAGCGGCGAAGGCGGCTGGCAGGAGCGCAGGGCCTGGGCCTCCGGGTTTGTGGCCGTGGGCGGAGGGCTGCGGTACAGGATGTGGGGCGTCCGCCGGCCTCTTGCGTCAAGGTGCGGGTTCGCAAGGAGGCCTCAAGGCTGAAAAGGTTAAATGCTTCTTAGCAGCCGGAGTTAAAACTTGATTACTTGCCGCGTGTCCCGCCTCCCTCACCATTGTGTGCGGACACCTCCGTGTATTTATCACCAACATCCTTGTGAGGTCAGGAAATGGTAGTTTATAACCGGAACGGAGGCAGAGGAAGAGGTTTGCCACATGTTGCGCAGGAGACCTGTCTAAAACCATAAGTTTCTGAAATCGCAGGCTTGCATTGTAAACTTCTGATCATCTTAGGTGATTCTCAGTTGCTGAAAAGAAAATCCTTTGAAGGATAGCCTTCAATTTTGATGAACAGAATGACAATGAATAAGGGAAAAGTTCAGTGCATGATACTTCTGCTAAAGATCTCTGCAGTAAAAGTTGGTCTCATTAACTCAATAAAAACAATAAACTGCTTAGACAAAATACTTTAAAGTGTCTCTTGAACCAAGAAACAATGCTTTCCTGCTATTTCCTTCAGTCTTCAAATGCTGTAGGTAACTATAGAAGGCACAAGAGTTTCAGGTTAGATTTTTTCAAGTAGGTAGTGTCCCTTTAATGGCAAAGAATCATACCTTTCATTAATCTCTGCATTATGAACAAGGAGTGAGGCACAAAAAAGTTTGATAATAAAGAGAGGATCCTAAGGAACTCCAGTATCAGAAGGGAAAGATAAAAAGAAGAGCCTGAATGAATATCCTTAGCACCCAAGACCTAATTCTTCCTTTTAAATAAAACCTGGATACAGACAGCAGCTAATGTGAGACTTTGCAAAAGCAGAGAAAATAGTCTTAATTTTTATGTTTATTGGCTTCTAATTATTTTCCTCTACAACCATTCCTTCGCATACCTCATGTTTGAGGTGGAGCATGGGACCTCCATGTTTCTACAGCACCTGGTATCCTTGAGATGGCTTATCAAATCATAAACGTGGACAACTGGTACTTGACAACACCTTCAAGTGTAATATTTGACATACTCATATCAGTTTCCCAGCTCCCTCCCTTGTTATATAAGAACAATTGTTTGCACTTGAAATTCTGAACATGCTGTCATTACCAGGGCATGCAACTTGGAATTCCCAGGAATTTCCAAGAATAGAACAGGATTTCCAAGCACTAGTCAAATATTTGTGCATAGGGTGATGCACCAAAATGGATCAGCTAGATGGGCACTTGCAAGGCGTAATATACAAAAATTGAGGCAAATGGTAAGTTTTATGCGTTGCATTTAGGATGCTTGCAATTGTATTGTTTGACCTACGGTGTTTGACCTACGGTGTTTGACCTACAGTGTTTGACCTACAATGGCCACCTACATACACATAATATTTCTATAACGCACCCATTAGCTACTTTAAAAAATGCCAAACTTGGGATGACCAAGAAATCCCCTGAATCACAACCTGAGAACAGTAAGGTCTCTTCTGTGATGTCATTTTAGAAGCTGCGTGTTGTGCCAGCTGCATGAGCAGATCCCCATACTGTGCACAGGCCCTCAGGGGTCAGAATTACACG
Organism: Chroicocephalus ridibundus; assembly: GCF_963924245.1. Classification (NCBI taxonomy): domain Eukaryota; kingdom Metazoa; phylum Chordata; class Aves; order Charadriiformes; family Laridae; genus Chroicocephalus; species Chroicocephalus ridibundus. Next base: position 53,213,294 of record NC_086285.1, on the reverse strand, counting down.
TGCGGTGATCTCGTTTTGGGACTAAAACTTAAAACCTGGTAAAAATAGTTTGACATTCATTTATACTCCGGAAAACATTGTGAAGTAGTCTAAAGTATCACATCAAGGGGCCATTTGATATTTTAAGATGCAAGAAATAGTGTGGTTATTCTTACTACTTGTCTGACTTGACATACAAAGCCACGGTAATCTTTTTGCATACTTGCATTGTCTGTGGCATCTCTGTAGCTCAGAGGAAAACTTAAGGCAAATCTTTTTTAAGAATGCCAAAACTTTATTAATTTTTTTAAATAAAGGAATTCATGCATTAAAATGTTACGAAAGACAGAGGCATCATCTTCTCACTCTTGAGGTAGCTACAACAGGTACCTGATTTGAGACTTGAGGCTTCTTATACAGCCGTTAGACTATCTGAGGGAAAATTCAGAGCATATAGGATCCTGCCATCTCTAGGTTCTCAAATAAGTTGGGCACAGAAGATACACTGCTTGATTAAATCTACGCTGATAGCATTTATGAAGTTGAAATAGATCAAAAATAACAAGTTATTTCCAGTAAATATCTTCTCTGTTTCTTGATTATTTGTATTTATTTGTTTGTTTGTTTATTTATTTTCTGATAGGGTAGCAAGTGCGCAGTCTAAAAACTCTGGATCACCTTTTTTCTTTCATTCCTCTGCACAAACCAGCAGGGCTCAGCCTAGGCGCTGTAACACCACATAAAATCATAGCAGTTACAAGCTGAGTTGTAACTAGCGAATTCGGCCAGTCTTCTGCTATTTATACTAATAGTTGGGGTCATGTGAAATTACTGACCTATATGTGGGATGACAACCAGAAAGAAGTTGAGAATCCGTATGCTCAGAAACAGCAGTTTTCTCCAAGGCTGTTTAAAAACTCTGCCTTACCATGAAAAGATGACAAGAATTCCCGCATTCCTTCTTCAGAAGAAACGGCTTTGAGAAAATTGATATTTCAGCCCCTGCCAGGATTTTCTGTTCTAAGTCATGGAATTTACATTTCATTTAATGATCTGGAAAGCTTGATGTACAAGGAGGAAAGAGTGGGTTTGTGCTGTTTGTGCTCCTCTCATTTGTATACATGAAGCCAGAGAGGTTTATTCCTGAAGAAAACTAAGGGAAAGGTCATGTTCACATGGGTTTTTTTCACTCTGGAAGTGTATACCATCTCTTCTCTACTAGATATTTTGCTAACTCCCAACAGTACTATAGGAATTTCCGTAATGGATTTCCATGAGCAAAAATGGCGCTGGAAGTCCTTTGGTTGCCATGTTAGCGCCACTGACAAACAGGTTTGACTACGTCTTTCAGCAAGAGGTGTACAATTCGTCAGTCCTGATATTTCTGCAAGCAAACAAGCTGAAATGCATATATATATATTTAAATATAATAATGGGCTTCTCAGTTGTTTGTCAGGACTTAGGCACTGATGTTTTCTACGTGTACCGGTTGATCCTCCCCCTAACCTTTGAGCCCAGTGGCCCATTTCCATCAAACTTCACAAGGTGTAGCACTCTAGGATGTTACAATACTGAAGGTTTCAAGAGCTAAGGGGCTATTAAGAGAGAGAGAGACACCTTGCAAGTGTATCCACTGATAAGAAAGCTAATCAGCTTCCTCCTCTCTAGCCACCAGAGAATTCAAATGGAGCACGCTGAGAGGGAAATACAGAACTACTCGCTTTCACTTGCAAATCGCCTGTAAAGAACGTGACCGGTTAAGACCCAAGGTCTTGCAGTAGGTGACTGGCGGACAGACTGCAACGTGGAATTGGGCTTGCCATGACTTCAGCTGGGCTATGCAGTTTCAACTTCTGGAATAAAAATCCTGCAGGACCAAATAACTGGTTTCTAGTAGGGGCGTGAAGATGGTTTTATTGACAAATCCTGAAAACAAGTATTACTGGGTGCATTGTTAGTAGCAGCGGTAGTCCAGTTGGCGACAAATGTGTAAGGAATATTTTCCTGAAATGGTTAAATGAAAATGCGATTCATCTTCAAATAATTTTGCCCTGATGGTAGCTTCAATACTGAAGAGGAGTAGCAGTTATCCATAAATTTTCCGTCTGACATGGGAGGTGCTTCGAAAGAGACGTAAAGGTAAGAGAATGTCGTGGTATCGTATTGTTTCAAGGAGAATCAAACGGTAAATATGCTGGTTAAACAGCTGCAGAGATAGAAAAGTTTTAGGTGACCAGTAGCTTTCTGGGACAGAACTTAAATGGACCCTTTTTTTTCTCCTGTAATACTGCAGTATAAAAGAGCTAGACTGCTGTGTTATACGGTCTCAGATCAATCTCTGATTTCATCTCAAACATGGAGTATGGTTGTATAGAATGGCTTTTTGCTTACAGATTTAGCATGGAGTTTTATTTGGAAAATTTTTTATGTGCTATTACTTCTTCCTAAGCATGGGTTAACATCAGACCTATTTTTTCAATAATTTCTCATCCATTTTAAACATTATGAGAATTATCAGAACCATTGTTAAAATGATAAGTTGTTTTGTTGTGGAATGCTAGAGACACAATTTCAAATATTTAATTTAAAACAAATTGCTAAAATGGCCGTGGGAAATTTAGCAAAAACTGGTACCATCATGTTTTTTTTCAGAAGAGCATTTGTTTTTGTAAAAAAATACTATTTCCATTTAGCAAATTCCTTGTCTTTTTAAATTTCATATAATTCTAAGTCCCTCCCAAGCAAAATTGGAGACAAATCAGCATTGCTACAAAGGAAGATTTTTTTTTTTGCAGGGCAGCGAATAAAAGAGAATCTACTGATATAATTGATTTTTAATTTTCGAAAAGCCTTTGACCTTATTGCCCACAAGAGGCTTCTGAGGAGATCAGTGCAGTGATCCAGCTTCTGCTTTCATCCGCAGCATTCCTCATTCATGTGACGCCCCATGAACATTAAGGGACCCAGCAGCCTGCCCACATGAAAGGAATTGCAGTCAGTTCCTACACAGACAGTGATAGGGTAGTATATGATAAAGTGACACTGAGACCTGACATATCATTCCTCACTCTAAATGTTTCCTTGTTTTCTGTTACCTGCTTGACTTTCTTTTGAGGTTGTAAGCCCTTTGGGGCAGAGACCATTCTCCACAGTGCCTAGCTGTAGGCTGAGTAACTCGCTCCTTGTGCTTTACAGACGTGTATGGAAGAAGGTAGATTCATAACCACCTGCAGAATCAGGGCTTAATTGTACATTATATCCTGGCACAGTGTGTGGTGCCCCAGAGTTCTGGGTCCCACAACCGTAGAAATAAGTCTTAAGGGATCTCTCATAATTTGAGAACAAAACAGTATTTAATTAAACTAAGAGGAAACAAAAGTTAAAACCAACGCGACCCTTTTTATTAGCTCTGTTTACAGTAGCGTATAATTACTCCATGGAACTTACTCTTTCAAGATACTGCCAAGCCCCGGTGTTGGAGGCAGTGTTGGGAAGAATTTGATTAGGGAAGGGCACAGCTTAGAGGGGGAATGGAATAACTTCCCCCCCATCTAAGAACTGCCCCAGTGCACTCAGAAAAGATGCCTGTTTCATTCTCTATAGTATACAAGCTAAGTTGAGACATTACCTATAAGGGTATCCTCCCTTCCACCTCCAGGAAGCAGTGATGGACTCATCTGGATCAATGACAATGTAAAATTTACTATCATTGAAGAGATTGCTCTTCCCTATAGTGTAATTTTTTTCTCTGAAAAAAATGTTCAGGATTAAAAACTTTGGAAAGAAGACAAGCGACTTGATGGTAGCCAGAATTTTTCATGCTCAAAGGAAAAGTTACTCTGCAACATGATAGGTTGCTGATTTACATTACAAGGGCTCTGTCAGATATTTTAAAAGTGTTTTATCTTATCTTGCGTAAAGTTTGTGCCAGCATCTCTAATTTCAGCTCAGGACAACACAGGCAGAAACGCGGATACAGGCATCTCCTGGCACATACTCAGATAACTAGCACCTGTGCAGTAAGCGTGACATGCTCCAGATACCTCAGATTTATATTCACTTGAAGTGCAGTTGATCTGTCTGTGCGTGCACTGGCCAGTTATCAGGACAGCCATCATTTGGTCTGCGCTATTGCAGATCCAGTCAGGTTGCTAGCTATCCAGAAATCCCAGACATGAGGCCAAATTCCTGTTTTTCTGTTTGAACAAAATTTAGGGGGTGAGGGCAAGAAAGGACACGCATGGAAAGAATTAAGATATGTAAGTGAATACCCAGCTTTTTATTACAGAAAGGATTGCTCTTCCTCTAACCGCTACGGTGCTGTTTGTCTCCGAGTGCCTGCCCAACTCCTGGGATGTGGTGTGAGGAAATGGCGAGGGCAGAGCAGAGCAGCACCGGTAGTTCCAAGCCTTCTTCGCCACGCTCTGGACACGGCGTGACCCAGCACCTCTGCCTTCTTCCAGCGACATCTGAGGCACAAGGGATGGAGTTAGGAATGGGGTTATAGCAGAATTGTCTGTGTGGGAATAGGGTTGGGGGAGCGCATAATGAAAATGCTTGGAATTCGCAAGGCAGCTTCTCCTTGCTTGCGGCTCTGGTGTAGCCATTGCCTGCTGGCAGTATCCCTCCCAGCACCGCCCACAGCATTTCTCTCGCCCCCACTACCATATGCCCTGTGTGTCAATGCTTGCACAAGTTGAAAATAGCCACATAAATAATTCACAAATTGTTGGGAGAGCGTGCGAGGCCGACGATGTGCCTTCATGAAGGGGAAGAGGAAAAACTTTGGGAACTGCCAATCTAATGATTATGAAATATCTAATCTTTTCTCAGCGTCTGCTTTATAGCTTTACATATAAGGCTTATTTTTATTATTTATAACAGAAATGACCAAATGCTTGCTAAGTATGATCCAGTCCACCGAAAAGAAACCATCACTCTTCAGAAGAATTTGTCATTTTTGAAGTTCCAGTTCTACAGGTTTGCAAATGTCACTGCACATGACTGGAGACTTACAGACTCTAAGTGATAACTTTACACGTGAACAATCCCAGGAAACTCAATACATTAAAATCATTCATAAGTATTTACAGAAACAAAATCCAGTTCTGCAAATCCATATATTTTGCATATTTATAATTTGTTCTGCCTGAGCCATTGTCTCATGTCTGTTGTGATGATGTTTTCATTTATTCTTGAGTGGAAATAAAATGGTTTATGTTTTGTTTCCAAATGCTTCCAAATGTTTTGTTTCCAAATGCTTCTCTTTACTTGTTTGTCTTTTTAGGTGTCATCCTGACATCGGTACTCTGGAAAATACAACCACCTCAGCCTGAAATGCTATTCTTGTAGCTATAAGATTTTATAATAGCATGGTATTTATCTCTGTCCATTAAATATCACACTCTTATTAAATAAAGTTTTTACAAGTTGTTGAATATCATAAGGAGAGTCTCAAGTGTCAGTTTAAAGTCTCAAATGCTTGTCGCTCATCTGTGTGGAGCTTTACACCGTTTTCTGAGAATCTATAGTAACGTCTCATTTACAATGGCAAGATACAATAAAATAACCTAGAAGTGGTATTTTGCCTGTAGTTCTTGATACCTTGGCTTTTGGTTGTTCTAAAAATTGCAAAGGGTGGTTTCAGCCTATATGTTCTGTAAGCAATAGGGATTAAACATAATTAAAATTTAATTCAGGCCATGCTGAAGTGGTTGCAGGAGGAAGAAAGGCCCAATTTCCTCACAGTGACACTTCAAAGCAAAGTCTTAGTTGTGTAAATCTGGATGCTCCGGTTCCAGCAAGGGTAGGAACCATACATGTAAATGTAGGTCAGGTAGCTCCAACAGCTGCAATCTGCCTGCTGCCTACAGAGTGTTTAGCGCTGTCACAGCAGCCCTGCAGGTTACACGGCTCCTCCTAAACCTAAGGAGGATCCTGGGACTTCCTTCACCATCTGTCAAAAACCCGTGTTCTACAAGCTGTCGTGAGGCTCATTGTGCAGAGTCGGTTGCTCTGGTCAGTCTTGATCCCTACAGTCATTTCATAACAATGTAAGAGTGTTTTTATATTTACACATAGTCTGCTGCCTCACTATGTTTTCCTTGGTGCCTTTTGGACTGCTCAGCCAGCTACTTGTGCACCAAGTATGCCAGGTATTTTTTTCAGTTTGCTGACAGACACACTGTTCCTGCTGAGCCTCATATGATTATTAACCAACACTTAATTTTCCTTTAAGGATTACAAAAGCTGTTTGGTAGAAGGGAGCTTCTTGACATCCATCCAGGATCTAATACACACTGACTTTAAAAGCAGTATTTCATCCACTTTTCATATCTTTCATTGTAGTTGTATGAATTTTAAATGTTCTTCATTTGTTTGTTTCAATGAGAGTCTGTGGCAAGATATGGACTTCCTGCAAGATTCCATGGTCTTAGGACATCTGAGCCCTCAAGTCACTTAACATACAGGGTATTGCACGTCAGGCTCCATTTTCAATCACCTGCATCATCACATAACCTACAAGCAGATCTTGAACACAATTAAATATCCTGAATAATTCCTGAGTCAAAGACTCCCATCCCCTTATTTTGCCAGGTTTCTTCGTCAACGTTGTGTTGGTGTCCAGAGTGTTTCTCTGACTTCTACAAAGTAACCAGAGTTCAGCAAACACCAGCCTGAGGCGTCAAAAGGGGAACAGGGCAGCCACAGATGTCAGAGAGTCTTGTCTCATTCTTTGGTGGAAATGTACTGTGATCGTGATTTTCTCTTAGCCCTACGCAGCAGCGGAGGTGTGGGGATGGAGCCCTTGCACGTCAACTGCAAGACGTGATGCCATCTTACACTTGGGAAAATACACGGCACATGCTTAGGAGTGCTTATACACACAGCTACCTAACCAGATGTCAAAGCAATGAGTAATAAGGAGAGTCAGCCAGTTACTAATCGGCTATTAGTGGTGTGCTTCAGTAATTGGCTTCTGCTGAAAACCAGTTTTCCACGGGCCACAATTTTAGAATGGAAATAGCGAGTCAAATGACAAGCACATAAACATGCTGTGGTTAACCTTGTCAGTCAGTAGATGGCTGTATTGCTTCTAGCCATCTTCAGAAAGAAAATTGCATTTCCATGGGCAAGAAAGAGAGCGCTTTTCCCCAGGGATATGAGGAGCCACTGAGAGTGCATGCAGACCTTTGCACTTTTTTGTTTTAAAAGGGTTCAGTTTGCGGACAATTAATTATTTGTTAGTTGCACAAAATCTCTTTAAGGCTCTGGTTGAGCAGTCTGTCTGGTGCTGTTTCATACAACTTAGCTGAAGTAATTATCATCTGTCCCTGACATCACCTTAATTTCACAGCAACAGGTTGCAAAATCACAAATAAGCCACTATGGAAGGACTGGGTATTTCAGCTGTTTAAAAGTGGGCTGTGAGTTTCTTCAGCTGTCTTGTGGGCTCAGATCTGGTCCGTATTTATAGTCACTGTCCTGATTCCTTCTCATTCTCACCTGGTGGCCTAGCAATCGCACATGTGAATGGTTTCTTGTCAGTTTAAAACAGGCCGACAGCCACATCACCAAAAAATACAATTGCTTCATTGATTAGCCCTAGCAATGAGAATGAATAAGCACAGAGTATGAGCTACTCTTTCCTTCCAAAAATCCAGTCACACCAAATTGGAATTGCAGGAGACTGCCAGGGCATCAGGAGGAAGCTTGCAGTGTTAGGCTCTCTCTATTCTGCAGATAAAAACAACATTTCAGTTACCCAGAAAATCTATTAATGAGTTTTCTCATGCATTAAATGGCCACACAAAACCCTCTTCCCCTCTGCCCTGAAAACACAAACCAGCGTGATGCCAGAAGAGCTCAGTGGTGGAGGAATTTGCAACAGGCACAAGGAGATTGTCTTGGCTGCCATAGAAAGAAATGAAAAAAAAGAGAAGTTTATTCTTTGGCAGTTGTGGGCAAGTACATGAAAATAAGCAGCAGATGTAAAAAGCTCAGGAAAAAAATACTAAATACTTTCAGACACAGGTGGATTTATGTTCAGAAAGCAGTGATATTATCTGAGGTCTTGGAGTGCTGTCACGGCACAAGGAAAGCAGCCTGTAGGCAGGATCTGCAGTCCCCTGAAAGCGCCGGGAATGTTTTTTGGGGTTTCAATAGCCCATAGAGCAATGGAGCTGCCAAATGTCATGCATTTCACTCAGGCTAGCGAGGACCTTCTCACGCTGGCCTGGCTCTCAGCTGGGTTCTCAGGCACTCAGGCTGGCAGTGGGAAAATGTGTCAGGCTTTTGGCTTGTAGTTGTGTCTTGGGGCTGCTAGGGGCCCCCGTGGCTCTATTCCTGAGGCACATAATCATCTCTTCTCTATAACTGGATTATGCCCCTAAGCAGTGGACTTGATTCAGGCCAAGGGAACCAGGATAAAGGCTCCCAAACTGACACCTCTGTAGCCAGTTACGGCAGGATCCGCTCCAACATTTTGCTCCACAGGTAAAGTAGCTTCTACCTGTAGAAAGTAAGAGAGCCAGAGCATCTACGGCTTTCCTCACCACGCGATGTCTTACCCATCCAGCATCTCTCTGCCACTGAAGTCGTCTAGGTCCAGTGTCTCTCTGCTTCCCTACGGATGGTACCTCTCTCCCCATCAATCCCCTCGCTACTTCCCAGCAGCAGCATCCATCCAGTATCCCTCCCCAGCACCGAGCTACCCCGCACCTCTGCTCTGCCATGGCTTGGAGTAATGTGTGTTGCTCGCTAGTCTGAAAATTGTTTGCAGGCACGTGTAAAATTGCACCCAGGGAGCGGGGCACCTTTTGGAAGCGCTGTTTCGCCCCCAGTCTGGGCCGATATTATGAGGAGAATAATAATAACAAAATCAAAGAAACAGTAGTAGCTGAGGTACATGAAACGTTTCAGCTCATGGAAAACGCCTACAGTCAAGGAATGACTGCACAGCATCTGGAAATGAACGGCCAAGGTCTGAAACAAGATAGGATTTATATTGCCGTGGGTTTCATACTGGATGGCAAAAAACCGCACAGAGATTGAAACAGCAGGGGAATTTACCTAGGAAATGCTGCCTTACAGAGCTATGAGAACATGGAACATTAAAAATTCACGCTCAATAAGGGGTCAAGAGAGATATTTAACCTTTCTTGGACTGTACACGTATGAAAAACTTGTGTTAGATGGTTACAAGCTTTAAAGAAAGCTGACCCATTTTGCTGTTTAAAATATTCTGAGACTTCCATGGAGACTCTGATGCCACCTATATATAATGACCCAGATTTTAAAAACAGTTGGGAAGCAGACGTCTGGAAACCTGCTGTGAATGTTAACATTTTCCATACAAAGATCGAGTGTAAACTTGCAGTTTAATTTCACTTAGGAAAGACCAAAATGGTTTTAGGACTTCTCAGTTATATAATTAGGATCGTCTTGTTTGGGAGATGACCATGAAGTGACAACAGAGCCATCCTTTCCCAGCCAGATTCCTGTCTTAAAGGATGCTCAGGTAAGGACAGGTCTAAAGTCATTACTATCTAATAACCGTATAGCTGTCTGTATGCCACATCTTAATATGCTGATTAGTAAATGGGTGTCAGTGTCACAAAATTCACCGGCACCATTAATGCCTGCCGGCTGAGTTATCACAGTGACCGACAAACGAAGCGGCGAAGAGAATGAATTACTTTGCCAAGATGAAGCATTCAGAGTAAAAGAGACATGTGATGATCGGGATGAAGCAATTTAGAGGATGGCTTCCCTCCTCCTCAGATTAACAGGCTTCAGTCCGCAGGTTTGTCTTCCCGGCTATATTCTCTGGAACTCACTCAACCATCCAAAGCATGGACTACGTGAAGTGGCATTTCTAGAGTTCAGCAGGCAGGCTGCCAAAAGAATCTCCTCTACTCCTATTTTGACATGAATTTCTATGAGTTGGGGAAACAAAATTAAGCAGTCGTATAAAAGGGAATTGCTGGCAGAAGATATTTGAGGAAGGAAAAAAAAAAAAAAGAAACTGAAATGTCTCCTTTTGGATTTTCAATAGGAAAAATATCCCAGAGCCTCATAGGCTCAGGGATCCAAAGGTCAGTAGAAACAATAAGTAGTAAGCCTTAAAAAAATAAATAATCTGGTAGGGGGAAAAAAAGGGAAATTTGTAAAAATAAGCAAAAGCAAGTTAAAGGGTAATTAGTGAGATAAATAATACTGAATTCCAAAAAAATATTTCGGCTGACAGCAAAGGGACACAAATATGTTTTTAGTGGAAGCCAACCAAAGATAACTAAAAATCGGTCCATGGGAGCATAATTGGCTTGATTGTCACAGCTATTTAAATAAGAGTTCTGAGATTATGAAAACAGTTGTGTGATACTGCTGAAAGGGCTCATTAAAATAAAGCAGGCATTTCTGCAGGCTGCTAAAGAGAGTTTCCCAGGAAAAGGTTTGGTTAGAGTTTGTTCTTGAAAACCTCTCTGCACAGCTTTTGGAGACCGGTGTACACGTAGAACCAGAGGCAATTAGAATTAACTATCTGCATTTTTCTCCCAGGGTATCATCAAAACCTTAGTGAAGCACAGTCTCTTTATAAAATCAGTGCTCATTCTAATCCCCTGCAAGTCTCACAAGTGCAATCTCTGTTACACAAACAAGGATGACTCCAGACACAACAACTGTGTCTTGAGAAATATCAAGGGAGATCATCTTTCACCGGGACAAATAAAGACCAGAAAAGATAAAAGACTATAAAAGTATGTTATGCATTTTAGCAAGTGTCAAGGAATAATCTGTGTTATAGTAGTAATACGGAATGAAGTCAGAACTAATTTTAAAGTGATTACTGTTGCGCAGAACGATACAATAGCAGATGTGTGTTATGAATTGGAACATACCAGATGCTTGTTCAGATGAATCTTTGCAAAAATGAAGTCTAGCGCAATAAATTTTACAGCTTCGGCTTCTCAGAAGAACACGCTTTGAACTACCACCTGTAAATATTTGGTGGTTACCCTTGCAACTCTTCTTACTTCCTGGCTGCAGTCCCTTTTAGTATGGGGTGATGTTCCTTGAGCCTATTTAAGTCCAGCATCAGAGGGGACTTCCACCTGTTTTATGCTGGCCCCATGGGAGAACACACTGGTTTTGGATGAGGCAAGTATCAAGGACATTTGAGTGGCAACTGGAAGGACTGGGTGGAAACCCCTGGCAAAGGCAAGCCTGCAGCAGTGTAGCGGACACGCAGAGCCTGCGGAGAAGGCAAGCAAAAGCTAGGGATGGACAGACGACCAATGCTGCCAGAGATGATGCTTTAACATCACCTGAGTAACATCCACTAATTGTCACTTAACTATTCTTTCTTACTACTGCAACACAGAGAAGTTTTGCCAAAGTCTCACATACTTAACTGCACTTTTGCAGTGGAGAATTTAAGCCTCACAGAAGCCAAGATAGTACTGCTGGAAGTAGAATGGGTTTTGTACCTGTTTATTTTTTTAACTGCAAATGTAACTAAGCTTTTGTCAGTGTATATTGTAATTTCCAAAATAGACTAGTTACTGCCTATCATATATTCCAACTTCATTTAAGAATAACTCAGGTGGTAAAAACATATAGCCACTTCTCCTGCTAGAAGGATAAAGACTTAACTATCTCATAGCTTGCAAAGTTGTCTTCCCAACAATTTATAGTTCATGCCCTCCGCAAACATGACAAGAGTCAATCCCCAGAAGTTAAACGAACCACATCCTCTGTGAATATACCAGCCCCCGGCCATCTGCAGAAGGCCTGAGAAAATAGAGCCAGTAGTATAAGCCAGAAGGTCAATAAACTGATTCTTCCAGACCTGCACTATTTTGGAGTTGGAGATAAAAGCCAGGATGTGAGTTTTCTGAGACAGTTGCTTCTCTATCTATAACTGCATGTTCATAAACTGTCTAAAGATGATTCAGGGTTATGTAAAGTCTTCAGCTTTCCACACTTATTTGATATTTCCTAATTACAATTCCCTTCAGTGACAGGCCGATTGAAATTCCTATGATCCCTATTGTAGTTGTTTTGCAGGCTTCCTTTATCTACATAAACATTTCCTGTTCTGCTTTCTCATCCTCCCCCAGTGTCCTATAATGGCTTCCTATCATCATTTTTTTACCATTTCTTTCACTTGAGTCCAAATTGTTTTTCACTGGTGACAGTTCTGTCTGTGATACTTCTTGCTTTAGAAACACGTCACGGCTTCTCACCAAGTGAAGAGGTTTTCCGTGTGCTACCTAATGCTTTAGATAAAACGTATAGCATGATGTTTAAAATTCTTAACTGCATCTTAATCTGACAAGAGCTCGGGCGCAGCTAGTTCATTGTATTGTTGTGATGGCACTACTCTCTTCTGCACACTCATGACATACAGAGGGTTCTTATTGCAGAAGAGATCCTCTCAAAACTGAAATTAACTTCATTTTACCACTATTTTTTCCAAAGAAAACTGCTACGCTAGTATTCCAACCCTGTTGCAGCAGCCATTCCACAAGTACAAGTTCTGCATTCTACCCTTTTGTAATCTATTTATGCAATTCATTTTTACAGCTGGATAGGTTATTATTGATAGAAGAACACCATAGGTGTGCTTCAGATACCGTTTCGGTGCTGTAATACTCTGTGCTTTATATTTTACTGCTATAATGGTTTACTATGGAGCCTGCAGTCTGACTGAGAAGGTTACAGACCACACAGCAAAAAGCGAGGGAAAGACTGAGGCCGTATAGCGCCAGTATGGAAGTTAGTTCATTAAAGTCAAGTCAAAGTCAAGCCAAAAGAGGGGAATCTAAAGGAGGATCTTAAGTCTTTGTTATGTTGTACAAGGGAGGCAGCGCATCCTGAGGAAGGTCTGGGCAACAAGCCTGAGTGACGTTTGTCTATCCTCACCCTCACTGTTGTGCTCTGACCCAAAAACATGCCTCCAGTGACTGCTTCATCCATTCACCTCTGCTCCCTCTCCCTGCTGGCCTTAAATCGTATTAGTCACTTTTACAGCCTTTTCTTATTATTCTCTTAAAATTTATGAATATGCCCCAGCTACCACCATTGGCTCTGTCCTCCTTACTAGCTCCCCCAGACTCTTGTTTTTAATATGCCTTCCATTTTGGGTATCATAATCATGTGCAGTTAGTCTGCAGCGCATTTTGCTGCCAGTCACCTAAACGTCACCTACACTATGTGCCAAGGGATTCTCTCAGTAACACTTAAGGGTGCTTTGGGCTCTCTTTGGTACTTTTTATTGCAAAAATGTACAAGCCTGGTCTTTTTGCCTTCCCTGAGGGGCTTTCATGAAATGCTAGTTTGCAGCATGCAACCGCATCCTTCTCTGCAATGGTGAGGGACTCCATCCTGTACACCTGCAGGCACTTCTGTTGGTGTGTCTCAGTTCTCAAATAAGACAGCTCATCATTAATTTGTATGGATTCCCATCATAATTGTCATTACTGAGTACGGCCACCAAATAAAAGACACAATTTTCTTCATCACTTGACTAAAACAAGGTCTGTTTTTATCTCAGATGGGAGAGCAGATGGGATGTGGCTGCTTTTTAGCATGCTACATGTCACTTCAGAGGTAGATGTTGTAAACATGGCTTCATCTAGCACTGAGGATTGTGTTGGTCCATCCTCAGCTGGAATGTGGCTCCTACAGCTCTTGTCTTTGGAGGAATTAGTGAATATAATATAGTTAAAGTAGGAGATGAAGGAGGTAAATTAGCAGGCAATATATTACTGCTTCTGTTGAAGGAAACCTTAGAATAGAATATAGAATAGACTGTTTCAGTTGGAAGGGACCTACAATGATCACCTAGTCCAACTCACCGAGCAATTCAGGGCTGACCAAAAGTTAAAGCATGCTATTAAAGGCATTGTCCAAATGCCTCTTAAATACTGGCAAGCATGGGGCATCGACCACCTCCCCAGGAAGCCTGTTCCAGAGTTTGACCACCCACTTGGTAAAGAAATGTTTCCTCATGCCAAGTCCGAACCTCCCCTGACAGCTTGGCAGCTTTGAGCCGTTCCCACGTGTCCTGGCACTGGGTACCAGGGAGAAGGGACCAGCACTGCCCTCTCCACTTCCCCACCTCAGGAAGCTGCCGAGAGCAGTGAGGTCGCCCCTCAGGCTCGTTCTCTCCAAACTACAGAAACACCATGTTCTCAGCCACTCCTCAGAGGACATGCCTTCCAGCCCCTTCCCAGCTTTGGTGCCTTCCTCTGGACACATTCGAGGATATTCACATCCTTTTTAAATCATGGGAGGGACCCAGAACTGCACACAATACTCAAGGTGAGGCCCCACCACTGCTAAATACAGCAGCAAAAACCACTTCTGACCAGATGGTTATGCTGTGTTTGATATGCCCCAGGATGGGGTTTGCTCTCTTGGCTGCCAGGGCACACTGCTGACTCCTGTTGAGCCTCCTGTCAACCAGCACCCCCGACCCCCTTCTGCAGGGCTGCTCTCCAGCCACTGCTCTCCCAGTTCAGACTTGTGCCCAGCGTTATTCCATCCCAGGTGCAGAATCCAGCATTTGTTCTTGTTCAGTTTCACGCCGTTGGTGATTGCCTGGTGCTCCAATCCATCTAGGGCCCTCTGCAAGGCCTCTTGTTCCTCAAGAGAGTCAGCAGCATCTCCCAGTTTAGTATCATCAACAAACTTAGTAACTGTGTGTTCAACTCCTGCATCCGGATCATTGATAAAAATATTGAACAGAACAGGCCCTAGAATTGAGCCCTGAGGAACACCGCTGGTGACTGGTCGACAGCCAGATGTAGCCCCATTCACTACAACACTTTGAGCTCTGCCCTTCAGCGAGTTAAATCTTGAGTAAACAATATGCATCTTGCAATCTTTTTTTTAAAAAAGCAAGCAATGATCTTCTGCATGGTTTTTGTTTTGTTTTGTTTTGTTTTTTCTGTTTGCCTGATGAATTTCTGTAGCAAATACGTGTTCTTCACACTCGGTCTCCTCAACTGATCTGAGTTTCACTTCAGTCATGAGAATTACATCATCCCCTCTCAGCAAGTATCCTTGGAGTGGTAGGGAGGGAAATACAGTCTTAATGGGGTTGAGCCCTATCCTGTGGAAAGCCGAAAAGAGAAAGATCATTGTTCTGGTTTAAAGCGGCTACTGAATGCGGAGTCACTAAGCTGCAAGGAAATACGTTCTGACATGTTCCCATTCGCCTTTGCAGCTCGAGAAATGCATAACTGCATGGTGGCCTGGCTAACATGTCTGAGCAGCTTTCTGGTCATTTTAAAAGATAAAGCATTCCCATCTTCCATCTTAGAAATAAAGAGTCACAGGGATGAATGCTGCAGTCCCAAGAAGCTGGTTGGATTAAGAAGGAAGGAACGTAAAATGGCTTCATGGGTGTTCAAATGCTGGTCAGAATTAAGTATTACCTGAATGCTGATATTCTTGATGACTCTGTCATATGTAATCTCTCCTTAGCAACTGATGGAAAGAGGGGAAAGTCGTGATTTCCTTAAAGTGCTGTACCATCTGTCAGCTATACTCATCTTTTCTTCAAACTTATTTTGAGTTAGCTTCTTTTCTTCTTCTGACATTCACGATTCTCAGACTTGGCTATAGTTGGATGAATGTAATGCTCAGTCCAGATTATGAGATACATATAACCCTTCATTTTAAAAATCTGAGGTATCTCATCAAGTGACATCCCATTGACGCAAATATTGACAACTAGCTTTCCACAAAAGGATGTCAAGCAAGGAAGATAACCAATGCGACCCTCTCGGATATTTCTGCAGGGACTGCAGATAGTTTTCATCTTTAGAAAGACCCCATTGATCCCAAATAGCTTCTGTGGAAAAGCAGCCAGACCTTAAATTCATTTGTGTCAAAAGCTGCTGATAAACTTGCAGACTTTTACCAGAGATAAGAGGATCACATTGCTCAATGGCTGTGCAATCCTAAGAAAGGTCTGGATTCCTGTGAAAGGTGGGCATTATTGAACCTAGATTTTTCATATTTTTCTTGAGGTCAAAAAATACAGTGTTTATACAATGCAATAAATATGATTTTTTTATATTTAAATGTGATTCTTTTATTGAGTAACATCTGGATGTTACTCAATAAAATGTGTAATGTCTGTGGGAAGAAATTATGCAGTTTTTTTCATCCTGTGCCTGCTTTATTAATTTTAGTTTTGCATAGACTTTTTTGGCTTTTTAATTTTCTTTTTGCGGTCAGTAGGACTTTAGAGTTTTACTTTCTGGATTTTTCATCTGCAGTCTCTCTCTTCAACAGAGCACTAACCCTCAAGAGGTTAAAATGACAAAAAAGGCACATTCTCATACAATCGGGATGCTAAACCCAGCTGAGCAAAGCGAAGCAGAGTGCAGATGCAAGACAGCAATGAAATAGGCAGCAAACTCAGAAGGGAAAGAATAAAGAAGTCAGTATGGCAAACAGTGAGAAACTAAACAAACACATTCAAAACACAGCCCACGAGGGAAGCAAACACGTACCAAATATAATCAGAAAGGAAAAGTCAGGCCCGGGCCATCCCCACTCATTGGCAGCACATGAAGAGAGTCAGCAAATGCAAACTGCACGGGCTTCTCTAAAAAGAAAAGCTTGATTTTCAGGAATGGAATTTTCTTCTTCCCATGAAGCAGCAGATTGCATTCTTAAAGTCTATCTCTCCAAAAAGTCAAGGCGAATACCGGAATGTGGTTTAGTGTTTTGTCTTCTGGGGAAATGTTTATATACGCTAACTGGGGGTAATTGGAAAGAAATCGTTATAAATTATCTGTGGAACTTCAAAATTTATCTTTTGCATTGTGTCATGTGCTGGCAACAAAGCGAAAGTAACTTAGAGCTGGTGGTTCGGGGGAGGAAAGCTGGAACAGGAAACATCAGGAACAGCTAATGCAGTGAGTAGCTACTCACAGCGTAATTCCCAAAACGTGGATGTTATACACGCACCAGGAGCAAGACGTGCGTGTGTACGCACTTGTGTATGTACGTGCACACCTCTGCCATGCAGACGCTGAGGCAAGAGACGGAGAATGGAGAAGAGAATGGAGAAGAGAGGAGCTTCAGTGCTCTGAGCCCGTGTTCACACGTGTTAGACCTCTGTCCCAAGCCCACCCACACGGAGCCCTTTTTGTCCACTTCGCTAGACTTGAAAAATCTGACGAAGAACCCTGGCATGTGGGAAAAAGCCAGTGGTTTGCTAAAGCTCTTAGGGGTTGGTCTGCTTTTTTTAATCCTTTGTTAAAATGTGCTCGCAGCCCGGAATGCATACTTTTTTGTGTTTTGCAAATTGAAATCAAAATAAATGAACAGCTAAAAGGAGCCTGCTGGCAAATTTATATTATCTATGGGTTGTTATAATTCTGCTAGCAAACACAGACTTTTTCAGAGGAGAGTGGCCAGGGCTCAGGACTTAGAAGAACAAAGCAGCAGAAATAAGGGAACAGGGAGCTACATCCTCTGCCACCAGCCCAGCGCCTATTACTAAGATTGTCATACAGAGGCAGCAGTGACATATTCTGAGCTCAGGAAGATCTCTCATATATCACATAGATGGAACTAACAAAATTTAAAAAGATGTGATATTTTAAAGGATAATGAATAAAGATATACGTGCCTTGTTCCATATTCCAGAAACAAGCAGATGTTCAGAACGGTGAACTGAATAAACCTATCACTTCACATCACTTTCAATTCTTCTTCCATAATTTTCACAGCCAGAATAACTTAGCGGGAAAGCAACACAAAAAGCTGAATGTCAGATGGTGAGGAAAAAGAAACAAACCATCAGTGGCTGTAATATTATCAAGAGAATCAGAGGCTTGCGCTTCCCTGAAGCAAATGCCGTCTACAAGCAGCTCTCGCGGCATTTGAACTAGGGGAACTGCTGATGCAAACGAGGCAAAGCGAAATGAAGCTCCAGTGAAGACCTATTGCCGAGGGGTGGAAAGGTTTAAGCACAACAAACGCCTCGGCTTGACAACGTAAATTCTGCAAAGACTCAGACAGAAAGGGGCAATTACTGCCTTATGTTCCAGTTCTAATCTTAAATTATAGGATAGTTTACTAATGAGGGGGAACACTGCTGGAGACAGCTGTGGTGGATGGAAGGGAACGTTGCTGTAATTACAGCTCCTTGCACATCAGTGACAGAAGTTCCCAAACTCCGAGGGGAAACACCTTCATAATGTTTGTTTTTGCAGAATCAAGTAACACTTTCAATTGGCAATGGAATGGAAACGTTCAAGTATGTGAGCCTTTAAACTAGACTGCAGCCCTACCTGGTGCCTGTTAGGAGCTAGGCTAAATTGGCGGGCATGAGCTAGTGTGCTGGGATCCTAACTCAGACTCGGGGTACGATAACGATGGTCAACTAGAGAAATGCAAGGTATGGCAGCGGCGATCGAGGAAGAGAAAACAAATAAAGAAGATAAGTAGACAAGGTCCTAGGCAGAACACCTGATACGGCAAAGTCAAAACAAACTCCTTCCCTTCTTTCAAGATTACTGCTAGCGGCAAGGGCGTTGAATGTTTCATACGCTTTTTCATTACACAGAGCACGTTACTGGAAAGACCGAGAAAACCATTCTTGAGTTAACAGGGTTTTTTTGCCTTTGTGAGCTATACAGCCACAGACAGTGGTTTACAACATGTGGTCTACAGACTCCTAGGGATCCACAGATGACTTCCAAGGGCTGCAGAAGAGGTAACTAAGGAACAAGCTGTTGTCTTGTCCCTATCCAGGGGTCTGCATCTCTCCTGCAAAGTTGATAGGGATCTACAAGTGAAAAAAGCTCAAAACCACTGCTTTTACACTATTACTATTACTATTACTATTGCATCACAAGAAATGGATGGTATTTTTCCAATTAGTACTTCCATGGATGACTCAGCTCCTAGTAGCATCATACATAGCTAGTTTTTCAGAGTAGCTGTGCTTCACCCAGTACACAGAACCAGAGCTGGTCATATAATGAGCAACTGTTCAATGATTTGTGTTCTCCTGGTTGTTTAATGGGGCTTCAGTGCTGTAATCTTTTATTTTGCTCTGAAGGAAGAATTGTTTGTTCTCCAAGGTATTTTTTTTTAGTGACATTTAAAGCTATAAAATCTGAGTACTTCACAAATATTAATGTATTTTTTCATAAAACTCCAAGGTGAGTGTATGAAAAATGGGAGAAAAGATAAATTAATTTTTGGCATCCAAACCTTATCATTCTAAACATTGACATTACATTTTTTGTATATACTAAAAACATAGCCCCTATGGACTTTAGTTATAGCTCTGAACACTCATCACTTTCTCACATTTTGCATCACGTTGCTCACTAAGGAAATGAGGAGCTTCCAGGTAACCATATGCAAAGTTTGCCTGGTGTGCAAGGAGTTCTGGAGCAGTGGGACAGAGTCCAACGGAGCATATAAACCCCAGGGGCCAGTTATCTGCACCACATCTCCTTGCCCTCAGCTTTAACTCCTGTACCTCTGATTGAGCCAGTCCTCACCTCCACTCCATAAACTTCCTACCCAGTCCTAATCTTCTTGCTCAGCAAATCCTAGGCCCTAGTAAATCCAAGATAAGTGGACTGCAGACAACAGCCCCACGCACAGCTCGTGTCCTGGGCCAGCGCCGTTATTCTCTCCCTGGCTCAGCATCGCTGTCCCTCTTGCCTTTCTCCTTTTCTCCAAGACCACTTCGGGAGGGTTCAGCCCCAGGCTCTCCTTGTGGGTACTTCCCAGGTCCCCCAGCCCTGATGCTCCCTTCCCAGCTCCCATCTGACTTCTGCCTTGCAGTTTGCTTCAGGCACCAGCTTTCTGCCCCATCTCTGCTGCCAGTTTAAACTTTTCGCCCTTCCTCCTGCCACCTCCGGGTCCAGTTTCCACTGCTCTGAGGCTCCTTGTCCCCAGCAGCTTCCCCTCCCCTCCCCAGTGCCAGCCAGGGGATGCTGTCTGGAAACCAGGCTGTGCCCCCAACTCATTAAGCGTGACCTGCCACAGGGACTCATAACAACTGTATGGGGCCGGGAGGAGAGGGGGGAATAAGTCTTAAATTTGGAATGGGGTGTGTTCAAGGCAGACAAAATCATTGGGCAGGTTAGCAGCTAAAATTGTAAAGGTTTCTGTTGAACACGTGTGAGCTGCAGACTTTCAAGGGCCTCTCTGCCTGAGCTAACTGTGGCTGAATTTGCTGAAGGAGTGTGAAAGAGAGAGCCCTTTCAGAAAGACCACTTCCTCCCTCCTCCCCCCACACCTCCTGACTGCAAAGGCCAAATCCTCACTCCAAACCCCTTTGACCCGAGCAAGAAACACGTTTCACTTTTATCCTGGATCTGAAAAGTCCAGCCCCGTGTACATACGTGTACCCAGTGCCGCCAGACAGGTCTGAATGGCTCAATTCTAGGAGCTGGACTCAGACGAAGTTATAACCGGCTGGAAACAGGGCTCTGTAATGAGATGTGCAGACAACTTTAATAATACCTGGAGCCACGGGCCTCACCACCAACAACCGATTTCATTTGGAGAAATCTGTACCAAAACTGTTTTGGGGAAGCCTACAGTAAACAGGCTTTTGTTTTATCCTCCTCCTCCCCATGTTAATTGTGACAGATACAGCCTGACATCATTGTAATCTGGGAAACAGATAGTTAGGAGGGGAATTACAGTCGCACCAGCACCTAGCTTTCATCTGACGACTTTTTGCTCTTTGATCTCTTTAGCTGGATAATTAAGAAGCTTGAATCAGCACGCTGCCGAAATATGTTATGCCTTTTTCCATACCTGTGACCCTCAGAAAGAGCATCCAGTCTACTTGCGTTCAGTAAGAAATTTATCACTTGCGAGTCTTTCGGCTCTGTTCATTTAGGTGACCATATAAATGTGCTCTGTGTTCTACTACGGACCCTCCTCTTTCTGCGTTTCCTATTTCAAGACGAATTGAGGGGGGAAAAAAATATAAGCCTTGACATCACATTTTGCAAAGGAAGCAAATGCACTCCTCCCTAAAGTCTAAATGAATGGCCTTTTAAGGTGACTGCTGAATTAAATTCCTGAATGATGAAATCAACGGGCATGAGAAGGTTCTTATTTCCGAAAAAGAAAAAAGCTGCAGGAAAAAAAAACCCACCCAGTAGTGTGATTGCAGGGCTGAGAGCTGAATAGGGGCTGTTTGCACTGCCTCAATAAAGATACTTTACTCAGCTTTGGTAGTAATGCAGCTTCACAGGCTGAAGGGAAATGGGGATATACGTATTCTGAGCCCGCTAAGCTCCTCTAATGTAAGACATGTGCATTTAGTTGAAGTCCTGAAATACCTCACCAAGAAGAAAGATGATCAAAACCCCAAGCACATCTTTCTGTTTATCATACATTATGTATTTCTGACATATTTTAGGCAGTACTGTATGCAGACAACATTGGTCGTTATATATATGTAACATGCCTGTAAGGTATGCAGCTAAAACCCAGTTTCTGTGAAGACCTAAAATACCCTTAAGACAGAGTAAAAATAATCTCATTAGGGGTATGGGGCATGTCTGGACATTCTCAGGATAGAAGCTCTACCCAGGCACAGCCTGTCGCTCTGCCCTTTCAGGGGGAAATCACAGTGAATCAAACCACCATGAAAGACAACAATGAAACAATCTCCCTGTAATCTTGAAAAAAAGAGGTCTCTACCTCTGTGAAAGCCTTAAATTCCCTAGGAGCCCATTAGTGGTTGATTAGCACTACCTGCTCACTTTTCTATCATTTTTCACAGGGATATCGCAGAAAGACAAGAACACAATGGACATGACAGCTAGTTCCAGTTTTTTTCCACTCCTTATTCCTGCTGCCCCAACATAACTCCAAAACCTGAGTCTCCATCAGACTTTCTTCCATAACATCTTCCATTTTTGGGGCTTCGCCTGTGGCTGGAGTGTCGATAGCAATATGAGCTTTAGGGCAGGAGAGGTACTGTTAGACATTGGTTGTTTTGGTTTTTTTATTACTACATCAACCAGACTTGCTTTAAGTAAGGTTAGACCACACGGTGATAAAACACTGATGTCTTATCTTAATTGTTCTCAGTGCTGCTACAGGCGACCGTGCTACACCAGCGATAACTGAATGTTAGGGGAGGGTGGCTATTTTAGACAAGCCTCCATCTGCAGGAAGGAAGGGAATGTGACACCTCTGTAGGACTTTAGTTTTAAGATAAATTAAGCAGAAAGCAGCAATTTTCCTTTTTTGAACATAATTCCTCCTACTATTGCAGATTTACAGGTGGTAAATGAATTCCTTAGTTCAAATAGGGAATGAAGAGGGAGATGAATGATGGCTTGAAGACCTTACGTAGTTTAGTCACTTCAGTGGACTAGAAGGGCGTTAGGGCCAGATTATTATGACAGGCAGGGGAACGCTGCAGTCAAAGCTACTTTCTGTGTCATAATCTGGAGCTAACCCTGAACTGGATGTCTCAGCAGGGGATGTGACAGCACTACACTCTTTTAACTTCTTCTGTCTTCTTTGCTCCCTATCTACTAAAAGAGTGAATTCTGAGTTTTGGACCCAACATATATTTTATCCATAGCAACCACAACACTTCCCTCAGATTTGCTAAAACGCAAGTCTTTAATTTAGAACAAGGAAGATGGATCTTCCCCCTGATACTTTACTTCTGAGCTTGCCTGAAATGTAGAAGTAAGCATCTTTGTCAGCATCAGGCCTTCCTGATGGCCCTTCCCATCTTAGAGCCTCCAAACTCTGGCTTAGCAACCCATGACCTTTGCTAGCAAGCACTGGGAAAGCACTGAAGAAAAATTGTTGAGTGATGACTCACTCTACCACAGTTTGGTTGCTTTATCATTTTCTAATGCTGCTGATGGGAAGATATTTTCTATTGTGAGAGGCTTGTTTTCCTGCTCCATAGGAACAATGATCCATAAGGATTTCCTGAGGAGTGACTTCTCCTTAGAGTGAGATTTCTTGTCTCTCAGCTCCTGGAAGGCTAACTGAATTAACCATCACCCAGTTACTTATTACCTTCCTGTTCCCTCTCGCCTTTTCAACACCTACTTTAATGCAGAGGGCTCCTCATAGTATGCAGGCACTTGGAAACAGGGTGTGACTAATGAAAAACCTTCATAAATCAGCAGTGGAGGAGGAAACGCGTAGGACCGGGCAAGAGCAATCAGGGGCCGCATGTGGACGACAGCATGGGGGATTGCACATGGAAGGGAGCAACGCTACGGGTTCAGTCCTGGCTCTGCTGGCCTTCAGTGTGAACTCCAGCTTGGAATGGCCACAGCCGACGATGAGCATCACAGCAGAGGACTTTTTTCTCCTCTGATCAGAAACAGCACTTGGGGCTTCTTAAGAAAGCAAAGGCGCAACAACAGTCAAGGTTTATCTGCTTGGGCAGAAGGCCCAAAGCCACTACATTTTTCTCCGTTTATTTACAGCCTTCGGCGAGGACTCATCTCCCCTGATGATCACAGACCGTAATGTTTCAGTGCGAGCACAGCTGGCTGTTTTGGGCGGTTTACAGGCAGAGCTGCACCTGCTAGACTGGATGCTAAGAAAAAAACACGTGTTCTGACAGATACAGGGAGATTGTCTAATCAGTGATGGATTGCGTGGCCAAAAGGGTATGTTAATACCATCCTGTGTGACCTCCTGCATTGACTATCCGTTGACTACTGGCTGGGCAACAGAAAGTCTTTTAAGATGGCACCAAACCTATAGAAATGACTCTGATCTGATGGTGAGTAGGGGTAAATATGCGTGTGTGCCTTTAGGTTGGTGGGGTAGAAGAGATGTCAGTGACGCTGCGTAGCTTGCTATTGTCCCTTTTTCTGCTCCCAGGAGGCCGGGAGAAGCAGCTGTATTGCAGGGATGCCAACCATCAGCAAAATACAGCAATTGTTTTATGAGTTTAATGCTCTTTATCTCCTAATTTATTTACCAGGGGCATGTGTAATGCTCAGTGAAAGCCAGTTTGCTGAGGAGAACAGTCTTAAAAACACCCTTCCATTTGCTAATGTGTTTTTTCTTATTAAATAAAATTGTTGTGTTTTCAAAAATTAAAGCTTTATTTTAAAAAAACAAATAACAGAGGGTGAAGTACCTCCCAGCTCATGCTGAGAGAAGGCAGCAGCAGTTAATGGAGAGCAGGTCAGCCAGATCTTGTCTTCTTTTTCTAATTACCCCAGCGAGGATGGGGACCCCATTGCCCTGGGAGTGTACAGTCCCTGCCCCAAAGCTCACACGCCAAAGGGTGAACGGTCACCTTGTGAAACCATATTCTGAAGGAGTTCAATCTGATCTTCATGCAAATGCGAGAAAGCTGCTGGCTTGGTATTTGCTAGCTTAGGTACCGCTATCTCCTTCGTGTCTACGTACAGGTATCTGGAATGGCTGGGACCCCACGGCGAGCGCTGCCAACCTCTGTACCAACCAGAATTAATTACAGGATAGGGGCCCACTGTGGAGCTGATAAGAGGGATCTAGAAATGCAACAGCGGCCAGACAGCATTAGATAAATGGTGGTGAGAAAGCCTGCATTAATAGCACTAATGTAGTTGTGTTTCCTGAAAAGAAATTCCCTAGTGTAGACATACTTCTTGTTGGCCAAAAAGCATTCTGAATTCCTCAACAATCAGGCAGGAAGTGGTAAAATCCGTCACACAAAATGACCAATATGTTATTTTTTCCAATATCAAAAATATATTTTAGGTCATAACTATTAGAGAAACACATTTTGTGGCCAATCAGATTTATTTTTTCAGCCATACTAAACTCGTCAGTGATGTACAGCAAATGGAATTTCTGTACACAAAAATGTATTTTAAGAACTTTGTTTCAGTCCAGACCAGTACTTTACCTTATAGGTGCATTATTCGTAAGCACTCACTGTTCTTTCAAAAATTTGCACAAACAGAAGTCATGTTTAGGTATTTTCCCAGTCAAGTAATCGGAGAGAAAAGCAGCATTATAATAACCCTGCAGTTTGTGCTGCCAACAAACAAACATCTGGAGTTTTTATCACAAACCGACACAAAACATATAAGGTAATTTCTGATTTAACGTCATTGCTTTGTGTGATTACTTCTGTTTAGTTTCCTCCGTGACCAAAGTCAAAGTGTTGACCCTGTATCCCAACAGGTCTGGAGCCTAGTACCTAGCTTCCTTTCGGTTGGCCGTTCTGAGAACCTCCTACCAAGATTTCCCGTTGTCTCCATTTTAGAGGAGCTCTGTCTCTTCTCTGAGGAGTGGAAGTCAGTAAGACCCCCCCAGTGCTGCTGCCTGAGTTCAGTCAGCAGAGCAACACCGTGGTTCCTTCCAGCTTCTTTCCTCGTAGATAAAGAGGAAGGAGGATGCTAGCTTAATAACTTCTCCCCATTGTGCCCCAGAGGTTAGGCGCCTTGCCAGATACAGATGTTATCAAAAATGGAATCATTTTATAAATAAACTGTGAATTAACAGCAGTCTGGATAAATGTATGCTTTGGTTCAAGACTGATGTATTCCATTCTTTGAGAACATTCTCTAAATAAACGGAATGTTTTCATTTTGTACTTTGTTATGATTTATCACATTGTGGTTTATTTAAGTCTTTCAATGCTCTCTCTTCCATTTGCTGAACTTTAGATATGGAATTAAAATACCCTTGACTGCACTGTCTTCCCTCTGTGTTTGAAGGAGCAGCCATGTAGCTAGCACAATGGATTAAGATGTCCTACACTAAAAACCTGTGTCACTTTTGCAACTGTGTGCATTTATGTAACAAGACATCAGTAGCTAATGGGTCCATCTAAGACACTAACTTGAATGGACACTTTTTTCATAGCTGTGGTAATTATGAATACTCTGAAAAAGGCTTCTTTGCCAATTGTAGCCTCAGAAAATCGAATCCTGTTTTCTTGCAAAAAAATGCTCTGCAAGTATTCAGCCATCTTATTCCATTACACGCCATTACAAAAAGCAGTGGCTTGTTTATTCATTGGAAGCTACATGCACATACACTAGATCTTTTGAAGGCCGATAAATGCTGCTTTAGCCTGCTTTCTGTCAAAGGCATAGGCTCAAACTAAGAACCTTTCTAAAGGGTTACTTCTCCATTTATCTGCTATGGACAGTCCATCGCACTAATAGATCCATAATCATGAAAATTCTATGATCCCAAATTCTTTCATAGTGAATTCCAACAGCCACCTTTGCTCTCTGGACTCAGCCACAACAGAGTTATGGATGATCCACCCATCTACAGGGAAAGGGTTTCTTTTGGGCAACATCCCCCAAAACATCAGGACCAAACTCTCAAATGTGCCCAAACCTACTTTTTTTGAGAACTAGGGCTTTCCAGGAAAGAATATTAATAGTGTTGAGGAATATTCACAATAAATACCTTCTGCTGTTATCAAACATATCAACTTCCATTTGGTATTTAGTTATGCCTTAACCATTTATTTACTGTCTAGTTATGATTCATATAACTATACATTGCTGCCAAGTGAATTCCATTACCATGGGGATATTTGCAGACATTTTAAATAGTTGAGATAAATACAATAAACTAGAAACACACCGAGAAATAAATGGATATAAAATGGGAGACCGTTGGCTCACAAACTGGAATTCAATACACTAAGTTTTTGGACCAGCTAGACAACACAGCAGTAACTGCATGAGCTGCATAATAATATGCTACAGGTAGAACAATACCGTGATTCTTTTTGCAATAAAAGTAGTCAAAACACTTTTTAAAGAAGGATAACCTAGGCAAATATTTGCTTCCTACACAACTGAACCCTCTTTCAGTAATAATTCTTCAGCTAGGTATTTCAAGGAAATAAAGAATGCACGTAAAGGTAAATGTCATGTCCAATATAAATGTCATGTCCAATAGACTACTTCTATCACAGTGTCTTTGCTGAAGATGAGTAATATCCGACAACAGGCACGGGCATTACCAATACTAGTGTGTTCATAAAACATGAAGTCATGCAACTAGTCATTCCAGGTATTAAAAAAAAAAAAAAAGTGGTTTTATTTAGTATATTATATAATGGAGGTGTTCCCGTGCACTCTGTAGAGCACAAGATTAACTATCAAAAAATGCTATCAATGTATAACCACACAGTACATGCTTCACGTATATCCATCCACCGTTTTTAACCACATTTTTTACAGAACACTGGGCATTACATTAGACTGTTAGGAAAAAAAAAGAAGAAATGTTGGCGAGGAGCTCAGAAACATCCTGGGTTGGAAGAGTCCATGCTGCCAGTTAGTCCAAGGACATTTAATGACCCCATGATCCAGAAGTGGGAAAAAACTGTTGTTTCATAAAACATATCTATGATATTATGCAGATAACTCCAACCCTAATTTTTCTACACTAGCACAGATTATGTATGTTGCATTAAAATGTATACACTGGAAGAACTGAGCCTGAAGTTTGGCTCTGTAACAAGCATATAATTTCTTCAAAAAATCTCTAACACTCTAACTTTCTGTTATTACAATAATACAAGAACTTTTCTTATCTGTAAGACCAAGGATATGTCTTGGGTTATGCTAATGGATCTACTTTGAAATAAGCTCTTGAAATATTCTTGGCTTATATAGTAGATTCATCATCAAAAAGACCATTATCTTCCATTATGAATCCCAAACGTCTACATAACAGATTCTTTCAGAACTGTGCTCTGTTTCTAGTATTGCTCAGTCATCATAGCAAAATCACTAAGTACTGTTCTCCTTATGTAAAAAAGCAGTTCAGCATGATGTAATTCAGAATACAAATATGAAGAATTAATCTGAATTAAGTTTCAGCGCTTTCCACTTATGCACCTATAATTTAACTAACTGGATTGAACTATAATGTGTTTTGAGTACTTCTGTACTGTCACATTCATATTTTAGCTGTTCATGGTTTTCTTAGAAAACATAGTTTTGAGATTTTTTTCCTGATAACAGACAAATCTGACTTGTAGGAGATTGTATAACCAATTGCAAAATTCCCACTGGCAACAGTGGCAGTAGGCTTCAGTCCCACGTTTAAAAAGACACTAATCCTTACACGTGGCTTAAAAAAAAAAGGTTTTGCTTTTTCACTTATTCCTAAGTGTTTCCTATGACCTTTTGTTGCAAGGGATGAGTACTTCTATTGCATTAACTAGGGCTCCATGCCTAGGTGTGTTCAGCCTAATGGTTGCTGCTAGATAAACTATGACCAAAGCCCAAAAGACAGGTACAAATAAACCATACTCTGACAAAAGCAGGAGATGAAGCGGTGAATGTAAAGATTGTATTCATTGATTCCAGCCCAAGGGATCAACAACTGTTTTTAAGCTGGAACCTAAAGATCAAAAGCACATGGAATATCTGAAATTGAAAAGCGCAACTGAGTATCTGAAATGTGACTTTCAAGAAGTGTAGGGTGGATGTTCTGGTGCCACGGCACCAATAATTTTGTTCATGCAAAGCAGCTGGTCAGAAAAAACAGGAAGGATAATCTGACGACCTTGGGCGAATAGGTGTGGAGGTTCAAGCCCTCCTCTCTGTGAAGTGCTGCACTCCTGGTATGGTTGTGATAAGCAATTCGTTTTGCTTAATCGATTCACCGAAGTGCCAGGTGCAGCCTCAAAGGGTGGATCTGGGAGCCAGGTCATATGCAGGTAAGAAGAGTAAGCACAGCGGGTGGACTGGGGACTTTCCTACCCAGAGGGAGCAGGGTCCAGGCTGGTCCAACCTGCAGTACGAAGGCATGAGTTTGGAGAGGACTCCAGTTTGTAGGTAGCTCAGTAATCATGTCAGAAGCTAGAGTCACATTTTCACAGGTAAAGGAACTGGAACACAGTGAAAAAGTTATTAAAATGCCAGTAAGTAGCACAATCTGCAACACTTCGTTTCAGTTGTTCAACATCTGTACCCAGGGCCTTGATGTGGCATACTGCTACCTCAAGTCTAATGTCAAGTACTAATCACTTCAGTGTTTGCAAGGACAAAGCCCAATTCATTGTTCCTAGGGTGATGCAGATGTCCTTTAATCGAAAGGGGACAGCTGGAAAGTACAAAGACGGACTGCTGGGACTGCAGTGGCACAGGGTACACAGTACTTCTTTCCAATCAAATCCGGCATTGACTTTACTTTTTGTAGAAACAATGTTCAGATATGAGTGAAGAGAATAAAGAGCTGACTACTGTATGTACAGTATTCATTTGTTTTCATTCTGTAATATTTTACTATTATTTATTCCATAATATTTTACTTCTGGAATGAAAAAAAACCCTGCGAGCATTTATGCAGGAAAGTAATTTTAAGCTCATTGGTTCATTTTAAGAAAAATTATTTTTCTTTTGGAGGGCCTAACTTCTTTCCTTAAATAATAAAAAAAATAATGTAATAAACATCACATTGCATTAAATGCTTAGTATTTTTTTTTCTAATGTAATATGCAAAGTATGACAGCAGTACTTTATGCTACGCTAGGAAGCACTTGCTAATGTAAATAGGCAATAAGCCTGATGCTCTGAAGGCCTTGCTCTTGCAGTGGTGACAATTTGAGTAGACCCTTTTTGCCCATGGGACTCTGCTCAGACGCAACGGTTCGTCGGTATATGTCCGGCTGCAGCAGTGGTTATTAATGATTACACATCGGGATATACAGAAACCCTCATAAGGATTTACCGAGACCTGCCCAACCCCAATGGGGTTTACTTATTAACAAATAAACAAACGGAGAACTGGAATTACAGGACGCGCGCTGCACACAATCACCTTGCTCCTGGTCCATCTGAGCAGCCGCTGCCTGCAAGTGGAAGGGTAAGAGGGGCCTTTTGCTGAAGGCTCCGACTCCCTGGCGCAGGAAATAGATCTTTCAATCTGACAGCTCAGCGGCTTGTGCCTGCGAATGTTGTACAAGCGACGTATTGGAGCATTTTTCAAAAAGTTAAACATTACTGGAAATCTGCTGTGTTTCCCAAGCCACGAGTCCTTCTCGCGAGGATGAGGGAAACTGCCATGAAGGTTCTCTCTCACCTCTCTTAAGGAAGTAATTGTTATTGGTATGGGTACATGACTAAGGGTTAGGCAGCCTTCCTGCTTCTACTGATCTATATTCTCTGCTACACAACTGTAACTGCACAAAGCAACCATTTTCTACCTTAAACAATAAGTGCATGTGTGTGCCTCTCACAAAGATCACATCATTGGGTCATAATCTATCAAAGCCTCTTTCTTTAGATAATTGAAGTAATGGATGTATACCAGGACGATACAGTAAACACACTACAAAACAAGAGATGCTGTATTTTTCCCATAGCAATTGTTCAATAGAAGCCTGTGTTCATAACTTTTACAGCATTTTATAAGCATTTGCTGATGAATGTAGCTCTTTCTGATTGTTGCAGAGCATTTTTTTTAACAGCAAATGGCGACACTTAAAAGGGAGCCAAGAGGTATACATTTTATGTTGCTTCATTTGCATATTGGTAGAATAATGTTGTAGGTAGTGGCCAAAGACAACAGCTGTGATGGCAGGGACAATGATTGTTAGGATAGTTGGTTATTGTGCTGCTTGTGAATTTTCAATGTTTTTCTGCTTCCTGACAGCCCTCCTCTGAATACAGAAAATACAGGCCTGATTCTGGAAACCTTTATTCAGCCAAGCAGCCCTACTGACTCGGTATAGCTCAAAATAGGAAAGGGCTGATGGACAAGAAGACACCGGGGGCCAATTAGATGTGACACCAGATGCCTCATACTATTGTTAGCATTTGTGTTACCATTGTGTCGGGCTGCTTCTTGTACTAGCGAACACAGCAAAATGGCAGCATTTACAAAAAGATCATCCAATGTAAAGGGCAACAGATGTCCAACAGGCAAAAACTACAAGGACAGGAGACGTTACTGGTCAGCATGACAAGCAGTGGTCAAAGAGTGGTCAAGACGCTGGTAAGCATTACTGCAAAGCTGATTTAAGGATGCATTTGAAGGAGGATCCTGTGCTTATTATTCACTGTTGAGCATCCTCAGCCTCCTATCTTGCAAGAGATAGATTTACAGGAGTGGGAGTTCAGGACTTCACACAGGTAGAACGAAACTAGTTGTTTTGGCAAGCGATCGCTTGGTATGCAAAGATCTGTTACACTTGCACAGCAGCTCAAAAGGATGCTGCATACATTAGACTGACTGAGCAAGCATGATTTAGTCTGGAGATCCACCACGTGCCCTACAAATCCACGAGGTATTGGAGTTTCTGTGCAGGAGCAAGTCAACAGGGTACAAACACAGTAATTCCACCACGTCCCATGCTGGAGCTAATGCTATGTGCAAATTCACCTAGTGAGTCACGTCTGCTTGCATTAAAAAAAAAAAAACAACAAACCAAACCCAAAATAGTCTTCATATGTCTCACTGGCAAGAAGACACTGAAACTGGCTTGGCTGGTTGGGAACCAACCTGGCGGCAACCCTAGTTAGCAGATTTTGTAAATAAGGTGAGTGGGTTTTGTTTCTGCATCTGAAGACAAGAAGGACACAGATGGGTTCTGAGTTGTGGCAGGTAGCGCTCTACATTTACCTTTGCAAAGCTTTTTATTAATTTTACAAGAAGCAGTCACAAACTGCATCTTCTTTCAAAATCATCAATTTAAATAACATCTGAAGAGTCTTGAAAAGTACTTGCTGAGTTCAGTTTTTTAAAGTTTAGTAACAGATTTAGTCAAGTCTCTTCCTTTTGAAAGACGAACAGCAGATCGCTACAGGAATGGAAAAGTTTGGATTTATTACATTGTACACAGAACACAGTATTCTTCAAACCTTGGGGACCCATTTGCATTTGCTTTATTTCTTCTCAAAATGCACAGAGTTTTGCAGAATCTTCCTAACCCCTCCTAACCCCATAAATTACCCTATGAAAGGAGAACCCCCCCTGCTATTCACAACACAGAAAAATGGGACATTAACCTCACATAAAACCCACTGGCTTGTATCTTGCTTCCTCATTTAAGCCTGTGCCAGTTTTGCAGTAGATTTTAAAGGTGCAAGCTCACTTTTGTTTTTCCGATGATCAATCAACAAAGTAATGTCTTGCTTAAAAGGAAATTACTTAAAAAGCATGATTCCCACTTTGAAGATATCCTCATCAGTTACATACTATTTCCTCGACATTGCATATCTGAAAACCAAGATAAATGTTTTTGAGCAACTTGAGCCCTTACTACAAGACAGAAAACAAGTATTCTTCTAATTGTTTATTTTCCCACAATGTATTTTTATGGGAGAGCTGCAGGGACCATATTTTGTATTCAGTGAACAACTTCTGTGGTGTAAAATGTCTCTTTTTGGTATTCAAATAACCACGAAAGCAATGTAGCTATATCTTATTGCCATGGACATTACCACCTAAACCAACCAGAATGAAAAAAGAGGTTATTTCTTACCTCATCCATTGTGAGAGACACAGATTTATGAGATAACATTTGGCAGTCCTGTGACCAACGATAATAAAAATCTCTTTCCCTTGGGCATCCGAGAACCGCAGTATATTGTAACGCCACCACTTCTTAAACAGTGCTGAACCACATTGTGCAGCACTACATACCTTTCTGAAAAGATGATGCGTTTTCCTTGTTGTTGCGAAAAGTATTTGTTTATCAAATGCACCCAAAAAAGGAAGTCAGACTTAGACAAGAAAGAATTGGGTGGAAATCGAAAACAAGGACAATCTTAGCGTCATCATTGTTGCTTCTGTCTGTCTTGCTATGACTCTACCTACTGAAATACTGCATTATTGAAAGTTTTCCTTTTGCTGCTGAAATTAAAACCACTATTTTCATCCTTCTAGTACCAGGGAACGCTCTTAAAACGTACTCTTAACAATGGCAGAAACAAATTATATCATAGGCACAATAAATTTATATAGTTTTCCCTTTTTGCCAAGTACCTTTCCCTGCTAGAGAAGTATGCTGTGCCTTGTGTGAAATAAAAGGGAAAGGAACGGACCACACTCGGAAATCCCTAACACAAAAGAAAGTATGCTAGATTTCAAATCACACATCATAAATACAGGCATCCAGTATTTCAGTTGGGGCATAAAATATCCCAGAGTTTAAAAGGCTCCAAAGATACTTGTCCCAAACATAAAGAGGAAATACATGTTGAGAGCTGTATCGGAATAGGAAAGGCAAAATTCATTTGTCTGCCTCCCTTGGAGTCCATCCTTTTCCGGTGTCACTTCTTTACCACAGTGGACGCTTACCCCAACTTTTAGCAGCATTTCAGAGGAGCCAACCCAGGGTCTCGGGAACGTGCCAGACCAGCCCAAGCGGTAGGGCTTGTCATGGTGATTCCCAGGGCGTACGAGCAGCCCTTTGGCCTCCTAGACGGATTTTATATGTGGTGCCTGCCAACAGCAGCATTCAAATGGCATTTTATTTTTTTTTTAAATGAGTTCTCATTCATTTGGGAGGACTTGGGCACCAAATTATCACCTCCTGATGGCAAGAAGGGCCCGCTCCCCCCAGCCCCGGCGGGCACAGGCCGGGGCGTCGGCAGCCGGGGAGCGCACGGCCGCGGCGGGAAGCGGCTCCGCGATGAGGCGGCGGTTTCGAGCGGGACCCAAACGCCTCATTCAGGGGCGGGACGGCGCCGGGCTCTCCCCTACCACGCCGCGGCGGGGCTCTCTCCTCAGCCGGGCGGACGTAATGGGGAAGCAGAGGGACGGACCGTCAGCCACAGCCGGAGCGTTCGGTGGGGATGAGGGAGGCCGGCGGGCCCTCGCCCCAGCGCCCCCAGCCTAAAAGCTCCCCCCGGCCCCTCTCTTCCCGTCGCCGGGTCTCCCTCTCCTGCTCTCGCACGCCAACTGCGTGGGCGGGCGTGCGGACGGAGCGTAAGGCGCCGTAGCCCTTAACGGGCTCCGCAAGGCGCGTACGCACTAGCCATGCTCCGAGAATAACGCCGGGGAAAGAGGGGGCGTTGTAACCGCTTCGCTCAGCCCGTCAGCCATCTTTGTTCCGGGCAAAGCCCTGCGGCCGCCGTGGGAACTTTGGCGCTCCCTGAGCGTGCCCGGTTCCAAAATGACCGCCGAGCGGTCCCTTTTTTCTCTGACACGGAGCGGGAGGAAATAACAGTTCGATCTCGGGCTGGGCTGGGCTGGGCTGGGCTGGGAGGGGGGCGGGGGATAGAGACGTGGGGACCACGGCGAGACCCACGCTGAGCCGGAAGCCGCCGCCGCTGCGTGCTCGGGGAGGCGGGCAAAGAGCGAGAGTGTGAGGAGCGGGGTGGAGGCGGCGGCGAGGGAGAAAGAGGAGGAGGAGGAGGAGGAGCAGGCGGTGGAGCCGAGCCGAGCCGCTGAGTCCGTCTATCCGGCCCGCCAGAGCGTAGGCGCTGTGCGGAAGGGCCGCGGCCCCTCGGCGCAATCGGCGTAGGGGGCGTTGGAGAATCGCCGCGGCGGCCGCCGGGTTGGCTGGCGGGAGGCGCGCGGGGAGGAGGGGGCGGCCCGCTCGCTACCGCCGCGACTGAGGGAAGGCGGGGAGGGCGGGAGGCAGGCGGGGAAGGAGGGCAGCCAGCCGGAGCCCAGCGTCAGCAGCGGCAGCGACACCACCGCCGCCGCCGGCCAGCGCCATGGGTGAGTCTCCAGCCCGGGGCCGAGGCGCGTGTGTGTGGGGGGACGTGACAGTCCGAGGCGGGAGGCTGCGGCCGCGGGGTCTCCATGATGGGTGGGATGGGAGGCGGCGGGGGGGTGCACCGCCGAGACCCCCCCCCCCATCACCGCGGCGCGGACCGGCTGCCGGGCGGAGCGGCGGCCCCGCTGCGGGGCCCCCCGTCCCTCTCGTCTCCCTCCCCCCCCCCCGCCTTCCTCCTCCTGAGATGCGGCTCCAGCGCCCCTCACCGCCGCCTTCCCCCCACCTCCTTCTCCCACTCCCCCCCCCCCCCCGCAGTCACTTCCTGCCTCGCCGAAATTGTATAATGCCTGCGCGGAGCCGGGGAGCCAGGCGGCCAGAATGCCGGAGATGTTTCTTCTCCCTGGCTTTCTCCCGTTCCTTCCCTCCGCCTCCCCCCCCCCCATTCCCCATCCCTCCTCCCCCTTTTCTCCTTTTGCGCCCAAATTTGGGAGGGAGGAATTCGCTGCAGGAATTAAAGCAGCCTTCAAATATGCGGGAGAGGAGCGGGTGGGACTGAAATCACGGCGCCGAGGGGTGGAGGAGGAGGAGGACCGGGGAGGAAGGGGGCGCCTGTGCGTGTGCGGCGGCGGGAGAGGGCCGGAGGCACCGCGCCGTGCCCGCCCGCCTGCCTCGGTAGCTGCTTTTCTTTTTTTTCCCCCCTTTTTTTAAGTTTTGTTGTTGCTCCTAGGGCTTTATGCCGCTCGGGTCTGGCTTTTATGTGGCGTGCATGGGGCTGGTCGCCGCCTCCGCGGGGTGCCCGGTCCGCGCCCGCTCCGGCCCCTGCCGCAGGAACAGGGCCTCGGCCCGTCGCTTTTAAAACAAAATAAAGGTTAAAAGTTACGACTTGCGAGCATCCGTATGAAATGCTTCCTGAGCGGTTTCCGTGTGATCGCCTCGCTCGGCCACCCAGTCCTGCGGCATAAATTAGAGGGGGGGGGGTCAGTGTTTCGGGAGGGTGACTGGGAAAAGGCGCGATTCCATACGGAAATTTTAACGAGCGGCTTAAGGAAACGCAGCTCAACTTATTTTAGCGTGAAGTTGTTCGGCTTCACGCTGAACCAGTTACGTACAAATGTTATTCTGTGAAAGACAACGTTCAAGAATCTTCTGCGTGCAGTTTGTGTGCCGCCTCCTGCAGATGAGAAAGCAGTGAACAGAAGACTGTCAGAAGTACCCATTCACTGAATGTTGTTTTTTTTTTCTTGGCCGTTGGAATCTCTCTGACTGACAGTGGCTTTAGGTTATGTTCAGTGAAAGAAATGCTTCCGTATGTAGAAATACCTACGATCTGTATAAAAATCGGGGCCAAAAAAAATGCCAGCTTGTGTGAGTATGCAGGCTCAGCTCCCATGAAAGTTAGATGGGCCACTGCTGTATCTTTCAGCTAAAAGGTAGACCATACCTTCTTATGCAAGATTTTTTTTTTTGTAGTAGCTTTTCAGTGCTCAGTGATAACTTAATTTCCGACTAGAACTTTCACTGAAATATCAAACTAATATTATTGTGAAGTATTTCTCCTTTATAATTCCTTCCATATATTTGAAAATTCTTGCCTGCTGAAACATTAGGAAATTGGGGAAGATGTATTTTTGTGTAGTGTTTAACATCTTTCACTTGATACCTGCTTAGTTCGTAGTGTTGAATTTTGTTTGCTCTCTGAGATTGCTAGCATCTTTGACCGATGACTTGTGAACATGAGAGCATTATTTCCTTCTGGCTTCAGATGACCGCATTTTTAAATTTTTTTTTTATTTTTTCTTAAGCTAACACTTGAATAACAAAACCCAATAAACAGAAATTTTATTTAGGAGAGCAGACTTCAAAAAGCCATTGCTTTAAACATTGGTTACTGCCTTGTCTGTGTTGAAACCTGAATTGAAATGCAAGGGCATCACCTGTTCTGCATTTGCTACTGTGGAAGAAAGGGTTGTTATTTAGTCATTATGAAATTGAAGCAAATGCACCCAGAACTGCACATATCAGTCTATGTGCTGATAATAACTCACAGCATTTCCTTCAGTTTACCCACAAGGACAAGCGACTAGTCTCAGTTAAAATGGTGCTTCAGATGTATACTCAGTGTGACAAACAAACGTGGGTTTGTTTATAAAGGGATAAAAACTTGATTGTTTATCTTACATGGAAATAAAGGATCAAATTTTTTTTCTTTGTAAGCTAAAATGCAATAGATTTTGCTTTCTTTTTGCATGAAAATGTCTAAACGGGCACAGTAGTACTATCTTCTTTTTTTTTTTTTTTTCCTCTAACTGACTGGCATCTTAGTGGTATTACTGTCTTCCATGGGTCAGGCTCATACTTCTTGTACTTAAATTTCTGCAGTTTTAGTAGCTTACCCAATGGTGCAGTAGTGGTGTTCTTAATACTATTTTAAAATACCCGTTAAGACAACAAATAGTTACAAAATACAGTGGCTATAGATTCAAAACCTCATTTTAAAGATAAAGTCAGTGAAGGAAAATCTGCCTCTGAGAAGGTGTAAGAGAGAGGTTTCCACTTGGAACTGTAGCGTGACATACATTTTTAGCTTTAATTTATGGCCAGACTATTCACTTAACCTGTCTAGACCAGAGATGCGTATGTATGAGCGACGTTCTGTTTTCTGTAAGTTGGTACTCTAACTCCTGAAATAAGCTAGCTAATTGCAAATGTGTTCTCTGTAATTAGAATGGCATTTAGTCACCATTTAAGTAGTTTAGTTAAGTCTCGTTTAAATTAGTAATTCAAATTTGGGGTAGTGTTAAACCGTAGGCGGACACAAACTATTCCCTAGGAGGGTTTGAACGTCTTGAGATGATGTTTATAGAATAGATGTCTTGCAGAGGTGGGGATGGTGGCATAGGTGAGGTAAAGACATTTCTCAACTGTGAGGGCCAGAAACTTGGTTCACAGAAACCAGTGACTTCCTGCTCACCTTGCCAGAGTGAGTTTCACATATGTCAAGGGTGAGTCAAATTGAACTTTTTTCCAGTCCTGGTTTAATGATAGCATTGTGATAGCTCTGTAGTGTCATCAGTTAGCTCTTTTATATTTGTATTTTTTTCTTTAATATGAAAGAATCAAATCAATATTTACTTACATAGCTTGTAGGTTTTGCCTCCTCCTTTAGTTTAATGCAGCTGCCCTGCAAAACTAGATATCTGCTGCATTGCACAAGCATGGCTGTGAAGCTACTATAAGTTATGGCATTCTTTGTGTTACATTAAAAATGGAAAAGTAACCAGTAGGCTCATAAACACTTCAGAAGGCAATATGTATCCACTTTCCTTTTGACAGAGTTTGAGCTAGAGGTATGTGAAACACACGCCTGACTAAACCTTCTTCTGATGTACATGCTGGACTTCCTTCCCGCAAAAGCCACTTAATCTTACTTCTGGTTTTTGTGCATCAGTGCCGTTCCATGCTTCTCAATGTGCCTTACAGAAACCTGCCAGTCGCACACCGACTTCAGTGTCTGGACTGGTAGCGCTGCTGTACAGAGTAGCGCGCTGGCCAGTAGCCCTTCTTCAAGCTGCTTATGGGGAATCCGTTCTTTAGTGGCTCTAGCTCTGTATCTTATTTTCAAATGGCTCTTTGTGTGGCCTTTTTCATGCCAGATTTCTATCATTTAGCGCAATGATAGTTCAGAATGCATTTGCAAATAATTTTGGAAGCAGTATTACAGAACAATAACACTATAGGTGTTACATTCAGAAGCACTTAAGCAACTAAAATAGAACTGAATTACTTCTTAGTAGCACAGAAGACATAGAAATTTTTTTTTGTCAACATTGAAAATTGCATCTGAAGATGTAAGTTTTTCAATTGCTTTTTTTCCCGTTTTCCACTTAACAGTTGTGTGCTTTTCTATTGGTTATTGTTTTCTAACCTGAATAATGAAGATGTTAGGACCTACAGTCAGGGGGAGGATTGATTAAAACATTAAGAAGATTTCTCCCTCCTTTGACTCACTGTAGCTTTAGGGGGATCGATATTAAGATACAGCACCTAGGTTTGGTGTCAGCATTTTTAAAATAGAGCTTTTTAAATGGAAAATTCGCATCATACACACAAAAGATGCAAGACCTAAAGGAAGAAAGAAAAAAAAAAAGGCTTTAGACTCGTCTTTCATTTGACCACAAAAAAGACCAAGGGGTGACAGTGAAGCATGCCCTCAAAGGAGAGAATATCACATACTAAGCCTTTTCCAGTGCTTTGGGGTAAAGCATGATGGGAACAATGACCAGAAAGAGAAATGCAAATAGATATATATATAGGCCGTACTCTTTAACATTGTTGGTGAGTGTTGAGCTACAAGGTAGCAGTTTATCAAATTCCAATCAAAATAGTCTTATTATTTGTAGAAATCAGCCTATCATACAGTAACATTATTACAAAGAG
The DNA here is from genome assembly GCF_963924245.1 of Chroicocephalus ridibundus. NCBI lineage: Eukaryota > Metazoa > Chordata > Aves > Charadriiformes > Laridae > Chroicocephalus > Chroicocephalus ridibundus. The sequence continues at coordinate 53,174,224 of NC_086285.1, read as the reverse complement.
ACCTTTGTAATAGAGAAAAAGAGAAAGGCAGCCAAAGTAATGGGTGGCAGAATTTCTGGTGTGACGTTTGCCTGAAAAAGCATTGTAGGTCATTGCAGTTGATACTGAGAAAAATGTAAGATGGTGTGAATGCTGATATTGGTGCCAGTGGTTGTCACTGTATTATGAGCAGGCAGATTATTAGAAGAATAATGTATGAAATAGTACCTCTTTTCATATCTCGTACATTAGAAGACCTTCATGTAATGATTCAAGTTGAACTTTAAATAAAATGAGATTTGACCTAGTGAGGTGGTCAAAATTGCCAAGAATGCTTAAGTTAATGTTAAATAAAGCTTAAATAAAACCTTTTCCAGTGTTGGCCAGTTGGAGTATTTTAATCTCATTTATGTGTAATTTGTTCACAGTTTGATGGAAGTTTTAGTATGCCCAGCAGCATTTTCAAACAGCAGCCCCTGCTTTCCTTTTTGTTCTTTCTTAAGAACCTTATCATGCAATTCCGTAGCTTACGCTGACATAACTGGACTGCAACTGAAAAACACTATCTTGATTGTGTGTTTTTCTCTTCTCCTTTGTGTTACCTCTAGTGCTCATGTACTTGTATGATGAGATGAACTTGCTGATGTAATGGAAGGTTAACCTTAGGGTAGAGTAGTTTTCAGCTGGATATGTGAGCTAATCTGGCTGGTTCCCTAGCTGTACAGTTACCAGAACTGATACCCGGGAAGCCTAAGCTCACCCCTGATGGTACAGTTGCTGGGTGAATCTTTTGGCCAGCTGCTTGAAAGGAAGCAACTCTGCTGCTCTCCCAACCCTTGCAGCGGTGCCTTTTTGACCTGACAGACAGTTCATGGAGCTCAGCTCAGGGGAACTGCCTGTTTTTTCTTCCTCAGGATTATTTTTCTTTCTATCAGTTGAGCTCCCTGAACCTTTCGTAGCATGAAAAAAGAAACGCAAGTGTGCTCTAGGAAGAGATGGAACTTCAGCTGACCATTTCGGCAGTAAACAGGTATGCAGAATCCTGGTTTAGTGCCTGTTTTAGACTTGTGTAACATGGCACTGCTGCGAAGAGAAGCAAGCTTGATGTTCTGTTCCTACCCTAGCACTGAATCTTAATGTAGGCTGAAAGTTGTGGTATTGTGCCCAAGGCACAAGAGATACATGGTAGTTGATCTAGTTGTACAGCTTGTTTATTTCCACTCTACCAGTGGTTAAGATAGGGAAGAGGAAAACCCTGTGCTGTTGGAGGAATGAATGCTCATGGTTAAGAGGTTAGTATTCTCCCCTTGGTGCTGAGCTGGTGACTTCGCTGAGGATAAACACAAGTGGGCAAAGTTTAATGGCTCTTGTTTCAGCTGCTGTCATTTACTGCTTGAGCACTGAATGGGTGAGGTGACTTGCTTTTTATTATCTGTGGTTATGTCATTACCTAAGATGTTTATGGTAATACTAATATTACCATTAGGACTCTCTTGAGTGATTTGCAAAACTAAAGCCCTGACTAATGATGGCTGCAGAAATCTGGCAGTGCAGAGGGTCTTGTAGTCCTGACTAGATCCTAACTGTGCTGGTATCTGAAGTAAGTTGAGATGCCAGTTTTAGCTGATTTGTCAAAAACAAAACAGTTGCAAGGCATTAAAATCTAATGCTGGAGAAACGCAATTTTTCTGGAAGCTTTCTGACAGCAAAGTTTTTTCTGGCTGTGCAGCTTTACCAATACTCACTGTAGCTTTTTAAAACAAGAATGCAAACCTTGGAGTATATGACTCAAAATCTGAGTTCCAGATGCTGGCTTAAATGTAATTGAATGGTTTCAAGTTTGGGACAGTGAAAATTTCCAAAGTAGAAAGAGGCCAAGAAACCCATCTTCTTATTTCTCCCTCCCACCCCATGCTTCTGGAAACAAATGCTTCCTAACTGTAGTTAGTAAAGGTATGCTAACAAACCAAGAGATTCAAGACTAAATTAGTTTCCTCTTGGGAGGCTTTGCCAGATGGTGCAAAATCAAGGTCTGAGTTAATCTCTTGATGATGGGTAAAGGGGAGCCGTGCTGTTGCTGCTTTCTGTGTTCTCTGTTTTTTTAGCACTCAGTTGAGGAAGAACTTGCAGAGGAGAATAGCCTGCAAACTGCTGCAGTATTAGTTACTGAAGCTCACGGCCCTACTGTTCAGTGGTGCCAAGTATTGACCTTCAGTGCTTTTATTTGGAATTCTGTGGGCATCTGCAAACCTATAAGTTTTCAGAACAGTGTAAGGAACCTGCAGTTTGAAAGTGACAGGCTGAAGCAATGGGGAACAAGACCTTAAAGAGACTGGGGCAAAAACTAGTGGATATGATTGTTCAGTCCTTTTTCAGTTCTTGTAAAGTTGTGGTTGTGATTGAAAGGAATTTCTTTTTTAATCAGTTAAAGGAAACATTTCTTCATGTTACAAGTTCGAAACAATAGTGAAGACTAGATGCTTGAAAGGTGGAGAAGGTAGGGGTAATGAGCCCCCACCCTATAGAAATTTGCAAGGAAAGCTGGGAATTTCAGCAGGGAGTTTTTCCTTACTAGGAGTTTCAAATTTAATTAGCAAGTTAATTTTTGAGCTGGTTGATGTTTGTTCCTTTTTGGTTGTTTACCAGGGCCTCTGTAAAAGATCTTTAAGATTTGTTGTGTTTTGAATCCTTAAAAATGGAAATTTTCAGGGGGTAAGTTCAAAATTACATCGGTACTCAGTAGTTTATGTAGACCAAGGGAAGTTATTTGGGCGTTAATACCTTAGTAATGAAGGGACACTGACATCTTGTTTGTCCGAACATATAAGAGTTGATTTTGGAGAAGATTTTGAAAGTGATAAAGACACGGCTTCTCCAAAGAAATATTCAATGGATGGCCTCTAATCTGGTCACTGAATGAATTTCACTTGTCCCAAGCTTTGTGTCTCTGACTTCTTGCCTAGCAATGTGCCTGTAAACCAACCAATATCCCCTTAGGTAAAGGTGATTCTGTTTCGGTATGTTCAAGTCTTTGTTGCTGTGGGTAGCAAAAACAGTTCTGGGTTTCTTATTCTTTTGAATTGTGTTCCCACTTGTGAATCTTGCCCATCAAGTACTCTGGTGTGGCAGCCAGGTATGGAGGGGAGTTAACTCCCACTCTGAAATTTCGCGTGGCTGATCATGCAGGGTAGATGCTCTGCTGGTATACATATTGGACCATGTCATGCATGCACTTCACAGCCAGCTTTGTTACTAATGCCAAAATCAGAAGTACTTGGGAAGTTGAGAAACTGACAGGTTTGGTGCTGTCGATCACTGGGATGGTTCACTATCGAGCTGTGGCTTCAGTCCTTGCAGTTTTTAGTTTTGTCATCCAAGGCAATTAGACTGCTGGTGTTCTGGATGCTCTCAAATAGGTTGCCTTCCTATTTAAAAAACATATGCAGGGAATGACAAGTTAAAAATTAATTCCTTGACATGGGATAAGTGAACCCAAAACTTAGGGCTTTTAACTGCTAACTTATACTAGAGATTAGTGGTAATTATGCCAATTACGTATTGTTGTAGTCTTAATACTAAACCTGGATGATACATTTTATTATCGGTATGGACCATTCTTTTGTATCAGTTGCCATTGCAACCCGCAGGGAAACAATCTTAAGTTTTGCTTACTATCTTCCTTACACAGTAATTATAATGGGAGCTATCTTTCTGTGGTATCTCTCTAGCTTAAAAATAAAGACAATTAAAAACCATGCAGCCAGCCAGCTGTGTTTCAGAACATCTAAGTTTACCATATGAAGAGTTTTTATTAGTTGGCATAATTCTTTAAAATAGCACCTGTGTCTCTTCTTTTAATCTTCATCTCATTAGAGTTATTTATATTATAAATACAGAACTCCTCAGACAGCATGGAAATAGTTAAAAAGTAAAATCCTCTAAGTATTAGTAATTTAATAATATCCCTAAGGACCTCTCCTGGTAGTGTTTGATGAGCCTTGTAGTAGAAGTATTGAAACAAAAATAAACATGATTTCAGAGTATCCTGAAAATTCAGCTTATAATTAAAGTCTAACTTCTGTCTTTTAGTGTCATTAAAATATGCTGTCATGGGGGAAATGAACGTGGTGGGAAAAATACCTAACCTGCTTCAAGTGATAAAAAGTACAATAATTTAACTTTGAACTACCACAGTGCTTTTTTTCCTGAAAATGTGTTTTAAATGATTAGTTGGTAACAGCTTGTTAATGATGAGATAATATCAAGATATATTTTAATTTTTCTAAAGGAATTACTTGTCTGAGACAAAAGAATCAGTGCTTTCAGAAGAACTTGGGTTTTGCTGTTTTGGGGTGCTAGTTTGCTACAGCACAGAAATACAATAAGCCTTAAAGGACAAGTGGCAGGGACATGTCTCTTAGACAATTTTAGCTTAAAATGACTTCCTTGGTGAAACCTACAAGGCTTCTATTAAGTCAAAGCTTGAGGTGTTCAGCATAGAAACTAGTATGGGAAAACAAGAGAATATACAGAAAAACACATGGCTTCCATATGGGAATGAGTTGCATCCACCATACAGAAATGTATGGTGAAAGCCCTTCACCCTAGTTACTTTAAATGAGAATTCCTCATGTTAACAGAAGCACCAGAGGTGAAATACTGTAATTTCTCTCGTGATTTTAAGGGGAACACACTTCACATAAAGTGTGTTGAACATACTCGAGTATTTCTGCGTGAGTGATTCACCTCTCGTTAGCATTTCTGCATCTACATTTCGGGAAATCTTATTAGATAGAATAGTAAGCTCTTCAGGCTAGAAGTGTAGCAATACTGTTTCTTATATTGCCATTCTTACAGCTGCTTGCTGAGGGGAATGGGATAGGATATATAGCAGGGGAGTTCACTTCTGTTAGTATTCAAGGCGTAGAACAGAAGGGAGCACAGAGTCCACACCTGCAAATGCTCTTTTTTGGAGTCTCTCAGTTGAAATACTGCCAGTTGGATTGCAGGAGTCTGCTCTTCCTGAAAAATTCACTGCTGTGCTTGGGCAGATGTGAGATGCCCTTGCTGTTGCTGCTGCTCCACCCAGAGATTTGGGATGGGAGAGGGAGGGAATTAGTTCATTTGGTTTTGTTATCTTCTTCTTTTTTTTTTTTTTGATAGGTCTAAACCTATAAACCATGATTTATCACTACCTGCTGAGTCTTTGTGTTAACTGACCAATCTGTATGCAAATTTTGAAGGAAAATGCAATGTTAAGGTGAACCTAAAGGAACTGAAAAATGCTCAACAGTAACTTAGATTAAAAGGAAATGACAAAGGAACTGAATGATAAGTGATAGCATGGTACTTCAATGTATTTCTTAATATGCTTCATTGCTTCTTCCTACTATGTTTCCAGTGCTGAGTAAGACTCTTGAAATGGTCTCCAGGTTGAGGGACTAACCTACTTTGTGGAGAATTTGTATTTCCTTAAAAATGGCTCTTTTCAGACCCATGGTTTAATTGATTTCATAGGAGATGAAACTAGCAGGAGATAAAAGTGCCTGAAAATTCCCACCAGTTGCTTTTTTTAAAAATTTTCTTAAAATCTTTTATTTACAACTCTCTGGGAAGCTTCCACAAACTAAATAGACAAGAGATTTGTTAAATATGAAGTCCAATACAGATAGATACTTTTTTAATTTTGCTTGGGTTGGTGTGGTTGGTTTTGTGTTTTGTTTTAGTTGTGTTTTTTGGGTTTTTTTTTTTGGTTTGTTTTTTCTTTCCCTTGGCGGTTTTGTATCCATGAATCTTTCATAGGTTGTTTCAAAATATTTTTCCTTTGCGTCTTCAGCACTCCTCTCAGTGTGTGTATTGGAATAAACATTCAATGATAGCAAAAGTGAGGAGGAGGAGTTAGGAAGGAAGGTAGGTTAAAAGTGGAGATAGACAAGTGAGGTATGGTTGATGCTCGATCTGCTGCTGTTCCTGACACTAGTTCCTGGCTGCTGTTTTGATGACCCCTTTCTGTAGGCTTCCCTGTTTTCTATGCCGTTTCTTACTGTAGTCATTTTGACCCCTACTTTATGGAGTGGAAGATAATTGGTCACTTTACTGTCAGATTTGATTTTGAGTTGGTCATTTCAGTTAGATGCAAGTTGCTGTGTGATGGTCGTTTGTGTGCTGCTTTCTGCAGGCAGACCAAGGCTTTCTTAAAGCCAGAGTAAAGGAGAAAATGCACAAAAAGGACAAGCTTTACAATCGTATTCCTGTACTCTTAAATTGTATTTAAAATGCACAAAAAAGGCTTACTTTTTCTTCGAGGAATTAGTTGTCTAGCTAATTCTAGCGAAGGATGAACTATTACATAAAAACTGTCAGTATGGGTAGCTAGTATAAATGTTTTAAAGAGTCATCATGGATAGAACTTCCTTTAATACTGTGTGCTGTAGCTATACAGGGCTGCTTTGGTAGTTTGACAGCCTTTTATCCTCCTCCCCACATCTATAATTAGTTTTGTTTTTCTAAACAGTTAACTGACTTCATTTTCCTGTAGTTGTCTGCTTTCTTGCACTACTTTGGCCGCTATAAGAATTGTAGCACTGGCTGTATTTGCTATGTCTGCTGCGGTCTGTGCGCAGTTTGCTCAGCCTGCCCTTGTATATTGTACACTGGCTCTGAAGGCTGGCAAATCTCTTTTTAACAGGCAAGCTAAGGTTTACCAGTGTGCCTGCTACATCCCCTTTGTTTCTCTTCAGAGTTTTCTGCTTTCCTTCTGGACGTGCTGCCTGTAGCTCAACAGATGGACTGTGTGGTCTGCTCTTTCTGATCTTTTACAGTGCAGAATCCTTCTTGCAGAACCTTTTTGCTCTTAGACATCACGTGTGTTTTAACACTGTCCGTTAATAAACCAGATGATAGTGTCTGGCACAGGAAAAGAGAGATGGCCTAAAGCTCACTCTTTGCTGATACTGACTCACTATGTCCAGTGAGATTTTCAGGAACAGTTGAATTGAAAATGCATTCCCTGGATCAGCGATTGAAATTATTGATTATTGACTTAATCATCTTTCTCCTAGAGACTGAGAGATCCTGATTCCTTAATCATGGTTAAGGATCATCAAAACATCAAAACAATTTTTTTTTTTTGGCTCCTTTTTGAGGATAGTTTTTTTTTTTTTCCTAATGTAGGCAAGACCCTAGGTTTGCACTTGAAAGCCACGTTGTCTAATTATAAAAGAAGGCTTTTAATAGGTTTCTGCTGTCTGCAGTTGATGCCTGTTTGAGGGAATAAAAGTGTTGATGTCCTTTCTATCAGTACTAGACTTCTACTGTGCAGATTACAGTAAACTTTATTGAGCTGGCAGAAGTTTTTACTTTACTTTGAATAGTGACAAGAGAAACATGTTTGTAGATGTTCAGCATAAATTTAAGTTTACAGCTAGAGCTGATGAGTTTCCCCCTTTTGTATTGTTATTTACATACTTTAATTTTTTTTTTTAATGTGGATTGCATATATCTTAATCTATTATATTAAGAAGTGCTCAGGGCGTGTAGAAGCACTACACCAAATACTGCTACCTAAAGATCCTGTTTTAAGAAAGTGGCAACAAAAAAGTCAGTTGCAAGACATGTGCAGTTGCAGTCTGCCTCTGGGATGTGACAGGACACAATAGGGATATGTTTTAGCTTTATGTTTTATGTATTGCCTCCATATTGAAACATTAATATTTTGTACTAGTTTGGCTGTGTCATAAATCCTTGAAGTGTTCTCATAACGTCATGTAACAGGCTGCTGGATACTACCAGTGCGCTGCAGCTGCACTTACCCATGTAGAACGTGAGCTGAGCTCTCAAGTTGTGTGTGGTAGAGGCAAAAAGTGGCTTTAGCTCAGCTTGGATTTGCATCCTGTCTTGTTAAGAGGGTTAAGGTACGCTGTGTTGTCAGGCAATGGACCTTGTGCCACAGACTGATATCTTTTGACCCAGATGGTAGTACCTGAAGAAGGAATTTTATCATTCCTGGTCACAGCACAGAATGAAGGAGAAATGTGAATTATGGTGTGTGGGCAATAACAAAGATGATAGACAGGCTTGATAGAAATCAAGGAAAAGAAGATTATTTTTTTTTTTTTATTGTCAGTGGTCTTCCGTAAAACTCCTTTAGAAAGCCACTGATGGTGCCTCCTTTCTCTCTCTTCATTCATTTACGTAGTTACAGCAGCTTGCTGCTGGCTATTAATCCACTGGTTCAGATGATGGATCTAAAAACGCCAGCTCTGCAGCTGGTTTATGTGGGCTTTGACGTTTTGCTTGGGGGAGACCTACATTAAAGTAATATTGAGTGCAGAGAGTGGATGCATGAAAAGTCATCTAAGGCCAAATTGATAATTGTTTGTGTGGCTTGCCTTCATGTGTGCCATTAGAGCAGAGATGATGGGCAACTACAGGGTCTTAAAAATGTTAGAAGACTTGATATAAAATGGTAGCTGAAATGCAGTGTTAGGTGAATGTAAAGTGATATATACGCAGCCTGCTTTTCTGCTGTGTGCTCATTAGTAAGCTGTGAACATCTGTATAAGCTCAGGAGCAAGGTCTTGGGCCTGTGTATAGTTGACTGTATCATCAGCTCAGTACTCGGAAGTAGTCAAAAGAAAACCAAATTGCATGTTGAGAATCAGTAGGAAAGGGTCAGAGAACAAGAGATACCACGCGTTCAGACTGTGGATCTGTTTTGCCTCTTGGATACTGTGTGTAGCTCTCACCCTGGCCTCTCCAGAAGAGTAGGGAGCTAGAAGAGTGTCGTAGGAGAGCGGCAGAGGTATGAATCAGCTTCTTCTCAATGAAGTATGCTGGTTTATTAAGGCTGTTTTCCAACACAGGTAGTACTGTGCAGCAATTACACTAACAGGCGGTGATTTTGAAACGATAACGTCCTCCCTTTAACAATGTACCTTTAATCAGAGGGAGTCCTTGGTAAAGGGGCTCTTGTGGATGCTCTATTTAAGTGATGCTAAGAAGAGTGTATGAGTGCACAGAAAAGAAATCAATCAAATGCCGTTTAACTGGAAAAATGTCCGCATCTTAAAAATTACTTGAGGTAGATTTTTTGGTGGCTGCGGAGGTGTTTGGAGAAATACTGCCATCTGTTTACCCAGTGATATGCGCTACCTTAGATGCATGTTTTTGGCCACTGTTGAAGGCAGGAGCTTTGGTCTGGCCCACGTGGCTGTTCTTGATGGAGGTAGTTTTAAAATCACGCAGTTCAGTAATACTGCTTTTCTGTAGGGAACCAGGGCCTGCTGTGGGCTTGGTGAACTGAGGTAGAAGTCATCTGTGCTTGACAATGCTACGTTGTTTCAAAGTTGAAAGTAGTGATATAATAGTGTGCTTAGCATGGTTGATATCAAAACCTTTGGGCATTCATACTGCTGCAGGATCTGCAGTACTAGTTGTATCTCAGCTTGTACAGCCTGCTTCAGTTCTACTGCACATGCATCTGTCCTCTTCCCAAAGCTACATGGAGCATCTTGTGCCACCTTTCTTGTGCACAGGGAGGAACTGGAACTGATCGGCAGTGCTTTGCTTTTTTGTCCTCTTGGAAGAGTGCAGCCGCAAAGTACCCAATGTGCTGAATTGTTATGGCTCGGGACACTGGTAGAACATGAGGGGGACTGTGAAAACAGAAAGGTCATATCCGGTTAGGTAGAAAAGGAGGAGAGGACCCCAGTGCCACTTTGAACTGTAGCGTAAACTTTCTAAAAATAGGCTCTGAGCCTCTGGGAGTACAGGACTGATTAAAAAATTAGATGTTAGGGTGCAGAAGCATCGTTGACTGCTGGCCTAGAACTTGGTATTGAGATGACTTTTTTCCTCTTTTTTTTTTTTTTTTTCCTGTATTGGTTGCTTGAAATACTCAAGCATGAGAAGATGTTAGTGAAAAACAGAAATTTAAAGGGTCTTTGTGGTAAGGGTTTGTAGTTAAAGTATTTTAAGTGCTATGTTGGAAAACTAGCATAGGCCTCTTGTCATCCACAGGATTAGGCGATGCTGAACAGACACTTAACTTGTGCCCCCTAATTTGTTATTTATTTTCTGGCTGTTCAACCGTGATAGTTATGCCCAAATTTGTAGCAGTGCTCTAATGCTCAGTATTGCAAGTGAAGTGAATTGCCACTGTTCACTGAATGTATAAAGTGACATAGAAATACAAAATCCTGAGAGACATTTATGATGATGATGGCTTTGATCTTTGTACCTTTTCCACTCTAAAATAAAAATATTGTGCAGTAGTGTGGTGAAATGAGATTACATGTTCTGGTGAGTGTCTCTGAAGAAAATAAATACCCTTGAACACATTAACAGGTTCAGATAGCATATAGTAAACAAAAAGCACACTGAATATCTAGAGTAAAAAGAACTATCAGATAACTAGCTGTATTGATCATGAAATGGTGTGGAGGTCATGTAGTGTATTATCATGAAACAAAGCTGTAATATATATAAACCAAACTAAATTAAGGTTGCATAAACCACTGTATGCCAAGCATTGTGTGTAACTTTGTTGGTCAAATGTAAGTAACTTTTTCTTTCCTTTTCATTCTTTCTTCACACCACCCCTGTTTCTCTTTCTGGATTGCTGCTGTACCTTCCTGGTCTCGTTGCTGCAATGGTTCAAATTCATCGTTTTACTGGACTACTTTTGGATGTATTCTATCGATATCTTCAACACTGGAAATGATGGAAATGTGTTGTTTACAAAGTAGCTGTAAGTATCACTTTGATAAGGATTTATTACAGTTATTGTGGAAATAGAAAAAGTGTTAGTGTTTTAGTAGGCGAGCTGAAATTAAGCTTAAGTAGCAGCTGGTTGAAAATCAAGAAGGAATAAAATTTAAGGGGAAGCCACTCTAAGTATTAGAAACATGAGATCTCACCTGGCACGATTGATACAGTGGAAGTCAATGCTTCAACAAAAAAAGTAATAAGTAACTTATTTTAAAAACTGTTGCAGGAATTTAAGAAACTCAATTCCTAGTTTGTTTTGGTCCATTTAGAAGTAGCAAGTTATGATTGAATGCAACCATTTAAAATCAGTATGTTGAAAGCTTCAAATTTAATTGGTATTGGTATACCAGAAATCTGCATCTGTCATTTGACTTCAGTTTTTTAAAAGGCTCTTTCCTATGGAGTATAAATGCTCACATTAAATATAGCATTAATGCTAAGTGTAACACTTCATACATCTTTCAGGTTAGTAATATTTATATTTCATTATCTAAAATTGTGTGTGTAAATGCTATAGACCCACTTAACAGAGCAAATGACCCAAAAGTTGCCATCTATTCTTGTTTAGCATTTCATACATTCTTAAAGTTCTTAGTAGTAAAACTATCCTAAATGTGAAGCTATATGCGAAGGGGAAGGGAAGAGAAATAAAAATAATTTAAAAGAAGAATTATACGTAAGCCCATTCTTTTAGGCAAAAGAAGTATTACCTAGGTTTAATGAGGGGTTGAGTTGTTTCTGGTAAGCATGACATGCATTAAAAGGTATGTAGGCATTAAAAGATGCAGGTAGTTGACAAGTAGAACTATAAGGAGGGTCTGGCTGTGATTAGATATTGCATCTGGTAGGATGAATAGAAATTGCATATCCTTAATAGTTATTAAGGACCTGCACTGTTAAGGAGTTTTTTAATATCTTAAGGAGCACCCATCTGCATATCATGTAATATCTCTGAAGCACTGGCTCCTGTTCAGAGTTTTAGATTGTGGTAGACTTTATTCCTTGCATGTAGTTGTAGCAATAGAGTGGATAAGTAAACAGTCTTTGGATTTTTAAATTCCTGCCTGATTTTTTTTTAATCCTTTGAAACCTTTCAGATGAGACTATTGCTGCACCAAAGGCTGAATTGAAACAAAAAGCATCTTAAAAAAAGAGTTTCTTGATGACACAAGGCAAACATTCCTACATTTAGAGAAGTAATAACATTTGTTGCATTGTGTGTGTTTGAATTTAGAAACTATTAACACCTAGCTTTAGCTGGCTATCATTAGATGTTCCTCTTTTGTTCTGTATGAGTTAATGAGTTCAAAGATACTGCCTTTTTTTTAAACTTGAAGGAGAATTAATGCAGTGTATTATCACTAAATGAGAGCTGGTACTAATTTGCACTAGGATTAAATCTTATCTTTTTCAACATAGTCCTGCTAAGTTTGGCCTTCTCAGACTTATTTAAATTTGATGATGGCACCAGTATAATATGCCTTTGTAGCAGTGTAGCACTGCTTGAGAATAATGGTTTGTTTGCCAAATTGAGATATCAGTTATGTGACTTAAAGCAGAGTCAGTTCATTGACTGGTGCTGTTGGATTGCAAAGAAGCCAGTTCTTCTTGCATTTAATGCTTTAAAAGGGATAGTGTTTTTATATTGTTGCGAAGAATATTTGTTTTAATTAAAAAAATAATTTTAAACTAGCAGCTATTACTGTAATAAGTTTATTCTGTCAATTTCAGAAAAAAAATCCAAATAAGCATGAGTAAATCACATACCAAACTTAAATCAACCATACTGTATCCCATACAGAGAAGTTCTGAGTCAATAGTGTGTGTAGTAGAACAGATTATTTTTTAAATTATTTTTTAGAATTCCTCTATACGGAATATATCTCTATAAGATAGGGAGGGGAATTTAAACTTGTAGAGTAGATAGTGCTTCAGCTCTGTGGATGTACATAACTCTCTTAAGCTCTGAAATTGAAGTAGTATCGAATCACATCCTCTCAACTTTGGATGGACATAAAGCCTAAAAGCTGAAATCACTGCTCCATGAGAAACAGTAGCTTGTCTTGCTTTAAGCAGGCAGTTATCTCCAAAAGTATTTTCAGATTCTCTGTAAAAGAATTAAACTGCCTTGTCTCATAAGACAATCCTCAGACCTGCTGTGATATCAAAGACATTTCTAGGATTCTACTGGAGGAGCGGTTTAAAAGTAGCATAGCTGATCTCTGGTGTTTTGCTGGGTCTAGTACAGTGAGGAAGAGGCACTTTGATATTCACATCTTCAATATTTTCATTAATGTGGTGAGAAGAAGTAATGGCTAGTACCCTGAATTCTCCTCTCTTTTAGTAGTAGGCAATATTTTGAAAAACTTCATCACAGTCCAAGGCAACTGAAGTTTTGCCTTTATGGAGGGTTTGTTGCAGTGCATGCTGTGTTAGTGTAGATCTAGATTTAACATGAAGTCCTCCAATTGTGTGACCCAGAAGGAGAGGGTGTTGAGTTAGTCCCCCTCATATTGCGGCAGTACCACCATGACTCTCAGGAGTATAGGCGAGCTACACTCGTACTACTTGCCTGTGTTTCAAATGGGCATTGGAACAAAGTTTATTATATTTTAATCTGTTTGCACTTGTACACTCTGATGCTTGCAGTCATAATGTGGTAATTATACTTGCTCAAAATACTGTTAGCATAGATAACTTTCTGTGCCAGTCTTCTGGCTATCCAGTCAAAAATAATATTTATTTTTTTTTCTTATTTATTGTCACAGTTCATTGCGCTGTCTTTGATTTAGACAGCTTAGGCTATTGACAGGTTGGGTAGATAGCACCTTTCTACAAATGTGAAAATGAAGCGAACATTTAAATAACTTAAAAAAAAAATAAATACAAGCGAAGTAAGAAGTTACAAGCTTTTGTTTTAACATTTTTCCTAAATATCTTTTGCCTTAGCAACAGAAGAACCTTGAAGGATATGTGGGGTTTGCAAATCTTCCAAATCAAGTTTACCGGAAGTCTGTGAAGAGAGGATTTGAATTCACACTCATGGTAGTAGGTAAGTTTCTTTCTTTGCTTTGAGTGGGGTTAGGGGTATATAGACATAGCTCTTAAAATCTGCGATGATGATGTAAATATGTTTTGCATGATCTCGGGAGAAAATACGGATCTTCCTCTTCTAGACTGTTAAATCTAGAGTGTTTTAAAAGAACATGTCTGATATGCAAGTAGGTGAGGAGGACAATAAAGAATGAGAACTGTATTGTTCATATGGTCTAAGAAAAGAGTTTGGTGTGGATGTAGTCTAAAATGTGACTTGCAAGTATGACATAATAGAAGTAATTTGAACCTGGATTTTCATTTGAATAAAAAAATCGACCTGCTTTTTCAGTTGAGTGCAACACGGTAAACTGGGATCCAAAAGTAAAGCTGGAATCTTTCCTTGCACATAACCATGCAGCAGGATCCTGTATATCCTGCACTTCTGTGGCCACAAAACTGTGCTACAAAATCAAAGCTTTAATTTGAACAAACCTTTCTAGTTTGCATGGTTGCAAAGAAAACCAAATGTAAACAGTGCTTTCCCTATGGACTACAGAGAATGGGAAACTATAGTTAGTATGGACAAATAATGCCATGCAGAACAGTTCATCACTCTAGGACATCTGATTTCCTCACCCCTTCCCTTCCCTCCTCCCCCCCATCTTTTGAGTACTTGTATGATAGTAGATTGTTATTAAGGTTGGGTACATTTGTGTGTAACTAATATGTATGTATTGGATATGTGACTCAGTTTTGACGTGCTAATGGTTAAAATAATAATTTAAAAGATGTTTTGTTATAGCCAGTTGTCTCTTTGTTGATGTCTGCCTTTATCTCTTGTAATTTGGCTAGCTTGATAATGCTTTGATGTTTTGTCATCAATACAATGGATATCTTGTGCAGTCGTTGTGTACATGTAGCATGTTACATAATAGTACTATTGATGGAGTTAGAAATCAAGGTCAAATTGGTGAAAACTCATTGTAGATCACTTAAAATTTTCTTTTGATTACAAACTGAGTTAAAATTTTAAAATTTGAGGGTTGCTTTTTTTCTTTTGGAACTTGATTACGGGTTCCTTTGTAGTCTAGCATCCAAGTACATAAATCATTATTTGGTACAAAACTGTTAATCTTAAGTCTTAAATAAAATCTGGTTTTCTGCTATCCCCAGGAAAAAGGGGGGAGGGAGGGAACTGTCTTCATAAAGTAGTATTCCAGAATTGGGTATAATTTGTATTTCAAAGTTTAATTCTTGCAAAAAGCAAGTTGCTTAAAGCACAAGTAGTAGGTGTAGCATTAGAACTGGAGGAAGTGTGTGATGTTACCTTGGTGTTCTTACTTTTGCCTGTAGTGCAGTCTAATGCATTTGCACTTAGGAGAACTGTAGAAAATTGTGGCCATCGAGAAGAAAGGTTGGTCCAAAATTAGATTGGAAATAAGATCTTGATCTGAAAATTTTGTTACTAGTTTTAGTATTTTTGCACTTAATACTAGGACTTAAAAATGCATCTAATTGTCTCCTCCCAACGCTCAAGTATAGAAATCAGATACTTGAAAGTGAGCGTTTAAACAAAATGATGGCTGATCTTTTAGTACTCAAACATCTGGGGAAGGGTGTGGGGGGAGAAATTAATTTGTTTCAGTGATGTCTGGTATTAGTATATCCTGAAAAAATGCATCTATTTTAAATATGAAGGTGAAATAGTTTGTGTTTTACTCATCACTTGTTGGTAAACATCATAATATGCAATTAAATTCTTAGACTTCTAATTATTTATTGTTGCATTCATCCTTTGAGAAAGTGTACTCTGACTTGGTTTGAGATCTTTAGTTGACATTATGTTACAGTTCTGTAGTAGTAAATGCAACTGTCTATACTTACTAAAACTTCAAAGTTTCAGAATGTAGTGCTAATCTGTATATGGGCAGTGTTGGCTGAATAAGGATATTGTATATATCATCTCTTGGAGATAATCTAAAACGTCCTCTTGCTCTTTCTACTACCAAGAATCATGTGTGCATGGCTGCCTTTTACTGTGGGTTGGACAATTACTAGTCTGCTGGCTATGCTTTATTTACAGGTACTTCAGTGTCAGTATGTTACCTGTTTGTTCTGAAATGAAAAATGAGAAAAACAATGCTTGTGGTTGCTAAACAAGTACATGGGAGAAAGCAAACCGTGTTTGGGATCTGTGATCTTTGTGTCCAGCTATTTTCAGGTGTCTATAAGGCTTGGTATCGCAGCTAGTGCATTTGTATAGAAACTATTTTTCTGTTGTCCATTTAGTCTGGGATTATCAGTTAAACTTAATAGATGCACATAGCATGGTATCTGGCGTCATTACCTTGAAATGTGTAGTATAAAAAGTCATCAGATCAGCGTTTTGGGGGGATTTGCCTGTATGGTTGTACAGCTGCCCTAACTGTTGTAGAAACAATTCAGTTTTCAGTTTAACTATTTGTCACTGAGGAAGTAGTAAGTACAGCATCCAACAGAGCTGACATTGTTTCCAGTAAAAATTTTTGCAGGGAGATAGGTCAGTTTTACAGAACCTTTTTTGTCCATAAAGCATGAACATACTCCATAAAATGCGTATTCCTCAGGCTGCCACGTTACTGTCATTGCCCTAGAGATGTTGGGGCTGCCCATGGCAGCGTGTGGTGGCTTCCTGAACTTCCATTGTGCCAGTGAAGTTGGAGAGGGGGCTTTTAAATTTGGGCGTGCATAAGGCTGAGTAGATGTTGAATAGTCTAGAGCATGGTTTCTGGAGCAGGTTCAGTATATAGGTGCTGCTTATCTGAGCTGATCTAAGCTGGTTGGAGGCATTGTTTTGGAATTGGCTTCATTTCAGCTGTGTGGGCAGCGCTCTGTCCTGTAACTTGCACTTTGAGTCAGGACTCAATAAGATTACTTTATTTGAGGCTTTTCTGTAAATATAGTTGCTAATTTCCAGGTGTTCTGGCATTTATATTAAATGTAACTAAAGGGTGGAGTGTTTATGAACTACACACATATAACTATAAAAAGCTGATGTTAAAGTATCCTTTTCATATGTAACATTTTAAGAATCAGTGAAAAGTTAACCTTAATGGGAACTGGGATTACTCTATAATATTCAGCCATAATAAACATTTCAATGTTTCTATAAAATTAACTGTGTTTACGTTTTCTCTAAGTTGTATTGATTTGTTTGGTAGCATTTCTAAACTTTTCTTAAGAAACTGAAGACCGAGATAGCCCTTTTTGTTTTCCTTATTGATCAGTTGTCATTGGACATAGATTTGTCTTTAAAAACTTCATGAGACAATGAATTTCATATTAGTCATATTCAAAAAGGCTGATCAGTAGTTTAAATCACGCAACTGCTGAAATGACTTGGTTTTATGGAATAAAAACTAAGAAGCACCTCCTCTGAGGCTAAGACATAAAGTAGGCACTAATATGCATTAAACCGAGCTTCATTCTTGATGCTTTCAAAATAAGACATTTAAATAGCAGTTTAAAGCAACTAATTCTACATCTGAAATATTAAAACTTGCCAGTGGAAAAAATGTCAAGTTTCCCTTGAAGCAGCAGGGAGGCTGCTTCCTTCATAATCTTGTGTAATCTCTTCAAGTATAAGACAGTTGTTGAAATGCTTGAGAACCCAACATAAATATTTGGTCTATTTGAAATCCAAAGTGTATTCTCTGTATTTCTCTGCTGTATAGGTTTTTGGAGGAAAGTACCTGCTTAAGTCAAATGCTTAAGTAAAGAAAACTTCCAGAAGTATATAACTACCATGGTTAGTACCTCACAGTTAAAGAAAATCTTAATTGTGAAGTTGTAGTTATGTCTGTTTATTAATATAATTACACTTGCTTAAGTAGTGGGTGTGTGTTTTTCTTCTTGTTTTAGTGTGATGAGGTGTAGACAAACAGTTCCTTTTCAGTGTGTCTTTTTTTCTAAACACTGAATCAGGAAATCCCGCTTTTGTTGTTCTTGTATTGAAATTGTGATAGTAAGGTGTGATGTGAATCAACACACAAGTAGATGCAAAGTCATAATTTTTAAAAATTCTTTTCTCCTATAGATTTTATGTACTTAAGAATAATTATTTGGGGTGGCTTTTCTTAGAGCTGTATACTTTGAGACGTTCAGGCTTCATGAGCCTTAGTAAAGGTTGGACTCCTAAATTTTTTTTATTTTTATTTTTTTTTAAAATCGTCTGATTTGCAATGTGCAGATCGCTTACAGTCAAGAGACTTTCCAGAAGACCTTTCTACAGAGTTTCTCTTTCTTGAGCAACTGTTCGGTAGCTTTGACTCTGAAAGCTGTTTTGAAACCTCTCCTATAGTAAATTGTCTGTTTTGTTTTCTAATTGTCACTTTAGCCTTGTAGATCACCTGTAGATTACAACTTAAAGGAAAATGTTGTGCAGTACTGTCATAGTATTTTGTTTGTAATTATATGCATGCTCAAATGTTTTGGTTTAAACACTGCTTTTTGGCATGGCTGAAAAGGAAAGGGCTGTATTTTGCAAGGCTTAAAGAGAAAGCACACTATGATTTTAAAATACTTTTATTGTTCACTGAAGAAAACTTGAACTGGTTTAATACTGGTATCTTCTGGTGATGGATCATGTTCTGATTTGAATTACTCCTTTCATTTGTTCACTTTCTGGGTCAGTTTATTTATCAAGCCAACCAGTGGTACCAGAAGCCTCAGATGCTCACAGCTACTTGTTCATTGCTAGTCTGATACCTTCCCCCCCCAGTTTTAAAGCCATGAATAACATCATTAAGCATATGGCAAGATAGGAAGAATAATTGAGTGAAAAATAACATGTGGATGGGCAGTACAGTTTAGTAGAAACTGTCTTGGGGTGTTTCCAGTTCTTGTTGACTTGCCGGGATTTGAAATCCTCTTAATTAAGGTTTCTGCAGTGACCCTACTACCACAGTTTCTGTGTTTGGTCTTTGGTGTGACCTTCATACTTGGTCGCTTACAATCAGTGAAGTAGCATTGCTGAGTATTCATTGTCTAACTTTGCCATTATTTTAGAGGCCTCTAGGCTCTACTACCGTACAAATAAATATATCTTAAATTAAAATGTGCTTTCTTTTAAACCTACTGGAGGAAAAAAAAAAGTGAGTTTTGACGTTTCCAGTCAGTTCTTAGCTTCCCTGGGATATATTGTTGCATTATTGGTTACGGAGCCTTTCCTATGTGTACAGTCAGGGGTGCATACTGGCATATATCTGGAAAAGAACTAACAAAGCCTTTTTTATTTCTTCAGTGGGTCCTGCCTCCTTTTCCTCTGTAACTTCACTTCTTCAAAATACCTCAATTCCTCTAATTCCCTCATCCTCCGAAAACTGTCACATGTTCCATGCTACCACCTTGGCTGCAGCCCATTTTGAGCTACTTGCATGATGGTTGACCACCTGTCTGGTGCTGCTGTGCCAGTGGGCTACGGCCAGGTTAGACAGCACGCTTTCCATTCCCCAAGTACTCTTTCTGTGAAGAAAAGTAGTAGTCTGGGTTCAACTGTTGTGTAGCAGATATGGCTCCCTCGGGAAACTAGATTTAAAAAAAAAAAAATATTTTAAGTTGCAGATATTTTGTTGACAGGGTTATGTTTTAGTGAAGTATAGAAATAAGAAAGGTACTTTGAAGAATTTTGTAAGCTTAAAAAACAAAATTTACTGCCTTTCATGTGCTGGTTCTGTGGATATGTGTTCCAGCAATGATGTCTACAGGGTATTAAAAATGATAGCTTAATATTACATGTACCTGATGGGGATGCCAAAGCAAAATATGTTGAATGCAAGAGAATGGGCAGAAGTAAAAATGAAAGAAGCAGAAAACTGGTGGAACTCAGAACAGAGCCAGGGTATTCCTAGAGATGACACATTCCTCTGGAGTCATCTCTATTGATGGACTAATGCCTCACCAATAGCGTATCACTCCTTTTTGTGGAAAGAAGTAACTAAATGTTTTTTGAGAAGGCAGAGTAGATGAACTCTAAAGATCTTTCTGTGGAAGAGGAGTATCTCTTTAAGATGTGAAAGGTCAGTAATCTAACAGTGAGTTTACTGGCCTGCAATGCATGATTTTCCACTGAGTTACTTTCAGGTGACAGCTTGAAGCGTATATTCATGTGACTACTTGGCTTCAATTAGAAAAATCTTCTCTCATACTTCTTTATTGGTTGTATGGATGGGTTTTTTTGACACCACACCCTCCCCCCCCCCCTTTCTTTTATAATGCAATGAAATACAGTTTGGAGTGTGCTTGCTCTTCTTGCCTCTTCGGTGGTATTTTCCTGTGCCTTTTTCTAGTGTTGGGGAAAGGAACCTGGACAAAGTCTAAAATGTGATGGAGGAAGAGAAACTTTTTACAGCATATTTTTTTAATCACTCAATATGAAAAAAACCCTATTTTTTAATTTTATTTTTTGCAAAGCTCATTTTAAACACTTCCCTCACTGTGCAATAGCTTAGACTTGTACTGAAGGATGCTTAAAGACTCTAGTGGCCAGAACTGGAGCTGGTATTTAAAATAATTGCTCTTCAATTTTCAGTTTTTCATTGTTTGCAACTGCAACATTAATTGGAATTGTAATGCTTACTGGAAAACTTTTAAAGAGCTTTTTTTATTTTCTCTATTAACTGTTTGGATGCAAAGCTGCTTAAGTAGAGTATGAAAGCCAACTTCAGTATGGTATCTCTTACTGGATGCTTGCTGCCATATGAATCTTGAGTTCTGACAGCTAACCTCAAGTATCAAGTATTATTATATTAAAATATTGCTTTGAAAAATTAAGGAAAGGTTTTGTAAAGCCTTGGTGGTTGTATTTAAACTAAACTGAACTGTTTCTTGTGTGGCAGCGGCTTGGTCGGAGCCTAATTTCTCTTTTAAAATTCTTTGTTTGTTTCCTGGCAAGTTTTCAAGGGAAGAGACCTTCTACCTAAGTGTGTGGATGTGAACCCACAATTTGGCAAAAATCTGCCTGCAACCTAATTGGCTTTTATTTCTTTAAACAAGTGAGGATTCTGTTGGAAGCACTTTCTTTTTTCTATTTTATATATAATTTCCTTGTCAGTCTCATAACAAATGGTATGAATTCTTTTACTTCTCACTGTGTTTAAAACTGGATCTCTAATAGATGAATTCAGGGAATTTAATGAAAACCATCTAATAAGATACTGTGCTCTGCATTGTGTAGGTGTCATCTTCACTGTCTCTTTTTTTTTAAGCTTTGTGGAGTTTTTCACTATTTACCTATGTAATTAATCCTGTCTTCAGGCCGGTTGTAACTTTTGTTATGTTTCTAACTACATAAATATTCTTGTTTTAGGTGGTTTTTTTCTTATCCTAGCTTACCAGTTTTTATTATATCTCTAAATAAAAATGTCCTTGCTGATTTTTATGCATCTGAATGTGCACACATGCACACAAACACAGTTACTCCATTGGTATTTCATATATTACAGTACGCTTGTTCATTATGGGGAGATAACATTTGAACCTGGTCCTTGTTCCTGTTGGTGACAGCTTTGTAGGCTGCAGTTTAACTGAAATGAATGAATCTCAGGGTTTTTTTTGATATTAGAATAAGAATAATCACTGCATGATGTTCTAGTTATGCTTTTGTGGATGCTCAGGCCTAACTAATGTATACGTTTTACTTCTTGAATTGGTTATCAGGTGGCCGACACTTGTTTTGATTCTACCCTCAAAAGTCAACAGGTTGTCCTGAGCTCTCGTGGTGCATTGGTAGGGCGTGAGCTAAATGTTGCACATCTTGTAAGTGGTAACCTGTTAGAAGTCACACTACTACTGTTCCCGGTCCCTTAGCCCTAGATAATCAGGTGCCAGTTTACTACAGGACTGTTTTGGGGACCATGTTTGCTACAAGCTCAGAGTGAGATTTAAAGTAGAAGTCAGGTTTTTGTGTAGATAAATGCTGTATGGGTTGAAAACTGCATCTTTCTTCCTCTTGGCTGAAAATATTAGGTTTGCCTGCTGTATCAATAAATGCTGACAATTTCATGAATGAAAAGGTTAATATCGTAACCAAAGTGATATTCTTAGATGGACTATTTGTGGTCTAAACTTCCAATTGTAGTAAAGCCACAGTGACCCATTAAATGTGACTCTTTTGATTCAATATGCATGTTTTCCCTCTGGCTGATTTTGCAATTGTTAGTTCAGATCTTTGCTGTGAATTCATTTGAAGCTGTTAAATTTTGTTCCTTTTTCCAGTGTTTTTCAATGTGTAATGTTGCATGCAACTGTTTCATTTTGGTTTTTGGATGTTTTTCTATTGAGCTTCTGAGCGCATTTACTGACAAATAAGAGTTTATACCATAGTTTTGTCTAGAATTTTTTTTTCTAAAGAGAATGAACATCATCTGAGACGAATTTTGTCTCACTTCTGTTTTGGTGTTGTGGTATGATGTTTTTTCCAGTCATTTACTGTAATATAATACTTAAGGCGGAATATGTAGACTTATCAGTGATTGGAAGTGAGAAAGACTGCTGAAGTTGGCTATTTCATTAAATTGCTGTTTCTGTTTGAGTTCTTGTCAGCCTTTGCTTCTTTCCCAGTTTTTCACTGTAGGTAGTATTGTTATGCATACCAAGAGCTCAAGTGAAAGAACAGTCTACCTTGGAACGGTGCTAAGTTTCTGTCAGTGTTGATATAAGCTGTATTAAGTGTGTAATGATGACATTCAACATAGTTCCTTCCCTCTATTAAGCTCAAAGTGAAAACTTTTTGGAGGGTTCAGACTTCCTCATTTCACAAGCAGTTCTGGCTTTCTATCACTGAAGTTTTGACTTCCATCATTGATGAGGCTTTAAGCCAGAAATTCTGCTAACTATCTTATAACCAAAACTACAAGTGTGTCAAAGCTAATGCAAAATGCATTATTCTGATACTTCTGTTCATGAAACTTCTGCTGTGAAGGCTAAATGAGTGTTTTTCACGGGCAGATGCTTCTCTAGAAGGGGAGAAATGGTCTGTGATTTAAGGGAATTAAACTCCTGGTCTTCCGCAGAAAGAGAAGCAATGCAAAGGAAGGGCAAATTTAAACGTGGGCCAGATATGGACAGCAAGAGTCAGTCCTAACAACATCTGGCTCTGGTATATTACTGCTTGGGCTGTGTGAAGTAGTGCTGCATTCTATGTAAGGTGACAGCTTCCTTATTTGAAAAGAATCTGAAGCATTCCCAAACAACATCTCTAACTGCAAACAGTAGTGCTTTTTAAAATAACAATTTTGCAGTCTGAAGTCATTATATGTTAAGTTTTTAATTTATGGGATAATCCTGAATCTTAGGTCCATTTTCTATTGCCAAGTCAGTTAAAAAATAGTAATTCAGTGGTCTGAAAGCAGTTGTTGGATGTCTGTGGAGCACTTTGGAGTACAGGCTGATGAGCATTGTGTTAAAATGAAGAACTGTGAAACAAACCACTGCTGAAAAATATAATTACCAGATAAGCGGTTGGTGACACCTGGTAAGCTCAAATGGCATGGAGCAACAAAAGGAATTCATTGCAAACATGTATCAATCAGTTATTACTGCCTTGATCCATGTTGCCCATGTCTTCTATCTTTCAAGATAGAAATACTATACTTTGTTTTCAAAAACATGGTAGGGAACCATGTATTTTAGAAGAAAGTGACATTGGTCTTCAGTTTGTTCCATTGTTTTGGAATTTACTGTCCTTGATCTATTCTCATTTAACACCTGTATTTTTTGACCTTAAATGTTACTTACCAGTGATACAACAGAATGTTATGTTCTACTGTGATGGAAATGGCTGTTATCAAGGCTCTGGTTGTCCCCAGTCAGACCAATAGTTCACTAAACTAAAGGATTTTGAACTATTGCAACGAGTGTAGTTGGATTTGTATTCTTTTGGAATAATCTGATTTTTTGTGACAAATGAGGCAATCTCGTGAATATTCTGAAGTTGTCTCATGAAAGGTCTGAATGGTTCACCTATGATACAGTATTCCGGTAAAAAGCTAGTTAAGCTTACATCTATAAACATGATATAAATCTGTAAAACATTTACTTTGTATCTGTATTGAACTGTGATCCGTTAATTTGCCTTCACATCTACATGATCTTTCTGATGAGGAAATATTGTTAAAGCTTCTGTCCTATACTGCAGAGTTAAAAGGGAGCTGTAGGTTTTCTGAGAGTAAACGTTTTTTTTGTTTGTCTTGAAACTCAGCAATTCTCTTTTACCATCCGTTCTTCCTTGTTTTAAGGTATGAGAAAGTTTATTGTCAGTTTCCGGTTATTTTTGTGTCACTGTTTTCCTTATTAACTGTTTACATCTGCCATTGATGAAGAGGATTTGGTTTGTTTTCTTTTTTTCACCCCCAGAAAATGCTTTACATGACAAGTAGCACAGTCTGTCAAAGAGGCCTTTGAGCAATTAGTGTAATACCCTGAAGTAAAAATACCATTGTCTTCATGTAGAATGTCAGAAGTAAATAGCACAAGGAGCTCTTTAAAGGACCTGAAGACAAGCTTAACTCTGAACATTGGTTTTCTTGGGTCTTGGATAATGTGTGATGGTGTTTTGCTTAATGACCTGTGGAGAGGTTACCAACATAAAATAGTGTTCAAGTTTAATTATTTTTAGGAGGATTTCCCTTCTGAACTTACTACATTTTGGTCCCCAGAATTCTAATCTTATGTCTCCAGACTTCTGGCAAAAGACTCGGGAAATGTTGGAACCATCTCCAAGGTTTCTAGGGTTTGTGGCTAACCATTCTGTGCTCCCAGCAACAGAACTGAGGTTGTGAAATGAAATTATATCATCTTTTTGTAGACATTTAATGTATGGCACTCCTTGCTCTGAAAAAGCCAAAGGTAACCTTGTTAGTATGAGTCTTCTGATGCAGAAAAAAATAGAGTTAAAGAAAATCCTAACCACCTTGTTTGTACGCGCTCTGAAGCCTGAGTGAAGGGACTAATTCCTGAGCAGTATGAGTGATGCCTCTTGTCCCACAGCACTACTATTTGTGGCCCATTGATTAACTTCAGTGAAACCCTAGCGAAGTCAGACTTTGAAGAGCACAATCTTGCCTGCAGCACCAAATCCCCTCCTGTATGTAGATTACTGTATCTATAAAATAGAATTTTACATTCACTTGTTCTGTAAAGTTTTGCTGTAATTTTTCCATTGTTATTCTTTTATGGTCTGGGTGCTTACAGTACATAAAAATTTTATTTGAATGATTATTTGAAGGGTATATTTTGTCTCCTACTTCTTCCTGAGTAACTGAGGCTAAAAAATGAAACCAATAACCTCTGCAGGGAAATGTCTTCTGTTGGTGATTTTGCAAAATCAATACCCACTTCTGTTATAATACAGGTAGAGCTTAATCCAATAATGCACATTACTTATTAATTCACTTAATAGACTAACACAATCTAGTGGTTGGAAAACTAAATCCGTGTACTTTTCTTATGAGGAAATACACACTGTGTTTCTGAAGTACAGTTCTTGCTCTGTACACTTTGGTCCTTTTACCTCCTGTTTTTGAAATGTTTAACAGTGAGGTCACTCTGTGATGAAACTGTTTTAGTGACTGAATGCAAAGAAATGAGTTGAGACTTGGATGATCGGGCCAGATATTAGCCTTAAGTATTCCTTGAATTGGAACAATTCGCCTTGAATTATGACAGCGATGTCAGTCTATACAGTAAGTATAAGGTTGTGATATTAATACACTGTTAGACTGTGGTTTGAACTGAGGGCAGTGTCCAAATTCTTACTTGATTGTGAATTTGTCTGCTTTGGTTGATTTATGTCAGGTGGCAAGTACTCAGATAACTGAATAAAATAAAACTGACTCAGAGGAAGTATTTTATGTACTTTGCAGATATTTGGACTATTTGAGGTTCTACTCAAAAAACAGTTTCTGCTTTAAGTAACAACAAATGCATTTATTCTACAATTAATTGCAAAACATTTTTATACACCTCTCTAATTAGAAAGGAGTTGAAACCCACGAGTTCAAAACATCAACTGTACTATGTAATCAACAGAAAAACTTCTATGTGGTGTATGTGTGTATATATATCTCTCTATATCTTCATGTCCCTCAGTTCTGGCACTCTTCTGAAGTTTTCTATCCATCTGGTTTTTTGCTAAAAATAAAGTTAATTTTTTAGAAGTAACTTGCTTTTGGGACACAGCGTAGAATGCTGTAATTGTATTTTCTAATGCCCATTAAATTGTGTTGAATGTCTGACTGA
Organism: Chroicocephalus ridibundus; assembly: GCF_963924245.1. Lineage (NCBI taxonomy): Eukaryota > Metazoa > Chordata > Aves > Charadriiformes > Laridae > Chroicocephalus > Chroicocephalus ridibundus. The sequence continues at coordinate 53,148,163 of NC_086285.1, read as the reverse complement.
GACCAGGCAAGTATACAGACAGCAGGATAAGTAGGAAATACAGGAGATTAGAAGGAGGATCAGCATAATGACAGTAGCTGAAATCATGATGTGGTACTCATTTGGAGAAAGCAGGTATCTGTAAAGATGCATGAAGAAGTTCCAGTTGCCTGCCTCCTGCAGTTTCCTGACTGTACATCTGTAGAGCTCTTGTAAAAGGCTTCAGAATAGCCCTCCTGCTAATAAAGAGTTAACCAGCCTTTTTTTTTTTTTTTTTTTTTTTAACTCAGTTTGTGACCAGCTGAAGTTGGTGCCTTTGGTTTTTGAGAAATAAATTTTGAGATTAATAGCATCAGGGCCTGACTATAGATGATGCTTGCTTTCTCGTTTACTGTTTGTAACTTCTCGTAGGCACATGTCATTAAGAGGTCAAAATAAAGATTTCTATCAACTACTACCATAAACTTTGTGAGATAAATGGTATTTCAAGGAAATATCACTGCTTGCTTGCATGCCTTTTCACAGAATCATGGAATAGTTCAGGTTGGATGGAATTTCTCAAAGTCGTCTGGTTCAGTTCCTGTTCGAAGCACTTCCATGTGTTTTTTCTTGGGCTTCTGCTTTTGTCCTTTGTCAGGAGGAGAATATTGGATTAGATAGAATAAGCTAGGTCCCATTTTGAAGCCACAGTTGATGACAGTTTATGAGCATTTTGGGAAGATGCTGGTATGGAGCACTTGGTCAGACCAAAGGTTTTAAGTTCTGTACGTAGCTTTTATTGACAAGGCTTATTGAATTTTTTTTAAAATGTTAGCGAGCAGTTGTTTGACTTTATGTTGATGCTGAAAGAGCAGTTGTGTTTCAGGCTAGATTTTTTTTATTTTTTCTTGTACTTGGGGGCACAGTTAATACTTGAGTTTTCTGAAAGGTCTTTTGTATGTTACCGAGGGCTATGTAATATCTGGAGAACCAGTGTAGGTTTTAAGTGGAGGAAGACAAGGAAAAAGCAAAATCCTGAGTTTGTGCGAAATGTTGGTTCATTTTTCTATAGGTTATTTATTGCTCTGCACCACTGTTTGGAAAGCCAAGGGTCAAATCCAGCAGAACCATCCTGCCGATGTTCACTGCACAGTCATACTTTAATACTCTAGGTATGGTAGAGCATATTTGGTCCAACACATGCAGATGTCTTATTGAATAAATTAATGTATACAGTGGTCTGGTATCTGCTGTGTTCTTGAACTTCTGATGAAACATAGGCTCTTCAGTTTCGTTATTAAAATTACTTGACAAATGTTTCTGTCAAATCACTTTGTGATGTTGACTTGATTGTCCAGCTGTTTCTAGAGACAGACAACATCATAATCTAGAGATTCATTGTGTGGATGAGATGCTGCATAGAAGTCTTAACTATTCGGCTTTCTCATTTTACCATTTAGGCAGATTCATTTTGCCTCAAAAAAGACTGAACTGTACAAATGCTTTTATATCATTTCAACGAGAAGTAGAGTTCAGGAAGACAGAAGACACTGGCAATTTTGAAAGGACTCAGAAATCTTCATGAATCTAATACCCTTTAGAATTTTTCTCTGGCTAAATTTGTGTCCTGACATGCTTTGCAGTTGCTAGTCAGATGAAGTTATGCCATTCTCAGTTTCTCATTAACCAGATACTGCAAATATTTTATTAAAAAGTAGTTTTTTAAACCAAGATTAAATAGGGTTGCCTCAGATAGAAACTAGAGTTCGATTAAATTGCATATAATGACAGTTCTTGTTTGAATGACACTAATTTGAGTATGCAGATTGTAAAACCTTTGTCAATGTATGTGAAACTGTTAAAGAAAAGATGATACAGTTTATGAGAGAACCTGTAGTTGATTATCTTATTCCTTTAGCATTTTAAAACTGATAGTTATTGCATCATTTTTTTAGTGCTATTGGAAAGCAGGGCAAGAAAGGCTTCTGTGTTACTAGTAAGATGAGCTTATGGCAGATGCAGAGAATTTTTTCTGCTTATTCAAATAAGGTTATTCAGATAGGTTTGTATTTACCAGTTTCCTTAACTGACTGCTGCTGTCAGCTTAAACAATAAAATCAATTTCGTGAATGTTGAATATGATTAAGATTTAAATAATAGCTTATTGAATGAAATAACAGTAATTTTTAAAAAAGCCCAACAACCATGCGTCAATAACGATGTTGTGTTCTTTACGTGTTTGCATGTTTCTAAGTGGTTTAATTTAGAGATGTCTTTCTAAATTAGGTTATCCTCAACACAAAAATAAGCACTAAAATTAGGGCCCTAGCCTCAGTAAAGACAAATTCTTACTGACTGTATTTTGTGGTTTTGTGGAGGCATTTCATTAACTTGTTCTATGTGCTGTTCGTATTCGTGCTTTATGGAATGCTTCCTCTTGAAGTTGCCCTCTTTCCCCAGGTAAGTCATTAAAGGCTTAATATGCATTTTCGTCCATATTCTCGGCTGTAAAATTTCTAGTTCTCCAGAACCACCTTCCCTATGCAATCAATAATAAAGTGGTGGGATTTTTTTTTGTTTTGCTTTTTTTTCTCATTGTTTTTTTAGGTTTTTGATAAGGAGGAGAAAACCGTATACTGATTGTCCAGCTACTGAGAACTAGACCTTTGCAGGTATACTAGAAGTATATACAGTACTAACTGTACTTCCTAGAAAAAGCATCACATCTTAAAAGCTGTTAGTTTTCTTCAGGTAGACACATTGTTCTAACAACACCTACTGTCTGTGTACTTTAGATGAAGCTTGAGGCTGTCTCTTACTAGATAAAAATTTGAGAACCTTTAGCACTTTTAACTCTACAGAACAGACAAAAGATTAACTTTGACACAGTTAGAAGTATTGCAGATTGCAATATCTCTTAGAGAGGTGGGTGTATATGCCAAATTTAGGTTGGCAGTAATTGCTGTATATTTCCTCTCCTGAGAATTTTCCCCATTTTCTGTCTTTTTAAAATACCTGTTTTTTTCACATATTTCTGGTGCATATACTGGTACATGGCCCCTTCAATGTTACCTATTTATTATGAAGAGGCATAAATATGCAGCTTCTCTTACTTGTAGTGAACTGCAGTCTCAACTTGCTGTGTAAGATTCCTCTCCCCCGCCCTTTCTGCCTTTCAGATAAAGCCTCTTCGCAGCTGAAGTTTTATGACAGATTTTGTTATGTATAGCCAAAACGATTAAAAAAACCTCATCTGGGTTTTCTTGATACAGTGAGAAGCTTTTAAATGAGGTGTCTTGAAAAAAAGAAATAAGCAACTGAGAAATTTTTATTTTCTGGCTAAGAAGACTAAGATAACTAAAAAGACCATCTTTGTTTCTGTAGATGATCACATACGACTTTTAGTTAAATTGTGCCTTGATTATGTTTATGCTTCTGAGAATGGAAGATCAAGGGCCATATCTTACATGCCTTTCTACCTGTTTTGTTCAAGCTGCTGTGTCATAGCAGTACTGTTGAGTATATTTAGCATCCTTTTATGTCCAGTAAATTGTAGAGATCTTGTTTCTGATGTTTCTGGCTACAGCTTCTTTGTTGATGTATTTTGGACCCTTTCCGGAAGGCTTTTTTTATTACTTACTGTTCAAAAACATCTTTAGCTCTTTCCACATATTCTAACAAAGTGACTGCATATGTCGAAACATATGTATAGCTTCAGAGTTAACTGCTTGTTAGGAGCAAGCAAAAGCTGTGGTTCTTGAAGCTATTTTGGGAGAAAGCGAGGACTTGATATGCTGGGTGTGAAGGTGGGAAAGTACAGAAAAGGACGGTGAAAAAAGAAGACAAAGGAAACTTCTATTGCTGCTTAGTCTTGAGATGCAAATTTTGATTTGCAAAAATAATTAGTAATTGAATTTCCATGGATAAAAAGGTGGAAAAATGTGATTGGGACAGATATTCCTGCTCTGTACTGCTGTCTTGGTTTGGATCCCACAATTCAGATATAATGATGGGTGCTGCGAAGAAGTGTGAACCACCTTCGTTGGCTGGTGATAAGGTAGGGAGAGAACTGTGGTTCGTAGAGAAGTTTCTTTGGTTAGATCTGCTAACAAAGGCGAATTTCTGTTCAGCCTCTTGCAATATGCCACAAGAGGTTGTCAGATGGTACCCTGCTACCCACAAGGATTTCTCATATCTCAAACCTGCAGAATACCACAGCTTTTTGTCATCTTTGAGGTGACTGAAGTGCTTGCAAACGCGGGTGAGGACACTTCGCAGTCATGCAGTTGAGTGAGGTTGAGGTGGTATACAGTGTTTCCCTAAAATGTTAGGATAAATGCGGTGCAACTTAACATGGTTTGTTACAGAGCAGATCTGTTGGGTGAGTCTTCTTTGTCTGGCGGAGTCGGGTGGGTACTGTGCCTGGGACATTGTGCATAGACACTGTTCAGAATGAATGTAATTGCCAATGTTCCATTCAAGCTTTTGGAATTGGTCTGAATGTTGTATCATGGGGCCTTTTTATAAGCATAAATTCTCCATACCTCTTTCATCAGGAGCTTATTTGCCATTTTTGTTGCACGTGAGCTCATTGGGTGTTTCCTTTTGAATGCTTAAACGTGTTTTGGTCCTGTCCTTTCTGTTGTAAGAGTATCACTACATACATTCAGTAATCCTCTGGGTACCTCTTTTTTTTTTTTTTTTTTTTTCTGATTTACATGAGTCATGTCTAACAAAGACACCTTAAAGCTTAAGTGCAGAATTAGTTCCTGCACAGATGTGGTGGTCTGAATCATGGTATGGATCTATTAACTTCTGCCATTATGAAGGATTTTCTCGCTTTTTGCCTTGTAGCTTGTTGAGAAGCTGAGTCAGTTTACTGGCTTCAAAGGAGGATGTTTGGGATAACACTTTAATCTGAAGTCTCCATCTAAAACTATAGATCATAATAAATCATCTGCATCCAGAACAGCAGAACATACTGGTTTTCTTTTCAGAGTCCAGTATGTGTGTAGAGAATGCAAAAGAATTACATGGAAGCTATTCCTAAGTTCTTTGCTGCCTTCAGCTATTTTGAGACATTTCATTTCATTCTAAGCTAGTTCTAGAGACCTTCAGTATAGGAATATGGAGTTTATATTTTTTCATAAACAAAACCTGCATCTGGAAATTATGTTTCTGTGTTTTGGCTGGTTTTGTAAGAGTCTTGCAAAGTAGCAAAGTCAAGTCTGAATACTTTATATATTAATTATGTATTAAGTATAAGTTTTGATAAAATGCAGTAAAATGTTACCTTTTTATTTCTGTACATACTTGTTGTGTAATGCTGTTTTTGAAAGGAGGTGTGGGGATTTTGGTGGGGTTTTTTTTGTTTATTTTTACCATCTCTATATTCCCTGTTGGCTATATTTGAGTTTATGCATAGTGACTGTGACTTGTACTATGTTGATAATTTAACTACTCAAGCTTGTCGAAACTACTCTAGCTTGCCTTTCAGAACAAACTTCTTAGTGTCTCAGTTCTAAGCCTGTTAATTAGTAGTTAGCATTGGTCATGAATCAAAACTAAGCACTGTTTGTGTATGCTATGGACAGGATGAATTAATAGAGCTTTCTGTCTTGTTATATGCATGTTTTCCTTGGCGCTTTTTGTTTGAGGATATATGAAATGTAGTAGTTGTTTAATGTTGATCCTTCTTACTAAGATGCACTGAAGTTCTAAAATAATCCATGCTTTGGGTCCAATAGTGCTTTTGGAAAGAAGCAAGTGAAAAAGATAGGGACAGCTTTAGGGCTGCAGTGGTGTGGGGGTTTTTTGTTTTGTTTTTCAGTAATGCTGATTTATTTAGCTTTACATAAAGCTTGTATGCAAAAAGGTTCTCAAATATGTTGTTTTTTATAAAGTCTTATGAGATCTAGTGCATAACACATGCCAGGTAGGAGTATGTTTGCTACGTACTGTGCCATCCTTCATTTTCAGAACTGTGAGGACAGAGATTGCATTAAGTTTCCTCCCCTATGATCCAAAGGTACTAAATTCATTTTCTTGTAAGATACTCGTATATACTTGCCAAAATACTACTTAAAATAGTCTGACCACATTCTGCAGCTTGTTGCTGCCTGGGTCAATGGACTAATGTTAGAATTGTGAATAAAATTTATTCAGTGGGTTATGAAATCTCTGAGAGTAGGAGTGTGGTTGCAAAAATTGCATGGTTTTACATAGGCTATTTCAGGTTTGTTTTCTTGGGCGGGATTCCTGAACAGAAGGTTAAGAGAACTAATTTCTAGTCTCTGTTTGATAGTGGAGTTCGACTAGTGTCTCCCAAAAACTATATTCCACTTCCAAGGCACTGACATTATTGTAATTTTCAGCTTTGGCTCTGGAATGGGGAGCATCTCTGCTCTTCTGTGTGAATCCTTCTGCCTTGGTTGGCAAACCACCACTGACTTGGTGGGGTTGACGAAAGTGGCTTTTGACTCAACGGGGGTGGCTTTTGGTAGTCTGAGAGGATGAGGACTAGGAAGTACTGCTCTACTGTAGAGAAAATAATGCTTCTGCACTTGAAGGGAAAAGAAGTAAACAGACCAACAGCAAGGCTCTGTGTAAGGAAGCTGGAGTCCAAGAGCATTAATACAGATGTATATGAAGTATAATATAAGGAAAAAACTGTTTTGGGTGTGTTCCTCTCTTGGTTGAATAAAAGCTTACTTCCTCACTCCCTTCCCTGAGTGTGGGAAGACAGAGCCTTAAGTTTTGAGGAAAAGGGGAGAAGGGAAGTTTGTTTCCTTTCTGGATTGAATATAAATTATGCCCCTATAATTGGATAGTTTATCTCAGAAAAAGCTTTTAGATAACTAAGGCCAGCAGTGATTATGTGAAAGAGCCCCTTGAGACTGGGGAAGTATTCTGCATTCAGATTTAAAAATTAGTGCTTTTATAGCCTACCTTGGGTTTGCAGATGTCTGTGTAAAGTATCAATGCTGTTTTTTCCTCATGCCTTTTGTCTGGCACTAGAACACTTGTTTTTCTTCCTTATGGGTGGAAGACCAAGTGATCATGCTGCCTGTGGTTAATTCCCTTTTACTCCACCACCTCTCTAGATGATACTGGGACCTCTTGAAGAATTTCAAAAGGTGCCGAAAACTAGAAATGTCATGTAATTATATAGACACTGTTTTTTCAAAGACACTGATTTTTCTCTTCTTGAGGGACAGTATAAATAAGCTTATTCTATTCTACAGTTGGTGTTAGTTGGCTGATTTGTTAGCAAAAGTATTACTGGCCAGCAGGTCTCACTTGTGTTTCTGGTCTGGCGAAACAGCATGCTGTATGGTTGCATCTACAAGGGAGTTTAAGCTCTGGGCTTAATTCCGTTTCTGAAGTGAATCTCCCTTTTTTCCCATGTATGGGGCTTTCATTCACATCATGGGGCAGTCTGGCAGCATATGAACTGAATTTCTTTCAGAAAAAGTATTAGATCAGGAGATTCTCTCTAGGATTACATCTAATAGGGTCCATTTGCTATTTGGCATTCAGTCTGTCTGCCTTGAGGCTTATACTGAGGGTGCTTTACAGGAAGAGAGAGAGGCAAGAGGGCTGAAGGAGGAACTGCACTAACTGCTTGGTAGAAGGGGATTGCCACTGGTGTCTAGAAAACCAAACTCGGTTCTGCCAGTTATAGCACAACTTGTATGGTAATAACGCATAAAATTTATAAATGTTTTTGTAAGTGTATGGTTGCAATCAAGCCCATATTAAACATTTACAAATGAATACAATTTTTCTGATTGTAGTGGTTATTCCAGTAAAAGTGTAAATGTGGCCTTAGGTGTAGTCAAGTCTTAATTAGTTCCTGTAGTACAACTTTTCATGCAAATTTTGCAGTATTTGGCTTTTCTTGTATGTAGGAAGTAGTTCATAGTTTCTGTGAAGGGATGCTGATTTCTTTAAAGGGAGAAAAAGCAGCAAGATGTCTAGTAACAAGTTTTAGATGTCTGGTGGATTTTTTTATGTAGAAACTCTGAGAATCCATAAAAGCATATAACTTATTTAACACACGGGCTGTAAGCTGTAACTTAAACATTTCCAGTTAAATTGAATTAGCCAGAGTAGTTCCGACAGCATTTTAGTGATAGATTGCTTTGCCAACTTTTGCGAACTTGTCAGTGGTAAAAACTTCGAGCTTGTTGGTCTTAATTCCATAAATGTCAAGGTGTTCAGCATAGACAGACAGCACCTGAGGATCTGCAGCGGGCTTGCTGTGTTTGCTTTTCCTAATGAGGAAATTACCAGGTAGTTCTCTTTCCTCTTTGATGGATGTTGGGGTTTTAATTATATTTTTTTTTTCCCCTCCTGTTCCCATTTGTGACAGAAGATGGTCAGTTAGGCATGTAGAAGCACACAGGAATGTAGGTATGGTATATCTGTAGTAGACTCGAGGGGCTTACAAGCGTTTGATGAGTAAAGGCCAATAGCTGTAACGATCATTAAGATCAGGAAATTGATCCTAAAAGCAAAAAGAAATGAGTGAAATCTCTTTAAAATCTGGTTGGTAATAAAGATATGACCAATATTTTTTTTTTGTGCTTCTGCACAAATGCTGTGAAATCAATGTAGCTTTGAGCAAATCTGACCTGACTTGAAATAACAAATTTAATGCTGAAGAGTATCTTGTATCTGCTATCAGAGGCACTGTAGCTGAAAATGACCTTTATCTTTTTTCCTGTGCTGCAGACATTACTGTTGTCCGATCATTTTAAAGATCTTAATGTAACTCCTTATGGGCTGTTTATATTTAAATAAATAAATAATAATTTTTAAAAAAATCTATGCTTTGGGACGGGAAGAAGCCATACAGGTCACTTTATCTGATCTCCCTCACTCATGGTAACTAGCCCTTTTAATCATTGCAATGAAGTCCCCCCAAAAACAAACAAACCCAAAAAACCTCAACTATAGCATATACTTTTTGCTGAAATATCTTCAGTAGGCCTGGTACAAGGACCTCAGGAGTGGCTGGTTGAAATACTTCATTTTTAACGAAGCATTTTAACGAAGCATTTCAACTTCATCTTCGTTGAATACGCTTTAAATGACTCCTTTCAGAATCATAGCTAGGCATGTTTTAGGAAAAATTTTGACCCAGAAATATGCTAACTTTGTGTCCAGTCCTTCAGGATTGTTTTAAGCAGCAGAAAAGACACAGTTCATGGTCACGATGGGGAGAGGGGAAGCCCTTAAATCTAAGAAGATAAGAGTATGCTTCTCATTCTTTTTGCAGCAGGCTTGAAGCAGGAGGATGCTCCTTTTCCAGTAATCAGGAAGTTAGCTAGTAAAGAAGGATTTTTTTAATTTTATTTTTCAAATTACCTGCATAGTTGAGAGAAAAAGTACAGCATCCCAGTAGAGATTGCAGTGCTGCATCTCCAATTGATGGAGAGGAGAATATTGTGAAATGTAACTCGGGAGGTAAAATATCAGGTTATGTCGAATTACAAATAACTCTGTTGGTCATTTCAGTACCTGAATTATGTCTGGAGCAATTTAGGCCTATAATTCAAGTGAAGCATTATTAGAGATGACTGGGGAGAGGGGGGAAAAAAAAAAAAAAACAACACAAAACACCTTCATGGAAATTTGGAAGGAAAAATTATGTTTTTTGGAGGGGTGGTAGTGACAACCTTGATCTTTATTTTACAGTCTAGATGAGTTTAGATCAAACTGTAAAAAGCAGTTAACCTGAAAAGCATACTATAAAGAGGAAGTCTGTTGTGGTTGTTTATGGTGAGTTTATTTTTGGAAGGAGTATTCTTGGGAGAGCAGAGGGCTTATTGATGTACACTGTAACACAGGTCAGTGCAGCAGAGATCTTTGCTGAATTCCGAATCTTGCCTAAAACCATTTTCCACAGCTTTATGATTGATTTTGCTGTAGGACTATTTCACTCAGGCATAATTGGGTGCTGGGGTGTCTAGTACTGCTCTCTTGGTATGATGCTCTGTTTAGGACTCTTGTCCTTGCATTCTCTCTGACTACGATGCGTGGCTTAAGTGGCTCACTGTTGAGATGTTTTGTTCAGAAGCAGCACAGATAGGGGCTGCCTGCGTATAGGTATTGTTTTCAGACACAGATAGCAGCTTATTTTTCAATTTTATTCAAAATTCCTTGTACTTTTTGACAACTTGCCAGCTTTCTCTTCTCCCAGTTCCCCTCATCCTGACCCCAGGTTTTCTATTGATTCTGGTGTGTGCTTACGTGTTGGGTTACCTTCTGATGAGTATTGATGTTTGAGACACCTTATGGTGCAACATAACCAATGAATCTAGTGGCTTCTTCCTTTTCATTGCCTATCTTTTAGGCTGCTTCATTTAGGCCTTCATGTTTGTGAACTTGAGTTGGCTGTTGGCTTGCCTTTGCTTTTGAGAACTGAGTTCCCGATAACACTCTGGATATTCAAGTAAAAAACTTGCCATGTTTTTTTCATCATAACAAGTTTGAACAATAACTGACGTTATTGAAACTGTAAAAGTTCCCCCTCCTTTTTACAAGGATGTTGTACCACACAATGACCTATTTTAGCCATAGCATTTGGAAACAGCTCAGAAGAATCCAGACTTGCATCTTCCTTTTCAAAAATATTAGAATCAATGCAAATTCCTTGGCAGTTGCTGCCTTAACCATGACTCTGTTTTGTAGGTCTTTACCTCATCTGACTGTTTTTTTTTTTTTTTATATTGATACCAGTGGATTTCTTTGGCATGGCTCTTTTTCCACCAACCAATCTGATGTGGCAAACTGTCCTTCTCCAGTCCTCCTTTGATCATGTTAATGTTCGTAGATCTGTAAGGTGACCATCATAAAGTTACCACTGGAAAATTAACTAGAGCTGCTGTCTCCAAGATTGCTGGTTCCTTTGAGAGGTTTCCCATCGGAACATGGCAAGGACGACTAGCGTCACAGATGTTAATGGATAAAACACTGTACAGAAAACCACTTTTTTTAATGTGGCACTGAAGTCACTATTAGACTTGTTTATTTCAAGGTTTGTGTTTTTCTCATTTTTTTTTCTATCTCTTTAGTAATTGTATATCTTTAAAAAATGTAACATTTTAGTTAGTATTTTCCTTTCAGTATTGTGTGCTTGCCAGCTTTTTTTCCCAAACCAGGTTATGGTGACTTTTAGGAAAATGAGATGAGCGCTTTTTGTTGGGGCAAAAAAACAAAACAAAACAAAAAAAACCAACCCCCAAAACTTTAAGGGTTTATTTTGCTTAATGAAAAACAGAACAAAGTGAAGGGGAAAAAATTAAGCTGTGTGTTCCATATGTGGTCAGCCTCTTTTCAACTCATTTTTCTGTAGAGGTTATTTTTGGGGTGGGTGGTTTTCGTTGTTTTTTTTTTCTCTCTTTTTTTTTTTTTTTTTTTTTTAGTGAGTCGTCTTTTTTTACGGATTCTGGAATTCCCTTTTCACGCTGTTTCTTAATATAGTTAACAACCTTTTGAAGATGCTTGGATGGGAAAGTTTGGTTGATGTAGAGGGTGTTAGTTGTGTAATTAAGAGTACAGAAATGATTCATCATCATTTTTAAGTACTTGAAGAGACATACAGGCCTCAACTCAGTGACATTTATGAAGTGTCATTCTGGTTTAATTAGGAAAAACTGTGATCCAACAATAGCAGCTGTTCCTCTAGGCTGAAGTTCAGATTTTAACCTGGCCTAAGTCTGTGCTGTTGCTGGAAGAACTAATAGCACTTGGCCCAAATTGGATTAGTGTGCGAATCCAGCTGGATAGTTCTCTGGGAGCTGCAAGGAAGGTTAGTCTTCAGTCCGTTTGCAACATGGCAAAAGAAAAATCTTGTGTCAGCATAAAGAAGGGGTGGCACGGAGGCTGGTATTTTATTTTTTTTGGTAGCAGTACTGGTTGATATGACAGTGACTAGGCATTTGTTTCAGAAACTTGTCAAAATGAGCCTTGGTTGCATTGAAATAATGCTTGCTTTGGCTAAAAATATTCAGCATTGTAATTACAGACTATACTGAGGTGGTTGTAATGAAGGATCTACATTTACGTCTGAGATTATTTTTCCTTGAAGAATTTTAAGACTTCTATAGTTGGAAGAGCAGCTTATGCTGTGGATACCTTCATACTAAAAATATGCACTAGTCAGTTTTGTAGGATGTGATTGAAAAATAATCCTGGGTAAGTGTTTAAAAATTGTATTTTGTAGATCTATAAGTGTCTGAAATTTTTGAGAGCTCAGAGGAAGAGCACAACATATAGCACTGCTCAGCTAAGTCATGCATCAAATCAGCTGATGTTAATGGGTACATAACTACACTTTGGCAATATGGTTTTGAGTTAACACTTTTTTGAAACGCTGGTTGTTGCAGCTGCCCAGTGTGGTGTAGGATGAAGGCGAGTCTTTGTTCCTTGTTTTAAAAAGCACAACTGAAGGTTTTGTAAATGACGCATCGTTTAGCATACATACAGTCTTGGCTTTAAATCAGTTGTTTAGGATCTGTGTTTCAAATAAAACATTTGTGGGGTGTGGAAGTCTTATTTCTATGTATTTTCAAATGACTCCCAAAGTTTTTATTAAATGGGGAGCTTTCACATATCTTAAACTGTAAATAACTACATGTTAATCATATGTATTTTATTTGGACTTCCATGCATCACTGAAGCTTTTCTTATTTTTTTAAAGTCTCATTAGTAGAATTACTGTTTCAGTATGAACAAGTATATGATATACCACTTTCAACAACAAACTTGAATAAGAATCTGATGATTACTCAAGCAAATTCTTAAACATGGCACATGAGGAGTGGGAAGCTTTTTGCTGTGGGAGAGTAACATGACACTTTTTAAATGCAGATTTTTGAAGTTCAGATAAAACGAAAATCCATAGTGCTGCAAAGGTGGTATCCTCATATTCTACCTTACAGAATGTAGAAATTATTGGAATATTTCATGTGCTGATAGCCCTACAAAAGCAAGTAACTTTAAAATCCATGGTTGAAACTCAGATCCTTAGAGTAGCACGAATACTGAAACAGGAGACGAGGTGAGATTTTGTAATACTTAGTATTAAAAAAGGCTAATTTAAAGGTATGCCATCACACTGTAATGAAGGAGAAATTGCAAGATTTCTTAATTTTTTAGGTCTTGGAGGCACACGCTGCTGACAAAAATGTGGGATATTTATTTTTTATTTACTTAATTTATCAGGGAGTGGAGCAATAGGATCAGGGGTAAAGGTTTTAAACTGAAAGAGGGGAGATTTAGATTAGATAATAGGAAGAAATGCTTTACTGTGAGGGTGTGGTGAGACACTGGAAGAGGTTGCCCAGAGAAGTTGTGGATGCCCCATCCCTGGAAGTGTTCAGGGCCAGGCTGGATGGGGCTTTGAGCAACCTGGGCTAGTGGGAGGTGTCCCTGCCCATGGCAGGGAACTTGGAGCTAGATGATCTTTCAGGTCTGTTCCAGCTCTGACCATTCTATGATTCTGTGATTTGAGCAGCCTGGTCTAGTTGGAGGCGCATGGCGGGGGGGTTGGAACTAGATGATTTTTAACATCCCTTCTAATCTGAACTATTCTATGTTTCTATGAATATATACAGAATCGCTAATTTAGAGGAAACTGGCTAATGGCAAGTATTTATTAATCACTTTTCTGCCGCATTGGTGCCAGGCATCACAGAAACCAATAGCTGACCACTCAGCGATGTTGAGAGACTAGAGAGGATGTCAGATTTTCACTAATTTACTAAGTTAGTATTTTTCTTCTCATTGCATTTGACTGAATGATTTAAGAATTTATGTAAGAAAATACTTTAAGAATTATGTTTTGTATTTCTCGTGCCTAAACTCACTGTCTATCATCTTCACCTTCTGTAAAGGACAAGCCTGTGACTTACCCGATTCTGCATCCTTGGCTCTGGGTTGTGTCCTCCCTAGCTGGCAGGAATTCCAGAAGGAGTCCTGATCCACCTCCCGCGTCTGTCCTTCATGCTCATCCACTGCAAAACATAGCAAGCTCATTAAACAGGTCTTAAGATATCACCTATCAAACCTATCCATTTTCCTTTCAGCTTTGTAAATATATACTTCTCTTGTTGGCTATAAAAGCAGCTCAGTTTTCCTCTAAGTAATTATTAGAAAACTAAATAGTGGTGGCAGCAATGGCTTAGGGCTTAAGCAAACCAGTTTTCTCAACATATTAAAAAGCGTATAGTCTTGACAACACAAGCTTATTCCAACCTATCTCAGCCTTTGTTAGACATAAAACAGCCACTTTTATGACTACAGTGGAAGCTGTCTTATGGTAACAAAAACATGTAACCCACCCCTAAGTAACTGAGTTATCAAATTTGTGTATTTTGCCAAGGTTACATAGAAGTGGCAGCAGCATATCCAGCAGAGCTCATCTCTCGGATCCTTTTGCTTCTTGAATAACACTAGACCAAATACTAAAAAAGCAAAATTATCCTAACTTGCAAATGACGTTCCCCTAACTTTTCATTCCTTATTGCCCCAAAATAACATCACTGGTGTAAATTTGCAGAATCCTGTCAAGCTATCTATAACTTTTTTTTGCTGCTTGTGCCAGTTAAGTGTCTTGTCCTAACATAGTTTCCTTTGTGCTGCCTATAATAACAAGTGCTTCTAAAGACATTAAGAGGAGAAGGCATCAAGAGACAAGGTATAAGATGTTGAAAGAAATTTGGACTGGCACTAGGAATCTTCTAAATTCAGTCCTCTGACAGATTTTTATGGGCTGGTTTAATAGCCGAATGTCCTACCTGGCATATTTTGAGAGTGCTCAACACTTACTTCCAGTAGGTTTTACTGTGTTCATGCGTAAATTTTCAAGGGAAGAACTGATGCAGTATTGAGTAAGTCAATCTAGGTGCTTTTTGTACGGTTACGTAGAGACAATAGTTTCCATGTAAATAAAAATAATTTTCTCTTTTGTCCTTTTGAATATTTCTGGGATATTCATGCCTCAGATGTATATTGTTGGGTGGTTTGTTTGAGTAACATCCTGCCTAAAGTGTCTCACCTTTATCTCCTTTTGCTTGAGTTGATCTGTAATACTTCTTAAGTGAAATGTGAGTAATGCAAGCTATACTGTCTTTAAGGTGTTGAACCCTGTATCTGTGTCAAGTATTTTAGTCTTGCAGTTAATCCAACCGCACTTTTGTTATTTTCTCATCAGCATGTAGATAGCTGTGTGGGTTTTATTTCTGCTCAAGTAATGAAAGATCCTGCTGTGACTAATTAATCTGTGATCTGCTGATTAAAGTACCTTTCATTCTTCAGCCAGCAAATATTAGAAATTATGTTGTGGAAATGCTGTACAATTAGTCATCAATAGTGATGTATAGATTGTATAGATGACAATTTGCATGTTCCTATCATCTTTATCTCTATATATTTTTTTTAATTCATATAATTGGGGAATTTAATCGATTTATTTGTCATTGCGTATGTCCCCAGAGAGCAACTCCAGCTCAGCAGCTTTCTCTAGACAGATGATTCTTCTAGACCAAGGAGTGGTGGTCTCAGATGTATGCTTTCTTAGGCTTAAAAAGAGCACCCTCCTTTAGCATTTTCACAACTGTTGTTATTCCTCTTTCATTCATTTTGAAGTAATATGTTTTTTTTTTTTCTATTCTTGTGAAGGCTCTTTATTTTGGCTTTGTCAAAGCCTGTGAAAACTCAAGGTATATGCCGATTATGGGGTTTAACCGTAGAAGATTTGGTGTCCTGGAGCTCTGCAGCTTCTGTCATTTCTAGTTGAATCCCTTAACCCAGTTACTTCACAGATAGCTTTGTGCATTCAGATTTTCCATGTAGGTCAGTTTTGACAACCTCTTGTTGTTTGTAACGTCTCAGAAACTGCATTGCAGTACGACTACAGCTTGATCAGACATAGGAGTTTTCTTTTAACTAGTATAACTTTGGCAAGCCTGGGCTGCAGCTGCTAATTGTGTATCTATAGTTCCATGCAAGCTTGGATGCTGAAGCCCAGGTTGTCACATTTAAGCTGTTGGTACTAGATATGGGTAGACTATTGCTGTGGAGTGTTTTTTTTTCATCTGCAGTCATGCTGAAAAACTAAAAATGAAGAAACTTGTGATTTCAGTTCCTTGGTTTTACTAGACTAGAACTTTTTTTAAAAAACTGAAAACTTGCTTCCTTTGCCTCATGATTAATTAAAGAACATATCGTATTTTAAATGGCTACTTTGCAGACATGCTATTTCTCAGGAGGAAAGCCTATGTAAGTAATTAAAGCAAATGTGACTTTCTTCATGAAGTGCCACAAATTTTTTACTTGTGAATTGGTCGTGGTTGTTCTGTTGCGGAGAAGAAGTCTAGTTTTAAGTAAAAAATTTTTACATTTACCCTCCTCTCTTTTTGCAAACCTGTAGATTTGACTTACCTCCTCTGTCTGGTGCCTTTTTTCCCTTCATTTTCTCATCCTCAAGCCCCTACTGCTCTGGTTTGCTGGATCGCTTTTTGCCTCACTGTGCTGCCTTATGAATTCTAGTGCAAGTGGTGGGCTGGGAGTAGGGGACCATTTCTTTTGGCAGCAGCCATTATCTCACCTGTGAAGTTAAGCCATTTTTTCATGGCCATTTATTCTGTCAGTTGTAGAAAGCTGGAACCTGCTTTTCCTTTGAGGGGAAATAATAGTACTTGAAAAATGCCATCTAGAATCTATTACAATATTCTTCTGAAGTACTTCTCTTCCCTGCTTTTAATGGCTCTTCTGAATTATTTAAACGGCATCTGTGACAAGAACCATATGCCAAGAATCTGTCTTCCGTTATTGCACTTAAAATTTAAATTTTGCTCTAAGAAAACTGATTAAGTTGTGTTATTGTATACTGAATGCTGAAATTCTGTTGCTGTTGATGCAGTTGCTGATAGACAAAAGTGAATTTATCACTGGTAGACTTCCCTGTTATTCTGTCTTGCTAGGATCAGCTTTGTGGTTCTAACAGGTGTTACTTCCATAATTTATGCTCCAAATTCAGGTTGTGAATTGGTGGAGCTTTGGCTTTCTTTCCTTTATAAATGTCTGTAAAATACAAAGTTGAACTTTTTGCAAGATTTTGCATGACACTGTCCTGTGTGGAACTTGTAGATACATGTGAGCAGCGGAGTAGCACCGTGCTGCTCCCACCCCTCCTCCTGTTGGGTTTCATTTGGATGTACTTGTATGTTTATCGAAATGGTGGTTCGTATTTTGTAGAGTGCTGAAGACAGGAACTAGCCTTTACGAAAGCTTCTAAAATCAGACTTAAAATTAAAAGCATCTTGTAGTCTCCATTTTTGTGGTCATCTATAATGACATGGCAGAGCATCATTCCCCCTCAGCAAGAGGACGGTTCCGTCATACCATTTGGTGTATTTCAGGCTCTTTGATTATTCATGGAGCTTCCCTTCTGTATAAAAGCAAAAAACTGTGTCTGACGGTGCCATCAAAGCCATTGCACATTTGCATAAAGCTGCAGGTGCTGTCGTGCACATAAACTGTGAATTGTACAAGGATGAAAGAAGATGAAATGCAGTATTTTTTATGTCTTCTGACAAGCTTTCTACCCCTCTCTGAGTCACCAGCATCAAACTGATGGGATTATATTTTAAGCAAAAACTGTCACAATAATTACAATTCATACAATTGAAAAAATTACATGAAGAAACTGGCTCATCTGCTAAAAATAAAGTATGCTTTGATGTAAACATACTGTATATGTAAGTTGTGGAGAAGTACAACATTTTTTCTGTTGCATTTGATCCCTTTATAATAACTCTCGGGGCTATCTAATGCACTAAAAATCTGTTCCCTCACATTCTAGAAGAAACCTATTGTTGGATATCTTCATTCTGATAAAGCAGTAAAGCATCTGCAGCTTGTGTTTGGCTGTTTATATCAAGTAACTCTAAATACAGACTTCTATTTAGAATGCAGCGTAAGCTTTGAAAAAAAATTGTGCAGTTTGTAGAAAACTCATTTACCCTGGGACATTTGGTGTTGGTGGCTTGTCTCTAATAAGCTACAAGCCCTACTAGGATGAGTTACCGTCTCTCACCCACCAGAGCTGTTAGCAGTTAAAGCACCTTCTGAATCTGCATTTCCTACCATTCTTATTGAATGGATACAGTGACGGAGACTGGGTCGTCTTCTTGGTGACAATACATGAAGCATAGTTCTTCGAGCGATTTAACTGAAGCCTCAGTTTACAATGCTGTGATCACCAAAAGTGTTTTCCTTGCAGATGGGTGGCTCCTAGGCAGTCTTGTAGTCCACCTGGAGCTTGGGAAAGCAACTTGAAATTCCTAAGTACAGATGGCACATGTGGTCACTTTCCCAGTGGTGCAGTTAACTGTCACAGGGCATGAGCATGAAAGACTGTTTGACTGATAGATAGCCAAGTAATTGTTAGTGAAGAATAGAAAAACTTCTGGTGATTTCTGCAAGAGTAATTTCTTTCTTACTTAATGAAAAGGTAGGAAAATAAGACATGCAGAGAGCACACTGAGAATGTTCTGTATTGGCTAGTGATCTTGATCACTTGATGTATTTCCTGAACTCTCACATGGAATCATAAATCTAAGAATGCAAGTCATGCCTTTAAATTCAGGGTGTTGATTTTTAGAAAACAAGATCCTAAAAATACTAGGAGATCACAGCAGAAAACTGGTCCTGGTTTTTCAGAGTGATATGGTAGGTAGAAGATGTAGTGTGGTATGTTATCAGGGGATGCAATATGAGAAAACAGCAGTCTCCAACAGGAGTTAGATATAAAGCTGGAAGCTGGGTTGGACTGGGCTGCTTGTCCATTTCTTGTAGGTATTTGACTAAGAATGGCGGAGGCTGAAAAGTTGGAGGAGGTTGGAAATATGCCACGTTCTCAACATGCCACAACAATGAACGGTGAAAAAAATCATCATCGTTAAGATTTAAGGATAACAATTCATTTCTATTATCATAGGGAGGAGATTCTTGCAGTTTAAGTTTCTTTGTAGTAATAAAGTCAATGAAAGATCTGATGGATAGGAGTTGAACTAGAAAAAAACACGTATTGAACACTTGCAATTTAGCTGTGGGTAGATTCTATAACAGGTTATCACAGATTAGGATTTCTGGTTCATTTACAGCGTGTGATTTGGAAATGAAGGTGAAAGATTTATCTAGTTCAGTTGAGAGCCACCCGAGTTACTTATTTTGTCTCTTCAGCATTGCTTCCCCCCCATTCCCATAGATTGCACTTAATTGTTCCGTTTTTTTAATTGTTAATTCTCCGTACTTATGTGCTTTAATATTATTCTGGAGACTATAAACCAAGCTTTGCAAATCATTTCGGTGTTTGCTGGTGGTGTCACTGACACACACCCCTACCCCGAAATGTGTCTGAGATATAAAAGAAAAACCTGTGAATGTATTGGGGTAGGCTTTTTTGTCTCCCTTCTCATGTTACAGATAGTCTCATGTGTGTAGAGAAAAAGGGAAGTACCGGATCAGTGTTTTGTTCACAGAAGAAGGAATTTTGCTATCCAAGGTTGATTTTTAAATTGCATGTCATGGGCCATCTACATGAAGAGGCTAATTGTTGACAGGTCATTGTTAACCCAAGTGTATAAGAAAAGCTCCAAGATTTGTACAGGCATTTAGATAGACTTGAGAAGAGTTGGAATTCTTCCTAGCCCTGTAAAGGGCTGACAAAAGATTCTGTCCTTTGCAAGATTGACAGGAGTATGTTAGTAATAGTATGTGCTTATTTTTAGCAAAAAGAGTGGCCACCTCCATGTATTTGAATGAAAAATAACTTCAGAAAAACGTTGAATTTTTTAAATACTAATTTGTTGATAAACAGGAGACACAAAACAATGAAGAAAAAGAACTGTGTATTTGTTCAGAAGAACTTGGGAGTATATATGAAACATTTAGTAGGAGGGTGAGGGCAAGGTAAAAGCAGTAGCTGGATACCAAAAATAATTAAACTCTTGGATTCAGGATTACCCTGCAATGTCAAAGTATTTTTTTTCTTTCTTTTTGAAACAAAACATTTCATGCTGAAAACAAAGACATAGGGTATTTCTAAAAATCACTTGCTCTAAATTAGGCAGCTAGATCAAACTGCATCATGACGCATTGAGTGATTGAACGTTATTACTGCTGAAATGATTCTATTACATTGTGTCCTTACGCCACTTTGTATAATGGTGAAAGGGCAAAATCTCATCAGAAATGCTTACTGAGAACGGAAAGATGCATTTTATTTGGGATGCACTTTTTTGCATTTTTTCCCCATATTAAGGCAAAGTAAATTCCACTTGTTTTCCCTGTTCCTTGGTGTTTTGTTTGTTGTATTCATAGCCCATTGCATCCTTGGAAGCCGCATTCCCAGCCTTTCCAGTAGGGAATCCTTTCAAGTGAATTTGGGTTGAGCAAGGTTCTAGATAGGGAAGAACAGAAGGTTTTGTTTGTAGATTTATTTTTTTCCTTAACATATTTCTAGCTAAGATCAGAATATTTTAATGTGTCCAAAAAGGCTGCTAGAATTGTTCGAATACATTTGGTTTCTCTAATTCTGCTTCCTCTGTAACCAGCAGAGAAATTCCTGTTTGATTACAGTGGAAGCAGCATGACTCCCCATAGTACAATATTCAGTGTTGCAGTTATGGTTTTTTACCTACAGTTTCAGTATAATTGTTTTATTTGATACTACAGCCTTTTACTATGATTGTAAGTGTTGACTGTTATGTGTTCTAAAGCGCAACTGCAACCAGGGTTGGTGTAGTAATGCAAACACATGTAATACTGCTAGCAGTTAAGCAGTTTAAACTGTTATAATCAGCACTGGCTGATTAAAGTTAGCATGGGTATGGGTATCAAGGATGATGGACGCCTGTGGGAACAAGGTGGTGCATAAATACCTTTTTCACTAAAATAAATTGTCTTCACTAATTCCAGCTCAAAACTGCCTTCCCATCCTTGCTACTGTAAGCAAGCGGGGGGCAGGGGAACAAACCTGAAATCTATCAGGGCATAATGCTTCAGCAGTTCAGGAACTACTTGGTATGGAGTGCCACAGCTGCAGGAACCATCTAGGGCAAGCTGCTGGTTTTCCATCACATTCTTTCAAACCTGAAAATCTTATTTCCATATGTTCAATTTCAATGGCAACTTGACAAGCGCTGTGATTTTTCAGGAGAAGTGGTTGTTCTGAGCATTTTCCACTTCAAATTCTGTAGCATGGTAAGACAAGCAATAGCCCTAATAGAAGGGAGAAGAAAGGGCAGCCCTTTTTGTATATTGAAATAGGATCTGATACACAATTTTTTTCAATAGTGCAGTGGAGAGCCTTTTGCAAGATAATGGTCAACTAAAAAAGCGATGTATGCTGAAAGGATATGAGTTGTACATTGTGAAATCAGAGCCCTCCTCTTGAGAGGTTCAGTAGGGTGGATGAAAAACTCGGCAATTTAACTGGAATGATATGTGCGTCTTGAGCAGAGTTGTGAGATGGAGAAGTTTAAGCTTCAAACTGGCTGAAGCTGTGAGTTTGGAAAGCTGTGCTTTCAGAAGCTTCTTTCTATTGCAGGCTGGGTAGGGAAGTCTTTCAGCTGCAGCTGACCCTGCCCTAAAGATTTTGTGGTGCAGAGTAGAAGACGTGCATCCCTTACAACCAGACACTTTTAGGCACTGTATTTACCACGTAGTTCTGAAATGTCTATTGCATCTGAACACAGAAAAAGGCAAAATTTGCAGTGGTAGTAATGAAATGCTTGTCAGCAAACCTGTCTCTTCTTGCTTGCATATAGCTGTTGTGTTGAGGTTAGTTGTTCTCAGCACTGCTGTCTTGAGGTTATGACATGAGCATCTCCTTGGTTCCTTGGCTGATGCAGCCCATCTTCCTGGCCGTAGCCAGAGCCTGCCTGCAGCATGGCTTAGCTCATCTGTCGCACAGGATGGGGTTTGAAGAACAAGCACTGCTAATAAGGTAGGGAGCCAGCCAGCCTGCAGGAGCTCTGGTTGCAGCATTTCATCAGCTGCTAATCCGTTTACAGTACAGCTAATCAGATTGCTGTGTTCGGTGCTTCAGAGACTTTGAGCTACACTGTTGTAATCGAGATGGCTGATGTGTATAAGCTAGCTTGTGTATGAAACCGAGATGGCTATTACAGCGGAGACAAGGTCTTGTCTGCTGAGGTCCATAACTACTTTCTGTTTTGTAACTTTCGATTATTTGCATTAACCCAGGACATGTATCTTAAGACAAATTGTGAAGCTTTCTGAGTTTTGTCTTTAAATCAACCAGTATTTGGGGATGGGGAGGTTTGGCAGGTTAGGTTTTTTCTTTTCAAAGTGTGCAGGCAGTGCAGCTCTTTCTTCCCCCTCGGTGAAAGTATGTTACCAGTACTTTGCACTCAAATTTGTTAGTTTAAGAGCAAATTTCTGTGTGACTGTTTCCGTTTAGGTCAACATGCTAACAGCACTGCATACAAAAACTTAAACAGAAAGTGTCACTTTTGTATACTTTTTTCATTAGTTCTTATGCCAGTGTGAATTCTTGTGTTGAAGTTGTTTCTTTAGAATAGAAAACTAAGCCAGAGACTTGACTTTTTAAATACCATGGTAAGTAGTTCACCTCAAGTTCTTGCTCCTGTCTCTGTAGAGCTGTAAATGTGGGATGATTTTTGCTGTAGGAATTTTAACTGTATTTGCTTTGGTTTGTCATGGTAGTAGTGTCTCCAGATTCTTTAGCAAGGCTGACTCACTGTTGCTCATGAACAGATTACCAAAAAGCAAACAAACAAAATGCAATCCCCCTTCCCCGCCCCAACAACAACAAAATTCCCAGGCAAACCACATAGTTCTGGAACTTCATTTTAGCTTTTTGTAGCTTTAGAAGTTAGACCAAAACAATCTTAATCTTTTTTTGTTTGTTCCCCACCCCCCCACCCCCCGACAATAAGATCCTCAAATAATACTTGAAGTACAGGAGATTACTTAGTCTGCATTGGTGCCGTGATAGGAAGGAGTACCAGGAAGGTAGCTTGTTTATAAACTTTAATGTGAGGCAATATCATCTCTGTGTGTTGTAATGGGAGCGATGGAGAAGTGCTAAATGCATGCGTTCAGTACTTAATGTGATCAGAAACATGAATGTCCAAAGAATCCAGCAGTGCCAGTTGGATTTGTAAGGTTTCCCTTGAAATTAGAAAAGGTGATAGATTCTTAAAGCCTTACAGTGGAGCGCATGTCTTCAGGTAGTATGTTTCAAGAGTATTTGAAATGTAGATGTAAATGTTTATACTCAGTATGATACTCCTGGTTTTACTGAAACTGTTTTGTTTTCTTCTAGGTGAATCTGGACTGGGAAAATCAACATTAATCAACTCATTATTCTTAACAGAATTGTATTCCCCAGAGTATCCAGGTCCTTCACACAGAATTAAAAAGACTGTACAGGTATGTCTGGGTGAAAAACCTGCAACTTGAACTATGTAACTTGCAATTTAGGAACATAAGGGGATACAGTTGTTACATAAGCACCTACATTTCAAAGAAGTTTAGCCAGGATGTGAACCATTAAGAAATATTCAGTGTGTCTTTCAGTATACCTTAGCTATGCAAAACTTCCATGTTATGAAGCTTGTAGCCTGTTGAAGTGTGAGAGCCCTGGTGTGAAGTACCTTGTGTGCAGTCCTGTTCAGAAATGGAATGTTTTATTATCAATTAAAATATTGAGTATATCTGTAGAAATATGTAATGTGCACTAAACCCTGTATGACAGGCTGTTAAAAAAATGTGTATTAAAGGATTTGACATAAATGCAAGGACCTAGTGTGTACAAGTATCCAACAATCATCTTCAACTTGCATACTTTATGGTACCTTTTTTTTTTACCCCCTTATTGTAAGTTGTAATTCTGAAACATATCTGGGACTAGGGTGAACCTGGCAGACTAAACCCTGTACTTACATAGGCAAAAAAGGTGTTCCTGCAAGCGCAAGAAACAAAATATTTCGTCAGACTGAAAAGCTGAACTTTTTAATAACCTATAAAAAGGTTATTAAAAAACCAAACAGAACCCTAACACAAATAATTAAATAATGTTGTGGGTAGTCTAAGAAATCATTATGTTTCAGTGGGGTATTTTCTGCCTCTGCGGCTGTGCAGCCGAATAAGGGTGCATGAGTTCCATTCATCTCTCTTGATGCTTGTCAGACACTTGCTGGTGAAGATAGATTGTGATAATCTAACTTGGTACAGATGAGGACCAAGTGTGCTCACCATTGTTACTGTTGTCCAGCAGAGCTCCTCCAGCTGCAAAATACGACAGTCTTAGACCACCTCAGCTGTGGCAGAAGTGACTGAAATTACAGGGTTGTCATAAAGTGATTAAACCTTCCTAAAGTGATACCCTCCTAGCATTGAGTTAGGAGGGTATGCAAGGTGCTAAACAGAAGCTGCAAAATTGAACGGGTTTTTTTGTTCAATGGAATTGAATAACTGTTCCGGTGCTATGACCCACTGACCTTACTGTTTTGTGGGTTTTTTGGTTTGTTGTGGTTTTTTTTGGTTTTTTTTTTTTTTTGAGGTTTTGGGTAAGACTTTTTTTAATCCAATCTCAGAACACTGAATAATGACTGGAGGGCCAGGACTAAGTTAGTTATGCTAATACTAAAAAGGTTAAATGGCATTGATGTTGAGCTAACTGACAAGCAAAGTCTTGAATACTAATACCAAATACATTTGTTACATAATATCAATTTTTTTAATTTGGAAGACATCTTTTGAACATCCTGAGTTTGATTAACAATATTTTATTTTTTTTCTAAACTTTGATCATGTCTATTAGGCTATGTTATCGGTTTAATGTAAAACCATAGTGACTTTGAGAAAATGGACTTAAAAGCTTGTTAGCAGGGGCATTAGACCATTATTTGAATTAGAAGGGTTGAATTTATGTACCTGTTTCAAATAGATGTTAAGTGGGATGGAAAAGATATGCAAATAATTAAGCTCTGGTACAATATACTTATTAATGAAATAACAAGTGAGTGTTGGAAAAGCAAGTAGAAGGGTGACTACTTTTTTATTGGAAAAGAGGCGTAATGTGACTCCATTACTGCTGGTTACTCATTGGTTTAGCAGAAACTGAACCAATTCAGGTTATGTTTATTGAATTACAGTTTAAAGAACTTAACAGTGCATTGAATTTCTTGTTGTTGGAAGATTTTTTTATTTTTTTTTTAAATTGAGGAAAATCATAGGAAGGATTTACATACAAACTAACCAAAAAAAATAACACGACATCTTTCCGATAACTCAGTCCCACCCTGGCTGAAGGTGGACCAGTGTAAGAAAAATTAAGCTAAAACTCTGTGTGTGGAACTTCTGGAATCTGAGTTAAGTATTTTCATCTGTCAGGTGCCGAGATCAGATGATCTGTTCATCCTGACCTTTTGAGTTCTTCAGAAATGTTTTGATTTTTATTAACTTACTGATTGAAGAAGAAAACCCATACTTCTCAGGAAGCTTCACTTAAATTTTTTTTTTTGGTTTTTATTTTTTTTTTTTTAGACATGTAAAGCTATGGGGGGGAGGGAGGGGAGGGGCTTGAGCAGAGCCTGGCTGGAAAGCCATTGCCTTTTTTCCTACTTCCACTGTGTGGGCTAAAGCCTGAGGGTGGCCTAGAGCTAACCAAAACTATTTTCATTAGTGAATTGGGGTCTATCATGACTTAACAAATAATATGATTGGAATAAAATATATTAAAAGACCACCTTCCCCCATAGAAACTATTGCTTACTTTATCTAATGAGAAATTTTTTTGTTTAAGTATGCTCGTAGTGCGGCACTGCTTTGCTTTCAATTACTTGTTGTGATGAATGAAGAATCAGTAAGCATAACATTTTAAAAAGGAAACTGAAACTGGCATATTTCAGTGTCAATGGCTAAGTGAGGATAAAATTATTTCCCTCTACAACCTTGAAAATTATGTGTGCTAGCAACTGTGTGTATGATGTGGAGGCGATTCCATTCAAATATTAAAGAATTAAGTGGGAACTGTTATTTGGATCCGTGGGATTTGTACTTTTTGCCAGTGTAAACCTTTCTAAGTTGAGGGTGTCAAGAGTTTTGTAGGGCAGAGATGGGACAGACCACCAGAGCATCCTAAAATCTTGGTGGTAATAACAGTCTGCTCTTATATGGTGGGAATAACTTAACTGATCATGAATCATGTAAGACAGTCTCACATAGATACATACAAACCGTGGTTTTGGCTTGAAAACAATTGCAGTTTGAAGTTGTTTTGTGAGGCAGGTCCTTTGTATTAATTTAAAGGAAAACATAGAAAACCAGTTAATAGTAAGTCACTTGATGTCAGATGAATTCAAAGGAAACTTCTTCAAATTTGATGGGATATGAAATATGTTTTCTGTGATCATTATTTGACAGTCTTAAATGGCATATGGTAAAGGCTCGTTTAATTCATTAAAAGTAGTCAAGCTGTAACAAGCATCAAGTCACGAATGCTGTGTAGGAACTGCCAAGGAGACCCGAGTGACCCAGTTGACTGGAGTGCATGGGAAAATGGCTGTTTGGAGGAGACTTTTAATAAAAAGTTCTAAATTCCGAAACTTGAACTAATGTTTTCCATGAATCCCTTGGGAATACTTGTAAATCAGATGATAGGATGCAGTTGGATGCTTAACTATGAATGACACTAGTTTACAGTGATTTTCTGGATCTTTTCCAGATGTTGCTGCTTTCTGTGCCTTTGACCATGTATGGACACATCCAATTTGGTTAGAAAAATGCAGCTTTACAGAGGCTTTATGTCAGGTCCTTCACATACTGCCTCTTACCAGCAGTCTCTGCTGCTTACAATACGTGGTGGATATGGTCTGATTGTCCCCAACACGAGCAGAGGACATCTAATTTGATCAACTAATGTTTCTTGTTCTGTAAGGTTTTGAAAACCCTGCTCTGATAGCAAGATACCTACATGAAATTATAAAAAGTAAGAATAAATTTAAATCCTCACCACCCAGTAAGGTATTAGCACAGTCTGTAGAGATTCAGTTATTGCAGGCCGTTTGTCAGAAGGTGACTTCACAAATTCAGCCACGCTGACATTTTATAAGCATACAGAATCGGGGAAAATGTTTGGTGTGGCATTTCTGAGGATCTTGTGACCTTCCTTTTCCTTTGTTATAAACACACGTTCAAGATAATGTTTTATTAATTGCTTCTTTTGTAAAAGCACTCCACTGTGAGCATTTAATAATTTAACGGTTCTTGCTGGGAACTCTTGTGCTGGAGAATAAAGCTGATACCTTGTAGCACTTGGCAAGAGTACAGCTCTTAACATTATCATCTCTAGTATTCTGAAAGTGTTAGGGGTTTCTTCTACTTGCAGAGAGCTTGGTTATAGGAGCACTCTGTGGATACTATGTGCAAGATGGCAAAAAGAATGCGAGGAATCAGAAGTTAATCTCCTGTGTGCTAAAGCTTGTGAGTAGTAAACTCTTGGCTGAGTTGACTGTGTGGCTGGGGATTACTCTCTTGAGAGTTCTGGCATGGATTGTGTGCAATAAAATTTCTCCATAGAACTCTTGAGGAGGGAAAGATACATGCACCACAATTAAAACATAAGTTTTTAAACCACTGCATGTATTCCTCATGGTTCTCATGGCTTTGGACTGGACACTTTTGGAAGGATAGGAGCTGTGCAGTTAATGAAAGGGTAATTTGGTGGTGTCTTAGGCTGGGCTGGGGTTTTTTATTTCTGTAATTTAAACCTTCCTAACCTTGCAATAAGGCCTGCTCAAGTAGGAGATGGATCTGGGGGTGTGTGAAGTCCGCTCCAACCTGAGTTCTTCTGTGACTAGCATCCAGGTAGCCCAGTGTAGGGGACTTTTGTTTTATGAAGCTGCCTTCCCAATATTTTTTTTGTTGTTGTTGAGTGAGGAACCAGCTCATGACTATTGCAAGCTATAGGCAGCCATAGTGTAGCTGAGTTGATTTTTTGAGACCTAGCAGTGAAAGGGGTTGATCTGGCTCAGATGGGATCCCTACTGGTGAGTAGATAAAAGCAGCATCATGAATACTCCGAGGTTAAATATGTAGCTTTCTCTGCAGTTAGTTACTGTTTTCTGTGCTTCTGTATATTCTTTTCTGAATTAGAATCAGTGTTTTGCTTGTGCAAGAGAGATTTTGTTTGACTTTCTGCAGAGTATTAATTTATCTTATAGATTGACATTGCATCATGTAACCAGTGATTTGCAAAGTGTTTGCAACAATGTTCAGGTGTGACTGTGAGAGAGTCTGTTTCACCTTTATAACTAGGGGCGTGCAAGCGCTTCAGCAGCATTGATACGATCTTGCAAATCTTGAACTGGTCAAGAGACCCATCCAGATAGGATTTTTTTTTTATCCACATTTCTGCTCTCTCAAAGTTCATTACTGAATGTTCTCGTAGGTATTCACCTAGTTAAATATAACTTTCTTTTCTCTCCCCGGTTAGGGTTCAGGAAGCTTAAGAAATGTTTAGCAATGAGCAACAAGGTGGCATCAATGTCTGCCAACTTTTGTGTCGCTCTGAATAAATGGCTTACATGGTTGGTTTCTTGAATCTGTATCTGGAAAACGGTGTCACTAGTGATTTAATAGATATTGTCTTAATATCAAGGAAGAAAACTATGATTAAACGTGTGAGCAATTGGAAAGAGCCAACCTGCTGACATGAGTTCGTCATTTCTTACTATTGTGGATCAGACTGATACGACAGTGGTGTACAGCACTTTCTCAGGCAGATACACCTGATGTTGGCATTATCAATAATTACTGAGCTATTGGTAGAAAGAAGGGAGTAGCAGTTTACTTGCTGTTTAGCCTAAATTTTGTGTGTCATGACACGCTTAATCTGTTTGACATGTTTACTGCAAGCTGACTGAGCTGCGCTGCAGATGGGTGGTCACAACTGGAGGCACGCGTTCCCACACCCAGATCTTGCATCACGCCTTGCGCTGATGCGGTTGCCTTCTGAGCCAGGTTTCCACCAGTGACCTGAGCTAACAGGAACCAATCCATTACGGTCACATGAGGTCTAGCTCAGCAGATTGCAGCCAGATTGTATTACCTTCCAGTATCAATCTGTTTGTAAAAGGAAACCATCACTTTCTATGATTGCTTTCCCAAGCATTATACTAGCTGAAGAATAAATGTATTCTTCAAAAATATATTAATAGGACTAGAAATGTGGTGTCTAGAGGTGCTTGGGGAGAGGTTAGTTTTGAAAAATTTAATTTTCTTTGAAGTGACCAAAATTCACAATTTCATCAAGTATAGTGCCTGTTTTATCAGAACGTCTGGATGTCTCAGAACACAATTATTTTAATTTTTTTTTTTTACTACTGGCATTAGTATTATTGTTTAGGGTTTTTCCTAATTTGACAGAAGTTAAAATGTTAAGATATCCTATGTATTTAGATGGGTTCTTTTATCACTAACTTCAAATTATGACCCTTTTTTTCTTTAAAAAAAAATAAAAATTATCGGATTATAGGGATTTTATAAGCAAAACATGGACTCAGTATCCCTCTGAAGCAGGAAAGTTAGCGATTCTTTGTCAAATTTATTTAGTATTCATTTAATGTTTTTCCCAGTGTTTAAGATTGGTGACTAAATTGCTAAATCTTGCCTTATTTATTTTACAGGTTGAACAGTCAAAAGTTTTAATCAAAGAGGGTGGTGTTCAGTTACTACTTACAATAGTTGACACACCAGGATTTGGAGATGCTGTGGATAATAGTAATTGGTAAGACATTCTTTATTCTTTGTATGTTCTCCCACAACATTTCTGAATTGTGTTGTGGGTGTGTGAGATATAATAGCATGTGACTTTTTTTTAAATGCACACTTCGATCTTCAGTTAAAATATTAATGCTTTTGAACTTTTGCAGTTAGGTGAAAACTTTAACTACTGTAGTTCCAAGTACCTTTATAACTCGATGGAAATGCTACCAGCTTTTCCCTTTAAAACACATGGAGCATTTGGCTCTTTATCCACACATGCAGTGTGCAGAACCAGCTTCTGTGCTGTCACAAGATGTGACCAGTAAAGCGTATTCCTTTGGCAACTCTTAAGTGTTCTATTTAATGCCATTACAATGAAGGTAATTGTGTTTGAAAGGGTTTTTCAGTGAACTCACAGATTGTATCTTCAGAGCTATGTAACTCTGTTGTATTTGGAAGAGCTGGTCACTTAAAATGTACTGTCTTGAAGTCTCTTAATTAAAAAAAAAAAAAAGAAAAAAAAAGGCAAGCCATGGGGAAATAGTGTACATCTGTTTCATAGCAAAGACAGACTTTTTTACATAAATGATGTAACTTACAGGTTTTTATTCATATAACCTCTGCAGTTGGCAGCCAGTTATTGACTACATTGACAGTAAATTTGAGGACTACCTGAATGCAGAATCTCGAGTGAACAGACGTCAGATGCCAGATAATAGAGTGCAGTGTTGTTTATACTTCATTGCTCCTTCAGGACATGGGTTGGTATTGGTGTATTTTATGTTTCCTTTCTCTGTCTTTTATCAGATAAACATCCAAATATCGTATACTTAGTTATGTATAGGATTTTCTTAATGGCCTGCAGACCAGGCTTAATTTCAAGATGAGCTTACTTTGGCTTGTCAAACATCAGCAAGCCAGACAAGCAATAAGCTAGAACACCAGAAAATACGATTGCACATTAATTACATAACAAGAAAAATAGTATTAGAACGATTAAAAATACATAGATGTTCACAAGTGCCAGGTCTATTTGTGATCTATATGTCTTTTGTTCACACACTCCGATTAGAAGGAGAAACTGGTTCACACTTCAAGCAACAGGGTATTTCCTTTCCACTCTTCCTCCTTCCCTTTGATTTTAATGATAAATTGAAGATGGGAAGTTTTATGCATCCTTATAAGCATGCTTTAATTCACCTGGGGTGTAATCCTTTATCTGGTGACAATGCCAATATAGGCATTCTGGATTTTCTTCAATGATTATGCAGTCTTCCACCCCTGCTTAGTTTTTAACTTGATCAGACTTCTATCTAGTGGTAGAGAGAGAGAACTGCATTTCCAAGGTGTATTAGATGCAGATTTGACTATATCTGAAATTGGTTGCTTAGCATTTTATCATTGTATTATAACTGATTAAATTTGTCGGAGACTGCTAAGTTGCACCTTCAAAACCAGGAGGAGGAGAGCATAAGCAGCCTATTCTATTGTATGGGTCAAAAGTAGTAAAACTTGTTAAAGGAAATAACAAAGGAATTGTGAGGAATATTCCTTAGGCAGTGAAAAATGCCAATTGTTACACTCAGCTTCTCTAGCTAGCATTGGAATGGTTCTAATAATGTTGAACTAGACGACAATTTCTCAAATTTGGAAAGAAATATTGGAGGGTGGAGAAGAGTTTTTCTTATGTCGACTTGCCTTAACTAAACGTTTTTTTTTTTTGTTTTTTTTTTTTTGGTTGTTGTTCAACATGAGTGTTTGTAATGTCAGTTTTGTTCAACATGCATGTCCATTTTAAATGCAGATACTTGAATCCGTGGCATGTTCGGTTTTATTAGTGTGCAGAATCAAAATGTCATTTAAATGAAGGGAAGATTATCCATTCCTTGTGTTAGTCAATTTTTTTTGAGCTAACTTTCAGATTCTTAAGAAGCATTTGTCTTCTCTCCACACCCCCATATCCTCCTTTTATGCATTAAAAATTTCTAAACCAGTGGGAGGTATAAATTGTTCATAAGGAAAAATAAAGGTAAGGCTTCAGATAAATTAAGTTTTGGTCACTAAATTTGTGAGGCTGAAAGCTGGAAAAGTATGTTCCTTGTACAGGTATTTCATCTCATTCTTGGTGGGGGGGAAATGTGTAAAGTTTAGCTAGGTTTTCATAGTATCTTTCGATTACTGGAATAAATGCTTAGAATTGTCATCTAATTAAGGAAATGAATGAAATTGGTGCTGGTGTTAGTGTTCACTTCCTCTTTTAAGATACTGTCTTCTCTGAGAGGACATTGCTCACTTCCTACCTGGTTTTTGTGGCAGTGCAGTCGTCGGTCATGTTTCCTGTGCACACAGCAGCATATGTAACCAACCCATCGAGTAGTCTGCTCCTCACTCTTGATAATGCGTGGTTGTATTTACATTTGAATTAAAGCATTTGTAGGTGGACTTACTTCTGATTGTCTTTATGACTTAATACATTCATAAAAGCCAGCTTGTTACAATTTATAAAGAAAAAAATATTGCAGATTGGGTGCTTCCATTTAATGCCTCCCACTGTTTTTTGCTAGTAAGCCCACAAAAACCCGAACTGTTGGTTTTGGGGGGAGGGTAGGGAAAGAGAGTGAAGGGGCAGGGGGAGCCTTCCAGGTAAGTGAAGGGGGTGATAACGAATTGCAGCCTCTTTCTGCAATTCTAGAATCTTTTATGCAGAGTTCCCGCTTCAGTCTTCACTCTGAACTCAAGACCTTGAGGTGTTCTGAACTATTCTACTTCGGTAACTCTCCTTCAAGCTGGTGTTGCCCTAGGTAGGTTTTTGAAGCGAGGAGAGGGAAAGCACGTTAAGGTGAATGAATAGCCAAACCAGTGCTCTTAACCTAGAGGTGCATTAATGTTAGCTATTTAATGGAAATATGTTGAGAAACTGAGAAATTCAGTGGCATGTAGAAAATGTTAAAGTTTAGTATGTGTTCTTTAACTTTTTCTTTATTTTATGTATGGTTTGGAGAAGAAGCTAAATTTGAGTACCAAATGAATCTGATTTTAACGTTTCTAATCCTAATTTCTTTTATATGAGAAATAATCTTGTTAAATCCTTCAAGTGAATCCTTTAAGCCTGACTAAACTTGCTGTAATTCTGAAGCATTAATGCATCAAAACCTCCGTGGGTTTTCTTTAGCAAGCAGGAAATATTGACCGCTTGGACCCACCTTTTTGGGTTTTATATACCCATATGGTGAGTGGTTTAGTTTTTGTCATTGCTGTCCGCTTTCATAATGGTCTTTTTGTTATACATAGCAATTTAGAGATGAGATATTTCTACCTCGTTTGTGCACAGGCCACAGATAACTGTCTTCAACAGTCTAATGTATAAAAAAAAAACCATCTCACAGCCCACTCTTAGGAAGAAGCATGCAAATAAACATGACTTTCAGAAACGGAAACTGTGTATGTTCAACAGAGCACGATTCATAACTGTAAACTCTTACCAGTCAGGCTTTTAATGGGACTATCTTCCAGCTAATGACATGAGTTTTACTTCCTTTGCAGGTGAGTTCTTATCACTTGCTTAAATGAGTGTCATTTCAGCTAGCAGAAGTCTCATGACTAGTAGTAATATTAATTTCTTCCTCTGGTATTCTACAATTCTAGGGGTTTTCCTATAGCAGTTGCAGGTAGCCTTCTGAATTTCATTCAAGCATCTATCTTTCAGAAATGAATTTCTTAAAGAGTAGTGGTCAGGACAAATCTCGAATCATTTGTGTGTTCTTGTTTAATTAATATAAATTGCAAAGCTCTAATGCTCTCTTTCAGACTTAAGCCTTTGGATATAGAGTTTATGAAACGCCTGCATGAAAAAGTGAATATCATTCCACTTATTGCCAAAGCAGACACACTTACACCTGAGGAATGCCAACAGTTTAAAAAACAGGTGAGTTGTAAGATTAATATCTACAACACAGGATAGTTTAGTAAGTTAGTCCCTATGGAAATGGTGAGATTTAACTTCTTATATGCAAAGTTTAAACCCTGAAGCAACAACTGGAGACAGCAAAGCTAAGTAATTTATATCTCTAGATTTAATTATATTTCTTGGTGAAATAATTTTGTTTCTATCCTCAGGGGAAGAGGTTTCAAGTTTAGTGTGATTCTTGGCAAGTGAAGTAATTCACTGCTGAGATAAAAATCAGTAAGGGAGGAAGGGAGCTTGCAAGATTTAGGTGCTTAACAGAAGTTGTGTTAGGTTGTTTTGGTTTTTTTAATAAAAAAAAGGTATTTAACAGTGTTACAGTATTATTGATTGTGGCATTCACTTTTGTGTTGACACACTGTATTTATTAAAGATGCCTCAAGTATTAGATGAGAAACAGTATACCTGTCGTTCAGTCTTGGGCTATGGCAATGCATTTTAAAGATGGTGAGATAATTCTAACATTGATACAACTGATATAAGACCTTTGTATGTGTAGAATAAATTTGGTATTAATGGCTTAGAGCGGTTTGTGTTTTATTTCAACTACATGATCAGAATAGAACACTTAGGCTTTGCTGTACTGTATGAGGACGATAAGGAGGACCCAGAACAGGAGAAGACAAGGCATGAAGTTTGTTTTACTGAACAGTGTCCAGTCCTAGTTTAAAAGAACACAGATTCTGAAAAAAGTTGGCGTTAAGAGATGTTGTGTGCGAAACCGTTTATTTAAAATTAAAGGACGTTTTCTGTCTTGAGGAAACTTAGGCAAGATGCTGTAGACCTGAAGTCATGTTTTGGTTGCATTTAGTTTTTTTCTTTTTTTTTTTTTTGTGATGTAACTCTATATGGAGGGGAAAAATAGTAGAATGCAGGATATTTCTTAATATATTAACCAGCTTTATCAATGAGTTAATATTAAAATAAGGGAGACTTTCCCCAGTCAAACTTTGAAAATTAGACCTTGCATGAATTGGAAACTTATGTTCTTATAAGATTGCAAACCCCTGAACCAGAAATATTCCCCAAGGCTCTGGAGTGTAGCTGTCAGCTAAATGGTCTAATATTTTTTCCGTTCCAAAATTCTGGAAGACTAATCAGCTTGTTTTGAAAAATACCCTTCAGACAAGTTGAGCACCATACCAGTACAGTATCATTTTTGATGACACTGTCCTTTATTCTTAAATTTTCAGTAGTGCTTGCAAATATTTTTCAACACAACTAACCGCTAGAGTCAGTCCATCAGTCACAAGCTCTATTAAAATAGGCAGGTGATCCTGCTTCAAGCAACTGACGCTCAGGTGAGCTAGAAACAGAAAAGAGTAGGAGTGACAGTAGTATCTATTGTGGGAACCCAAAGGGCTGAGGTATGCCTGCAGTTATCTATTCAAATCCTTTTTTTTTTTTTTTTAAGGTACTCAATTGCAAGAGTACCTTGCAAGAGTCTGAAAAATTTCAGCTGTATTGTATTAGTTTTTGCATGTGCAGCTAGAATTCCCATTAGTGTAAATCTCTGTTTGCCCTGTTGTAAAAAAACTGAAGTTCATTTTTGCTGCCTTGTGTTTATGGAATAGTACACTCTTAGCTGTGAGGCTCTGGCTCCGATCCTGTCTTCTCCTGGCTAAGAAGAGATGGTCATGCTGATAATCCCTGGGGTGACCTGATGGTGTTTAGCATGTGCAAGTTTTCTGATGTAACTTAGTCACCTTAATGTGCAAGGATCTTGCATATCAAACAAAAGGAGGGAGAATCAGATTGCAGCAAGAAATAGGGTTGTTGTAAACTATGAATTCCTCAAACAAGTAACTTATTTTTGGTTTTAGATAATGAAAGAAATCCAAGAACACAAAATTAAAATATACGAATTTCCAGAAACAGATGATGAAGAAGAAAATAAGATTGTTAAAAAGATAAAGGTAAATAATTTTCTTTTGAAAAACTGCTTACAGGGTGGGGTGGGGAGAGAAAGTAGAAAGTGAAAAGCTTTTTGTCAGTAATGAAGAGCCCACCAAAATATTTAGAAGGTAAAAATCAGATGTAAAGTTGTTCTAAGAGTCACTGTTCCTCAGCAGAGGCAATGGATGACACTCTTAGATTAAGTCCGTTAATGGCTAAAATTCAAATGAGAGCACTAGATCACATGCTCATTTAAGAAACTCTTAAAAGCTCGCTCTCTTTTTATTCCATCCCTATTTGACTTTTATCCACCTCCCACATTTTATTTCCTTCTGAGCTTTGAATGAGGCTGGGGTTGTCTTTCAGATAAAGATGTGCAGTGGCACAGAGTGTGTGCATTATAGTTAATAGCTGTCTTACTAATTGATATACTGAAACCTTAATGGAGACAAATGGCTAAAGAAAATCAAAAGGGCTGTCAGGCTGTTGAAAGGCTTTTTCTTTGTTTACTTGTGTTTTTTGGTTTGTTCTTCTATGTTGGAGTCTATCTTGTATATGTTTCTTGAGCTTTGCCTCTGTTTGTTCAGTATCTTTAACAGCCTGTAAGAGCTTTTAAATTTTTTTGTTACTGTGGGAACCACCTAGGATAGCTAAACAAAAATAGCACAAATGGAAGGTATTCTGGTACTAAGCCTAAAGGAGAAGAGCATAATAAAAGCAAAGACAAAGGTCCCAAATACTTAGCTTTGTACACTCTTCCTTTCAGCTACTTAAAGCTGCTCTTGGCTCCTTTGTTGCTTGTTACACTGGAGGAATTTTTGGTTCAGCTAAAAACAAGAACTTGAAGTAATACTTTGCCAAAGCTTTGAAAACTAAAACTGGGTACAAGGTGCAGCCTAAAGTAACAGTCCTTGTAGCCACTGGGAAAACTAATTGATAAATAATTACTGTGCAATTGATTAAGTAGGAAATGGTTTGCTTGTTGCTTAGCTTACTAAGTAACGGTAGTGTCTCTTTCTTAACTAGATTTACAGAATATAACAGTGTAAGGAATTTCAGAGTAGGGTGTGTGGGTGTGTGTATATATATATACGTTGTTTAGCTAGACAGAGGTCAGTAAACATAACTATTCTTGCACTTTGGGTAAGCTGCATTGCAGTGTTATAGCATCAAACTAGCTTACATCAAGTTTATACATGGGCTTGCTTTCAGTATCTTTTGGCAGTTGAATTTTTGGTTTTTAAAGTAATACTTTATCTTGTAGGACCGTTTACCTCTTGCTGTGGTAGGTAGTAATACGATCATTGAAGTCAATGGCAAGAGAGTTAGAGGAAGGCAGTACCCATGGGGTGTTGCAGAAGGTAAGGCTTTCTCATGATTTTTATTAATTTAAAACTTATTGTACGTTAGTCTGTATTCAAAATGTTTGAAATGCTTGATTTGAATGTGCTTTGGTCTGGAAATTTATTGAATATACCATTTTGTTATTCTGACAGTGTTGGAATGAGGTAGAGGTTTGGCAACATGTACCTTTGCAAGCAGATTCCTGTTGAAGCCTCACTGAGAAATTGTAAAACTTGTAGTAACTTACTGCAGTTGATGATGAGGCTTAAATTACAACTGCTTGCCAGCATTCTTATTCTAATTTTCTTTGTATAAAAACTATATATTTGTTAAATTCTTCTTTCTAGAGTATTTGCATTTTAAATGTTAATTTGATCAGCTTGACTAGCATAAATTCAATTTAAAGTTTCTTGACGACATTTTTTTTTTTTCCCCAAAAAAACATCTGAGTCTTAATTGCTGGGGTGTAGCAACAGGAAAGTACCTGGTAATGAATTGAATACTTTTGATAGTTTCCTTTTTTTTTCTTGTTTGTTTTTTTTTTTCTCTTTTGTTTTTTTCATTTAAAGCTTACTCTCTAGGGTTATAGAGGCTTGAAGATAACTGCACTTTCCTCTGGCAAACATTGCTTGTGCTTTAATGCTGTTCACTTATTTCAAATGGCACATGAAAAATAAAGCTTGCGCCATGCTGTATAGTGACACAATCGCTATTAAACTTTTTTTCCATGATCATTGAACGTTTTCTTTATAGTGTGCATGTACTGAATCAAGAGAAGATCTTCCATCCCCCCCTCCCACTATTTTGGCCTTCTGAGAGCAATGTGATAATAAATGTGATGCAGTATAAAACAGACAAAAAAAAGTCACCAACCAACAAGCAGAGTATGGACCAATGCTTTAAAGAAAAATGCTGCAGCACTTTGAAGTGCGAGTCTGGCAGGAAATGAGGTTTGGCAGAAAGTAAAAACCAGCTGCACCAGAGAGGATCAAGCTTTATTTTAAGGCTCTTGTGTTAGCATTTGGGAATGTACAAGATGGTGCTGCTTTTCTTTTATTTTAAAACAAACTTCAAAAATGTTTCACACTCATGTGATTGTACAACTTTTGGAAGGGAAGAACTACAGCCAGACTAAAAGGAACCTCTTAAAGTGGCTTTGAGTCTGTCAGCTACAGACAGAATACTTGGAGACAATGCTTTTTTGGGAGTGTGACCTCATGTACTATCCAAGCGGAACTTACCAGTTTGTGGAAAACCATAGAATAAAATAATGCAGGAGTGCAGATACAAGATGGACACATGAAGAGGCTACTTCCTTAATTTTTCAGTAGAATTTGCTGAACTTACTTGGGTTATTGTAATTCTTTCATTCTGTTTTTCTTCTTCCTTCCCATGAAAATGGCCATCTCTATTTCAGGGGCACATTGGAACCTACTTCGTGCCTTTCTTTTGTGTGTGCTAACAGCTTTGTGTGTTGCCTTCTCTGTCTGCACACCAGAGCGTTCTGGGGTGTGCATTTTTCTCTGGTGTCATTTCATTATCTGTTGGGGAAATGTCACTCCCGGCGTCAGCCTCCTCTACCGTAATGGGATGCTAGGCACGGCTGGAATAGGTGGCACTTAATGACAGCTGCCAACCCTCTCTTTTGGTCCATAGGCAGGTGCATCAAATTAAATACGACTTTCCTTTGCTTAGTTAATAAAGAACTAAATCCACATTAAAATTAAAACGAAGACTTTTGCAACTCGTTTGGTGAGGCAAGGAGAAATAGATTGATCTAAAAGTTTTGGATATGGCTGGATCTAGACTGAGGTCTTCAGTGAGTGTCTGATCCTTATACAGCTGTGCTGGCAGGGCCTCCAAAGGATCGTAAAGGTAGTTAAACTTGCAAAACTGTGTTTCTGTTGTAGTAGCTTATTCTGCTGTATTGACTCGGAGTACCGTTTGCCAGTATGGCTTAGGGGATAATAGGAACTTTGCTGGTAAGATCCATCTATACAGTTATATTGTTAACGCTCTCCTACTGTTACCACACATACTATTTAAGTAAGGAAAGCCTGGAAGTAATCTGATGTTGGAATGAATGTAGGAGATGGGTGACATCTAAAAGTCTTATCTCTGTGTAAGGCACATACCTTGGTTGGCATCTCAACAAAAATTTATCTCTTTCTGTAGTTGAAAACGGTGAACACTGTGACTTCACAATTCTGAGGAACATGTTGATAAGGTAAGTGATTTAACAGGTAACGTTAAGTTTTCTAGTATGTCTGAAAGATTGGAAAGTCCTATATTGGAGAAAAAAGGATTTGAGCTAGTGAGTTCATATTAATCCCCATATTTTTAATTGTAAACAGTATCTTACTCTCTGTGATATCTTGTTTAACCACATATTTAGCAAGCAGTGGTGGTGATAATTTTTTAAATAGTTCTCTTTACTTTCTGGTTACTTGTTCTTAAAAATTGCGATAAACCATAGGAACCTGAGTTGTCTGTTGGTGCTGATGTATATTTAGTTGTAGACTTTTTTTTTTTAATTTCCAGTGCTATAATTGTCTAAAGCAAGACTGCCTGTGCTTCCTTATGTTAGGTGCTGAGTCCTACCTATACTTACAGCAGTTCAGTAAGTGAAACCTGCTGTAACAACTGTTGGTTTGATTATTAAACTTTGCTTTTCTCCAAGTAGCCGGTGGAAAATTATTAAAGGAAGCTAATGTTTGTGTCTTAGTCTTGAACTTTACATTGCAGACTTAAAAGATAGAAACTAGGAAGTTTTTGCTTACTTCCTGTTTCTTGCTTGATGTACTTTGGTGCACCTACTACAGTAGTAATACACAAGTTTTCATATCTATTCTCCAAATCCTTGCAAGTTTATCCACAGATCTCATATTTTCCAAAGATTTTGTCTGTAAGTTAATGTTTTGAATATTGCAAACTTGAAATAGTTCAGTGCAAACTGGTATTTCTGTGACTTTGCTGTCTTGACAGCTCTAATTTAAATGGAAGAATGACAGCATTGTGGGGAATGGGACATTCATGGAGGGATATAATTTAAGTCAATTTGCAAAATGAAGATGGACCGATTTTTCAGATACTATTTTGTGTTCGTGCACTAAGCTGATAAATTACACTTATTGGCAGAACTCATATGCAGGACCTGAAGGATGTCACTAACAATGTACATTATGAGAACTACAGAAGCAGAAAACTGGCAGCTGTTACATACAACGGTGTTGACAACAACAAAAATAAAGGGCAGCTAACAAAGTAAGTTCTTGTTAAGGTTGTATTGCACTTTTATCTTTTTGCTATGGGTTTGGTGATTGGTTTTTTTTGTTGGTTGGTTTTGCGTGTGTGTGGTGGAATTTTTGTTTGGGGTTTTTTGCGTGAGTGGTAGTTTTGTTTGTATTTTATCCTCCAGTCAGTTGCCTCTTCATTGCGTCCTGAACACTGTATACTTCTGGTTTACTTATGATTTGGGTTTTTTTCTGTTTCACTAAGGTTTACACTAGTTTGTCTGAACACGTTAAATAACTAGAGTTTAGTTAGATTCAGTTCCGAAGAGAATGCTTTCATTTACTTTTCCGTAAATAGTTTTTTGCAAAGTTTTTGTGCATTAGTGTTTCTATTTTGGTATATATACTACTTTTGGAATTACTGTCTCTTTCAGTATGAATGCTCAATATTCAGTGTCAGGATGATTTTGAGAAGAACGGGTTAATATTTGTTTAGAAACTTTGAAAATGCAGATGCACTACTGTCATCTTTGAAATGCTGCCCTGGCTACTTCTAGGGTTGCTTGTCATGGCAGGGAAGTTATTGCAACATCTTTATCTTTTGTGAGAAGAGAGTTGCAATGCTGGGGTTTTGGGTTTTGTTGTTGATGGTGGGTTTGTTTTGGTTTGGTTGGTTTTTTTGTTTGTTTTTTTTTTTAACCCTAGTATGTCAGCAAGTTGTTTGCCAACCTGATGGAATTAATGGAAAATTTAAAAGTAGGCTCTACTGTATTTTTAATTTTGTAATGCTATTTGAGAATAGCTGCACTCTTAAATTTAAGTATTTTTCCTGTTCTGCATGTGTCAACTCTGTAAACAATAATTAGTGATTAAATAATTAGTACTTGGTGACAGTCTTTTTTTTTTTTTTTTAATTGTACTGTATTTAAATACAAATTTCTCAACCAAAATAAAGGGTAGTATTCTGTTAGGCTATTGATATGCCAAATTATAGCTGTTCTTCCTGAAAAAGATCCCTGAAATCAGGTGGAAATATCTGCTGTTCCCATTGGTGTGATAGCTACAAAGCCATTTTTCACTACTGGAGTGCCTGTTCTACACAATCTTAATGCTTTGAAAGCGCCCGTGAGGGGAATGATTTAAGTGGATCTGATTTAGTTGCACCTAGTATGAGCCCACACACTAGGCTTCCCTCCTCAGTGTTGACAAGAAATATAATAGTATATGTCAGTTACATCAACTTTTCAAAAGTGTACTTAAATTTAGGTAAAGTTTATAGAGAGGTCAAGTCTTAAAGTGGATAGTCCTCAGATATGTGTATCTATTACGCAGTGGTTACTTATTCTCACTGTCATGTTTTTTGCCATCACTTTATCCCTGACTCGCATCACTAGGCTTATATAGCAAGTGTGTTAGAAATTTTTCCCAACCTACAATTGTCCTCATAACAGTACAGTGTTGCTGGTAGAGAGGGGAGGAGTTTTAAGAAATAAAATTACTAAATGAGGTAGTAAGTGTGGAAAAATCGGGGTGGGGGGCATGTAAGGTAGTTTGCACATTTGAGAACAAAGCAGTGCAGGTGGGCACATCAGAGAAGAAAATGTGCTTAAGCACAAGAACTTGAGCCAACTTTCTCTTTGCTGAGGTGATACTGTAGTAACAGTAGCGTAGAATAGAAAATTGTGCATTTCCTCCAGGACTTCTAACTCGCTATTACTACACTTCTTACCGTACTGTTATTTGCTATTACTGTACTGAAAAGTGAAACTTTTTCATTGCAGTTTTAGATATCAGAGGAAGCTGTTGTGATTTTATTTTTTGTGTGTTGTTTAATACCATTTTTTATCCCTTTCCAAATCTTCCTAAGTTTTCCTTAGATTCAGAAAAATCTTAATTTTAGTGGTAACATGTTCACCACTTTTCGTTTTGTGCCTGCTTAGATTTGTGTTAGTCTGCACCTACAGACTTAGTCTGTTACATAGTTCAAGTAAGGATCAGTTATTCTGCATTCTTCTTAAAAAGAGCAACACAACGATCTATTTTTTTATTTATTTTTTAATACCGTATTGCAAACATAACAAGGTCTGTTTTTGTATAAATGCCTCTACCAGACAGTTTCAA
Source organism: Chroicocephalus ridibundus (assembly GCF_963924245.1). Taxonomy (NCBI): domain Eukaryota; kingdom Metazoa; phylum Chordata; class Aves; order Charadriiformes; family Laridae; genus Chroicocephalus; species Chroicocephalus ridibundus. The sequence continues at coordinate 53,105,812 of NC_086285.1, read as the reverse complement.
AACTTTTCACGTTGTTCATTCTCCCCCTGCCCTGCAGTCAGTTGTTGATAGCATTGCTGAGATTCCCTTTTTAGCTAGAATTTATGCTAAGAGACTTTGGAATTACTCTGCTTTCTGAAGCATGCCTACTTTTGCATCTTCTGCCATCTCAGGTCACTGTGCTATCCACCTGAATATTTCTAGGTAAACGTGCCTTTTGGAATAATTTTCTCCATAAAAAAAATTATGTGGCTCAGAACACTGCAGTACTGCAGCTTGGAAGGGAATAAATACGACTGGTGCTCTTAGCTATCAGGTTTTCTTCTTTTGAAAAAAAAAAAAAAAAAAAAAAAAGAAATAAGTTATCACAGTTTGCTTGATTCAGACATCTGAAAGGTGGCAAAAATCTATCACAAACTTGTGTTTTGAACCTTTCCTTGGAGTTAGTTCCTCCAAACACAGGGTGACTTAATAAGTAAATAAATAGAATTCTTGAATGCGTATACTGGTTATGAAGCAGATGATGCTATTTTTGTCTTGTTACCTTGTCCATATGTTGAGTTGCAGCTTTTTTTTTTAAGCTTTAACATGCTTTTTTGGCTTCAATGTGTTTTCATAGTTTTGAATCTAGCATATTGAAGCAGCATGAAAGGAATTTTCCTAATAACCATGTATGCTCCTGGAAATTAATTAAAGGGGGGAAGAAGAGATATTAACAATTTATCTGTGCATCCCCTTAAGAATTTTATGCTTGCCTCCTTGCCTTTTGAAATAAGTGTCTGTGTCTCAAAATGAAGTACTATTTGACTTGTCCTCTGGAAATGTGATTCTTTGATGGGAGACAGATCCAGTGCCTCTGTATGAGAATGGAGATGTGCTCTGATGCTATCTGCTGGTATTACGAGCATACTGTTAAGCACTGAGACAACCTCTGGGTCTGGAAACTCTTTAAGCTGCTCTTCCTTTGTAAGCTGGGAGCGTACACGTAAAAGGAGATGTATGTACATGCAGTGATTCTTGCACTTTTCCAAAAGTATCTCCTACTGGCAGCTGTTGGAGACTGGAGTGACCTTTTGTACCTTTAAAACAGCTGTATCTTTGTGATTTTAGCAGATCTTTATTTTTTATGCAACTGTTAACATTTTTGTGAACAAAAATGCAAACGTTAAAACAAATAGAAGTATGTGCTACAAGTTTTAATAATACTGTGCAAATTAATTGAAGCAGTTTCTTTTGTTCAGTTGATAACTGTCTCTCTGATTTGTCTGCTTTGGTTTGGTGAAACTATAATTGACTGTTCTACAAGTAAGTTATTGACCTAAGAGCAATCCAAAGCATGTGTTTTCCATGATTATGTAGCTTTTTTGTATTTTAGGTTTAGTGTCTGATTTCTTCACGTTTTCAACATCATCCCATCCATTAAAAAAATGAAATGAAATGTCAAGGGTAATCTTCACATATATGGATAACTTGTCTCTTCAAACTATGTGGTAATTGTAATTTCACACGTGTACTATGTGACATGTGCGAAAATTGATATTTGCTCTGAAATTTAAAGTTTTTAATTTGAGAAATCTTTTCCCTTTACTGTATGAAGGTGATATCTTCAGCGAGTTTAAAAGTAAAACCTTATTTTATTGAAAGCCACATTGTATACTGTAAAGATGGGCCTTACCCATCTACTGATCTGTTCAATAACCTGTCACACAGGGTAACAAAATACACAATGCGTAGGTCCTTCTAACTGCTTAGTTCAGACTGCTTCTAACTCCTTTTGCCGATATTCTTAGAGAATTCTGTGAAATGGTTCTAATGTTATTAAGGCCATCTTACTATATGGTGAGACTTAATATCAGAATCTTGTTTTCAGACTTTTTTGCCCTTTCTATAGCATTAGTGAAGTGCTAACAACGAGGCATGCTCTAGTTAAGCATCAGGCTCTGGGGAGGTGACGTTGCAGCCAGACCTTCTTCAGAGCTGAGCTCAGCCGCCGGTGAGACCTCTGCTGGCCATTGAAGTCAAGTGCTCTTTTTGTAGCACAAGAACATTCATGGGTTTTTAATACCATGCCCTTTACAGGGTGACAATTTTTAAATGAACAGATAGGCCTCGATATGGCATTGGTTTCCAAAAACTTGTTTGGAGCAAGTAGTCGTTTATGTCACTAAAATATTTAAAATCACTTTGAAAGCATTCATATTCTAGGGAAACTATTCCTGAAAATATCTGCACATCAAACCTGCATTAATAGTTACGTGGTGTGGTGATTTACTAACGGAATTTGAAATAAATATAACCAGCTTTAACTAACAGTCTTTACTTCTACTGTGAAAAATTTGCTTTTGGGGGAGCACATAAATAGCTTTAGGAATCTATTAATAATGACTTTACTTTTTTAATTATTGCTTTTTGTTTTTGTGGTTTTATTTAAGCATGCTAAGCTAAGCCTCTGTATTTTTTGTTTTTTAGATTTGACACAGTTGAAGGCATGTAAGTGGTCATTTAAATTTTTCCAAAAAACTTAAAGACAAAAATTTTATAAACACAAAAAGAGTTTCACTGTTTAATGTTTCAAATTTAAAACAGTTTCCTGTTATCCCACTCTTAGCATTGTTTTTTTTTTTTTTCCCTAGCAGGTTTTTTTTTGTTGTTCTAAAGCTATGCTAGTGTAAACTTTAGGAATTTATAAATACTTTCAGTGACAAATACCTCTGTAAAAACCCATTCTCTTTAGAAACTTTTTGGCTAAGTCTCAAGACAGATTTGTTCAAATTTCAACAATGTAGATCCATCATCTTTATAGAGATGCTTATAAAGAGTTAGTGGAATTTTGATCCTTATCTGTAAATCTAAAACTCTTCGGTGGATTGGGGAATTAGTTACTTTAATCTTTTCTGACCATGATTTTACCTTATTACTGGCTCGCAGAGGTTCCACTTTGCACATATCTAGAATAATATTTAATTTTTGCAGAATAATTTAGAGGGCTGTTTTAACATACATCCTGTTAAATCAGTTAAATGTTTCACACCTTTGTTTAGTGGTTTGGGTTTGTTTCCTTCAGCTCTTTTTTTTTGTTCAAGTCCCTTTTATCCTGAAATACAGGTATGTGACCCATGTCACATACCTAAGACATAACAAAATCAGTTGTGACCTGTGTTGTAAAGCTCTCAGCTGTAAATGCTCGCTTATTAGTTTATCAGATTTTCTGTGCAGACTGATTTTTACCACTTTCTCAAATACAGCTGGCATGATCCCCATTAGATTATTAGGTTGTCAAAAGAAGGACTATTCTGCTCCCCTTTCAATTCTGTAGAAACTGAGCAACGATTCCTCAGTATTCAGATCTACCTCCCAGGTTAATTTTTTGAAGAGCAGATATGATTGAGAACTTTACAATTCTAAAAGGTAACAACAAGAAAATAGTCTTGTTTTGACAGCTTTTTAGCTTCCACAAGTACTGCTACTCACCTCTTCTTTCATTTTCTTCTTATTTTTGTGTATTATTGTATTTCACCTGTGTTTAACCATTTATTTTTTTTCCTTGACAAAAGTTGCTAGCAGTTGGCCTTTTGAAGGGCTAAAGTAAACATTGGACTGAGGATCAGTTTCAGTTCTATATATTATACAGGATTTTACTCACCAATCCAAGCTTTGCAACTATTAGTTCAGATTCAATTTAATTATTTTTTTTTTAAATGGAAATCCCATTTTCCTCCTCCTTGCCCTGCGCCAGTTGTCATCGTTAAATACTGGTATTTGACGAAAAAGTTCATATGGCCTTGAGTTCATATGACATTGATTCCTTTCACTCTATGGTTAGTTGGTGTAAATGGGCAAGCAGGAAGGGTAAAATGAGCCATTAATAGTCAAACCAGATGTTTGATACATCGCCTCCATTCCTTTAAGAATGAATGGCAAATTCTGAATCAAAATAGACACTGCTAATTATGTTTCAATCATCAGTGATAGTTAGTCAATTATTTTCTCATTTTAGAATACTTCTTCTGCATGATTTGAATCAGAACAAGGTTTTTTTTTATTGTGTGTGGGGTTTTAGGGTTTTGGGCTGGTGGTTTTTAAAAAAAAAAAAAAAAAAAAAAAAAAACAAGAATTGAAAGCAAAAATACTATTTTTGATAGGGCTTAGGCCTGCCACCTCTATTTAAAAATTTGCTAGTCTGTGTGACTTTTGCATATGTTACAGTAGATATCCTAGCTGGTTGATTGTAACAGCTTCAAATATATTTAGTTCTTCATTTTTACCAACACGATAGTTAAAACTTTGTCATTTTAAGCCATATGTACTCAAAACTGAAACAAGAGGCCAGTGATTTGTTTTGATTGCTCTTTGTTGAACAGCAGAAAGGTCTTACAAGACTGTATGTAGCAATCATCACTAGATCAAAATCATCATGGTTCATAGGGTATTTAGTGTGAAACTTGCTATTTAAAACCTGTATCACCTGGATAGCAGGCTTATACAGCTTTAAAAAAATCAGTAGAATCCAGGAAAGTAGTTACCATATAGTGTATAGGAAAAATGAAAAATCATGTACGTTATTTTTAAACATTACATTTATTAATAGTATTCTAAAGGCCAACTAACACTTTCATAAACTACTGATGTTCAGTTGCCTGAACCTTTTTTTGTGAAGTCGCTCTCTCTTCAGAAGTATGACCACGGCGTTCAACACAGTTATTTATGTTAACTTACTCTTGGGCTAACTTTGAACCGTGAAGATTTAGAGAGGAAATGAGACTTTTGTCTGCAATGCTCTTAAAATTTTTGTTTTGTCCATTAATTTTTTATATATTTGAATGGGAAAGAAAAAGACACCTGAAGATCACTCAGAAGATGCTAATTTTTTTTTTTTTGTAACTTTGATTTCCTTTCATCCCATGACCAGGTTCTACTAAAGATAGTGAAGAGTTTCTGTTAACCTAAATGTAATGTAAATCAATTGTGGGGGAGGAAAAGATATTGTATGAAATGTCTTTTTGAGGAACACTTACCTCAACAGTTAATATAATAATGCAAGTTGAATTTAAGCTAGCAGTGCATAGAGCGACGTTGTTTATCTTAATGCTTCAGCATTTTTATTTTGTTTTTTTGCAGATGCCCTAATGTAACAGATAGGGGAAAAAAGTTCTTATTAGCTAACTGCTTCTTCTGGATTTATGGCAGGAGCCCGTTGGCACAGATGGAGGAGGAAAGGAGGGAGCATGTAGCCAAAATGAAAAAAATGGAAATGGAAATGGAACAGGTGTTTGAGATGAAAGTCAAAGAAAAAGTTCAGAAACTGAAGGACTCCGAAGCTGAGGTAATTGAAATCTCTTAAACCCCAATATGCTTGAGGCTTAACAAATGTAGAGATGGCTCTTTTTGCCAAGACTTTGCAATATAGCCTCTGTCTAGGAATTGATTTCATAGTTAGATTTTATGTTTAAAGACAACTCAGTTATTCTTTCGCAGCTTCTTGTCTTTGCTGAAATGGTATAAACCCAAACTAAAACAGTATTTTAGTGTTCATGTATGTCCTCTTTTTATTTTCACAGTCACAGTATGTTAAAATACTCCTTAACTTTCTTACCCTCTTTTTCTCTCACTTCTTTTGAATATTTTATGCCTGTTTTCTTCCGTGTGCTTTAAAAAGTTCTTGGGACTTTCATGGTTTACATAAGATAATATCGTAAACACAATTTGTTTTGAATATTAAAGAAGCATTTCAGGAACTTGATATGATGTCTATAAGAAATCATCTAAATTAGAATTATTAGACTAAGGAAGAGGCAGGGATGTGTTGTTGTCAGTGTTCTGGTGTCATTTGAAGATATGGAAATTGTAAGGATTAATTTCTGACATCTCCAGGTGAAATCCTCACAGTGAAGCTGTTTTTATGGGCTTCAAGCCGCTCTTGAAGTCTCTTTTTAAGAGACTATTATAAAATTACATTTAAGTAGGAAATTAATTTTAAGTTTTGAGAAGGCAGCTTCTCACGAAAAGCCAAACAGAGAAGTTCAAAACTGTCCTAAAGAAAGTCTGGCTCAAAATTTGAGGGAAAGTGAAGAAACTTGGAAGGGTAGTTGAAATGCTTGGCAGCCTGGACATTGTAAGGAGCCAAGGCATACTGGATCAGAGGGAAAAAAATGTATCAATCTAGATATTTTATTTTTTTTTTCTTTTGGAGAAGTAAGTAGATAAGAATATACCAGTCATCAACTTGAGGATTGTAAAGCTAGTTGTTTTCTCTGTGTCACAGTGTTTAATTAGTCATTGGATTTATCCTTCCTCGATTTCTGTCTCGAATCTTTTTAAACCCATTTATACTTCTGGCCTCCACACTCTCCTTGTTACATGAAAAACAAACAAACAAAAATCATTCTTTTTGTTTTTTATGTACTACCTCATGACTCTCTGAGTAAGTGTGTCCTGTGATACCAGTTTTTAAATGTTCATGCAATTAATTCCTTTTTTAGTTCACCATTCATGTCTTCATAACCTTCTGTTTTATTTTTTAAAATGTGGAAAGATAGGCAATAGACGGTATAAAGCATTTTAAAAAAAAAAATCTGTAAAAGGAAATACGTTTATATGTTTTGAAGGGTTTGTGTAAGAGAGGGACTTGCAAGAGAATAAAGAAAGAGTAAGTTTTATTTAACTCAATTAAAAAATGTGTTACACCAAACAAAAGGAATCACTTTTCCTGACAGTGTCTCCATTCTCACATACAACATGATTGATTGTTGGTCTGTCCCGTCAACTTGCAGGAGACTTCTTATACTATTCTGGCAGTGTAAACAGTTCACTTCAATAATACTAATAATGATTCATTTAATTAGTATTAAGTGTATTAATTTATTCACTAATGTTTTCCCAAATAGATCCTTAATATAGTTAATGCTATCGGATAAAATAAATGTTTGGGTGTTCTATCCACACAAAGTCAAAGGTGCTCATAATTTATGCATTACTGATACTCAAACGCTCTGCAATTTGTTTCTTAAACATTTGCATCAAATATCAAAGTATGCTTGAATTTCCTTTTGTTTGCAACATGTAGCTGCTTACAAGTCTTATTTGGAACTCAGGCAGCTTTTGGGGTGTTTTCTGTTATCTCTAACATGAGGATTAATACCCTTTTCTATTATTGGCAATAACTATAACCTTAGAGTTTTTGGTCTAAGAGTCTCTCTGAAGAGAAAATATAATACTGTATTTTCTTGCATTAGTATAGTTGCTGATGGTTGTTTCTACAGCTCCAAAAGTCGCTGTGTTTTCTGTGCGTACTGACTCTGTTCATAACTTTTTCTACAGCTGCAGCGACGCCATGAGCAAATGAAAAAGAATTTGGAAGCACAACACAAAGAATTAGAGGAAAAGCGTCGCCAGTTTGAGGACGAGAAAGCAAACTGGGAAGCCCAACAACGTATTTTGGAACAACAGAATTCTTCCAGGTAAGTTGGAGTCTTGTCCTGCAGTTCACAGTAATTGTGTAGCTTTCTGCTAAAAGACAATTTCTGTGGTAACGATGGTCAGTGGTGGTTGACCACTATGAAAGTGTCACTTAAAAGCCAAGAAAAATCTTGAACTGCTTTTAGTTACAAATGAGCATATATCAGAAATACTGGGAAGATTATTAGCTTCCAAAGCAGTTTTTCATCTGCAAAAATGCTGTATCTATACATGACTACATCTGTCTAAAAAAATTGTGTTTTGAAACTTTGTGTACTTGTGTAAAAAGATGGTGTATTTGAAAGCTAGATTGCATCAGACTTCTGAGGGCTGAAGAGTCAAAGCTTTGAGAATGAAAGCGTTTTAATTCTCCTGGTTCTTGGAAGGGGAAATCTAGTGATAAATGCATTGCTTGACTTTATGTACTACAAGTACTGTGTACATAGTAAGTTTCATACATTGTATTGCAAATGGCCAAGCTTTATAAAATGCATGTTTTAAAGATGTACACTAGTGATATTTTGTTAAAAAATAATAATCAAAGCACATATGCATTATTCAACAAAATTTTTCTTCTATCATTTTTAGAACCTTGGAAAAGAATAAGAAGAAAGGGAAGATATTTTAAATGCATCATTTTCACCACCAGTTATGTATTAGTTGCCAATATGCCAGCCTGGACATCAGTGTTTGTTGGATCCGTTTGACCAATTTTGCACCAGTTGTATCCATAGTTATGGATTTAACAGCATGACAAATTTTTGTTAATTTTGATGGAGAATGAGATGCCTTGAATTGTCTAGGGTGTTGTGTACTTGGAAAAATAACAGCTCTAAGTACCTTATTTTTTTCCTTTTTGTTTTTTTTTTAAACAGATGTCATTTTAATGCAAAAGAAAACATTTTACTGTTGTACAATCATGTTCTGGTGGTTTGACGGTTTACAGGATATTAAAAAATGCAAGGACTCTAGACGGTTTTTAGTGAGGATAAATTGCCATAATATGATGCAAACAGTGCTTCTCTATTATTATAATACAGGAATTCCATTCAGTGCAGCATATACAATAATGTAATTTAGTCTAACACAGTTGACCCTATTTTTGACACTTCCATTGTTTAAAAGTACACATGGAAAAACAAAAGTTGTAGGCTTACAGTGCACCTAAGCTTTTTATAACAACCCTTTTATGTTTTGGATTCTTTAAATATATGCTATTCTCATTTAGTAACTTCTTTAGCCAGAAGGATCTCATTACTGCTTCATTTTTTGTAATAACATTTAATTTAGATATTTTTCCATATATTGGCCCTCCTAAATAGAATATAGCTTCTTTCATATGGTAGGAACCAGCGAGTAAAACTTTTCCTTTAACTCCCTTTTTACATTTTATGGTAAGTAGCAGGAAAACGCATTTATAGGTCATTTCTAGGCAAAATTGTGGAGTTAACTACCAACCTGTTTCTACCTGTGTGCAGTCTTTCTTTATTTTACTAGAAATGGGAATATGGCCTCAAGAAAAACATCACCATTTCGCATTTAGCTGTATTCATATACTGCATTTCTGTATTTTTGTTTGTATTGTAAAAAGTCACATAATAAACAATGTTGTGATGTAACACGCTGCTGTGTCAGAAATTTTGAAGGAGATAGACAGCCAAGGACTTCCTTGGCTCTGACTCTTCCTTGACTCTTCCATCTGGACTTGATTGACCTGTGTCTTTGATTTGTCCGAGGAATTGGTTAAAGGTATAGAAAATGCCTTTCCATTGTGGAATTGTTAGAAAAATCCCTTTTCAGTGTCTGTGCTCTGAATTGGCAAAACAAGGTTCTGTCTTGCCCAGGAGAGGGCACCAAGTGTCCGCACCGCTGCGCTGTGTCCCACCAGCTCTGGTTTCTGTAGTCAGGCCCTCTGCGAGCTTTTGTGTGTATCTAGTGAGGCTGCTGCGTAACAACACATTTGCAGCTTCTTCGGGTACTTCTCTTAGGCTCGTTGGCAAGGGAGGGTTTTTTTTTTTGTCTTTGGTTTTAGTTAATTCTGTCCATTCTAATAAATGTAATAGCCAGGAACTTGATATTTAAAATACAGCCTAGAAGTTGTTAAAAAAATTGATGGGGGCTTTTTATGTCTGTCTTCGCCTCTGAAACAATGAATAATGTCTCTTTTTTTGCAGATGTCCCTTGTATCACCCCAGCTATCATTCAGTTTCTGTTCATTTTTCTTTTACATGAGTTATGCTTGTCAGAAATATCATGTATTCAGGTAGCTTCCCAAAGAAATCAAGACATTTTCAATAGTCTATATAAAGGCCTCCTTATAACTCATTTCAAATATACTGCTTATCTCTTTTCAGAGAAGGCACCGATGGCTGGTAAGTGGACGTAGCTTTCCCTTTCAGTTAAACCGAATTGCAAAATCTCATCTTTAAATACATCACAGGGGACGTACACTGCTTGCCCCTGCCCCTCGCCCCCTCAGGTTTCAGTTTAATTCAATAAATTGAATAGTGTAAAAAAAAAACAGGCAAGAGTTACTATCTAGGACAGAAGCTGCAGATTCTGAATTGCTTTTAGGACTCATCAAAATTCAGGATGTACTGTCTGTGGATATGCTGGTGCTTTAGTGGTCCCATTTGCTCTGAAATAGGGATTTTCATTTATCAGGAAACTCGTTTTAATCATGCTTGTCGTCTTTCTCCCCGCTCCTGTTCTCTGTCCTCCCACCCACACACTCAGGATAATCAGAAACTAGTATAAGCTCTTGCTAGATCTCTTGTATGAGGGCCCATAGATATTCTATACCATAGCATTTGTATTTGAATGAAAATGTAGAGCATGCAGAAATCAAGTGTTCCGAGTTCTTTTCTGAAATGGAGCATTCTCCTTTTGGGAAGACTTTTGTCACCTCTTAAACTGTTTCTTAAAAGCTTTGGCTTTTTATGGTAAGTTCAGGCTGCACCAGAAGAGTATGAGTTTGCCAAAAATTAGAATTCTTTTTCAGACTTTCTGCATTCTCTAGGTGTGTGTGGGTTCTTATTTTAAAAAAAATAAATAATAAAAAATAGGAGGCGTGAACCTGTGCAGCTTGCAGTATAGTAGCTGCGTAACCAGTAAAAAGTCTGTAAGCTAAAGAGATACTATGACACAGCCCAGGATTTTTTTTTTCTTCCACTGAATAAATAATAATTTAAATGTGTGAAGTCAAACCTCGTTTTTCTTGCTAATAAATAGGTATTTAAATTTCCCTGTATTTGTGTCACGACTCAAAGAACGTGCAGCAGGGGTTTAGTCATGTGTATGCTAGTTGGTCAGAAACCTGTTGCATCCAGATGTCACTGGACAGCACTAGACTTGTCTCATTTCCCTGGTGATGCGCTGTGAAACATTACCTGCTCTACTGAGGCACAAAATAGAAGGTATTAAAGAATTCTATATATCTGCTGCATGTTTCTATTAACAGTAGTTGTTAGAATAATACGGTCTAGATTTCAGGCAGCCATGAGGCTGGAAATTTTGCTGCTCTGTTTTAGAATGAAGATCTCAATTCAGCTTATCAAGTGTGTTCTGCTAAAGAGGGAGTGAGGAAGGGAAAATAATCCTGGTCCTGTCAAGCACGGCACTGCAAACAGCCCTGTTGAGTGTGCAACCACACTAGGCCATACATTTATATGGGGGTGTGGGTATATTATATAGAGAGGTATATTATTATAGAGAGAGAGATAGGAAAATGCATCTATATTTTTATCTATGAAAAAGTATGAATAAAGACTGCAAACTTGGGACTTTCTTCTGATGTAAAATACATTCCCATACTCTTCACAGAAAGAGTGGTCAGACACTGGAATAGGCTGCCCAGGGAGGTGGTGGAGTCACCATCCCTGAATGTGTTTAAGACTCGTTTAGGTGTGGTGTTGGGGGATATGGTGTAAGTAGAGTGGAGTTGATGGTTGGACTCGATGATCCCAAGGGTCTTTTCCAACCTAAACGATTCTATGATTCTATGATTGGGTGGTTTATCTGGCTGACCATACTTCAGGTTCAGCATCCTAAGTATCTGGATGCTGATATTCCTGCTTCCAGCCTGAAATACGAAGTGTCAAGTTTTGGTGGTGTGGCATTGTGGCTCTTTCTGTTTTCACTGTAGTTTCCCATTTGGTAGTCAGTGACCAGCTGCTGCCCTTTCTGACTCCTTGGAAAGGCCACATGTTGGACCTCTTGAGTTCGGGTGACTTTGTATCACCTGACTTCTCTTTGTGGTCTGGCTCAAGCAATGCCAAAACCATTCCTCAATTTGGCACCCCAGGGAGTGAGGCAATCTACGTTTCCCCTTCATAATTTCCAGAGTAAGCATAGAAAAGAGGTCTTTAATTGTCTGAGGACTGGTTTTGTCTTCGTTGATTCATGAAACCTCTCAATCTGATTTAAATCTAAATGACTTAAAATATTAACGCTTTTAAAGGTTTCAATAAATCAAATAAATCAGTACGGAAATCAAAAATTGGGCTGGATTACCAGTTCATGCTTTGGAAATGAGCAGAAAGTGTAGCTGAACTTGTGGAGCAAACCACTGTATGAAGGGTTCATCTTCCTACTTGTGCAGCATTGCCAAGCTTCATTTGTCTTTGGGTGGCGAGGACAGGCTAGGTTAGGTGCCCAAGGTAAGGACGTGCTTTTCCCTAAGGGCTCCCTGCAGAGGCTGCTTTTGCATACAGTTCTTGGGTTTCCTGCCAGCTTAACCTTAGTGTTTCCAAGCCTGTCTTAATGCAGTTTCCATTTCTCCACTGCCAACATCTCTGTTTCCTGACCTTATGCTGTTTAAGTCTCAGCAAAGGCAATTATTCCTTTCTCCACAACCCATGCCTGCTTCATCCTGTGTTCCGCTGAGTATATTGCTCTGGCGGATGGCTGGTGGGTTTGGTGGCCGGCCATCACGGTAGCCTGTCCTTGACAGCAGGATGTGCTGGGTCGCGCTTCCTGAAGTGAGCTGCTCATGCCAGCCCCTTCAGGAGTGGAGCACTTCAGAAGCTTTGCGCTGTGGTGTGGTTTCGCCCACCCCTGCCTTCCTGTTGGCACATGGTCACTTCTCCCAGGAGCTACTCAGCTGTCGCCTGTGGCAGCTTCCTTTGCTTCTAACTAGTCACAAATGTTCATCTTTAGAAATGGGCGCTAGACCCTGGTAAAAATGGCAGAGGTTGTCTTCAGAGGGTGCGAATGGGATTCCTCCCCCACACCTGGATCTGAACACCTGCTGGTGCTGGGACAAAGCACTGTTCCCATCGTCTCAGTTTGTGGATACAGGTGGTTGGCCATCTTTGGCTGTGGATGGCAGTGAGGAAGCAGAGTAAACAGAAGGTCTTTCCCTTCCTATTGTGTTTGGAAGTGAATGAGAGATGCTGTCACCCACCTCTCTCTGTCCAAGGAGAGGAGGGAGAGAGAGACAGACTTACAAGTTTAGAAAAAAACTAAACTAATGAAATATTAATAATAAAAGAAAATAATGAAACACAATACCTACAAAACAGTATCAAGCTCCCAGTATGACGATCACATCACCGGCAGGCACTGGGAAAGTCCCAGACTGGACTCAGCAAAGGACGGGAGCTGAATTCAGGGTCTGGATTCAGGAACACATGGATGAGGATCAATCCTACGGGTCAGTTTTGGGTCACCTCTCCTGTCCACTCCTTCCCGCAGGTGGGACCCCTCTATGCTCTTCTGCTTCTGACCCTCCAATGGGGCAAATAACAAAGTTCCCTGACCTTGGTTGTTATAGCAATAAGTGTAAGCAAGAGCCTCTCTGCATACCGTTCCTTGGTATAAATAATAAATAAAATCAGGTCTTATCACTCTGACAGCAATCAGCGTCTGGACAATAGGCTGTTTGTTAGTTTCAGAGAGTTCAGTTAATTAGAAGAGGCCCAGCTGCAAAGTAAAATTACTGAACAGAAAATTAGTTCTGTTTTACCTCAAACCAGGACACCTGGTCACCAGGATATACAGCTGGGAGATCAGTTTGATCCGTTCACCAGGTATCCTGGGGCATCCCAGGAATTGGGCAGCCGGAGGGGATGCAGGAGGGCATCTGCGACTACAGGTGGGGGCCCAGCAGCGGCACGGTGGGACCTGCAAGCGGACTGGGATGGCGGGCAGGGCTGCTGCGGGGGCTGCACACCGTTTTCTTGTAATGAGCTTTTAAAATCAGGTGACTGAGGGAAGAGATTTTCAAGCAATATCACAAGAAGAAACTGCTGACCGACACAGCAAAACAAGTAGAAATCTTTATCCGTTCCCCTCATGACTGGGGAGGCAGCTCTGGTTCTCCTTCTGTAATGTATCACTGCTGTGCTGTCATCTGGAGAGGTCTCCAAGGCAGCCAAGATGCTTGCTTTGTGCAGCCAGAGCAATTTTTTAACGAAGGTGATCATCTTTCAGCTTGCCCTGGGACAGCTAGACCACGTAAGTCAAGATAAAACTTGCGGTTTTGCTTTATTAAGAGAATATTATTCCTCTGGCTTCTCTGATCCCCCTCCTTGGCATGCTAGCAGTAATCTTCATGAAAGCCAATGAAAGGAAATGGAAAAAGCAGCCATGTCGCAATGACCAAGCCACATTTTTGTAGTTTATCAGGATTACTGAGAGGCAAGAGGAATCCCTTTCCCACTCTCAAGAGCTTCTCATTGAGATGCCTGGGGAATAATTTGCTCCTCTCCTTCGGGAGCTGCTGAATCACTTCTCCCCAGACTTGACTCATCCGTGTGGTTCTCACAAGGCGAGTGTGATGGTGAAGCTTTGAAATCTTTGCTGACTTGACCTTCACTTATGCCTGAGGAGATGTTAAAATCCAGGAACAACATGATATCACCCTCTTCTACCCAGCAAAAGCTGCCCCAATCTGTGGGCTTTAGCCGAATATTAACTGGAGCAGTATGAGAACACCAGAGGAACGCTTTATTTTGTACATGCCAAGTCTGAGAATCATGGTGACAGTCTTCAGGCTTTCACCTGGCCAGTAAAAGCCTCTGCGAGCTTGGGAAAGTCACCTAAATTGTAGTTTTCTTCAGTTTCCATCTGGAAAACAAATTCTGCTCTCTCTCCAAAAGAAAAAAATACCTTTCTTCGCGAGGATGGAAACAGGGGCATGAGTCTTAGCAAAATGGATGAAATGGGTTTGGCCAACTTCGGTGGCTGAGTGTCCTGCCACCTGGTACGGCGTGAGCTCCTCACCTTCCCTCTCTGCTGCGCTGCTTTGGTGGTTTTAGACCCCGCACGGAGCTCATTCAACTCCCAGAAAAAAAAAAAAAAAGCAAGTAGCTGTGTAATTTCATCCTGTCCAGACACCTTACAGAAAGTAGGTTCAGATTGAATCAGCGCAATTCCCAAGCCTTCACATCTCCATTCCCCCCAGGACTGCGCACCAAACTCCGGTGGGGCTTCTCCCCTGACCCCACGGATGGATGTAGCAAGGTCACCGCGGGCTGTCCCTTCCCAGCCACGGCGCTGGTCTGGTGGCTCAGCCCTGTCCCCAGCTCTGTCCTGCCGTCCCCTCTCCGGCGTCACGAGGGCATCTGCAGCTAAGACGCTCTTCCAGATGGTTATAATTAATAGATCTTTCCCCAGAGGCGTTTCACCGGGGGGGGGCAACAGCAATCCAATGCTGCTGCTTCACCAGCTCTCCCCGCAGAGCAGCCCGGGCTGGTTTTGCTTCGTTTCTCTCCAACTGCCAAGCCGCTCTCCGGCAGAGACGTGGGCCTTCTTATCTAATCCCGTACAAAGCATGCACGCTCTAATCCTCAATACCACCACCTAATTCTTTGAATTGCAAATAAGGGCGGCGGTTCAACACCTGTTCCTAGTGTGTTTAGGTTATGCACTTCTTGCAGTTCTTTAAAAATAACTTTAAAAGCTCCTGGATGATTAGGAGACTAGAATATCTCTCGGGGTCTGGGGGGACTGAGGGACTCGGGTCTTTTCAATCTGGAAAAATGAAGACTTGAGGGGGGATTTTATCAATGCTCATAAATACTTAAAGGGTGGGTGTCAGGAGGATGGGGCCGGGCTCTTCTCAGTGGTGCCTGGGGACAGGACAAGAGCTAATGGGCACAAACTTGAACACGGGAAGTTCCACCTAAACACAAGGAGGATCTTCTTTACCCTGAGGGTGGCAGAGCACTGGAACAGGCTGCCCAGAGAGGTGGTGGAGTCTCCATCTCTGGAGACATTCAAAACCCGCCTGGATGCGTTCCTGTGCAACCTGCTCTAGGTGACCCTGCTCTGGCAGGGGGTTGGACTAGATGATCTCCAGAGGTCCCTTCCAACCCCTGCCGTTCTGTGATTCTCTCTTGAATTTGCTTTTGAATGCCCAAGGTTTGGCCACCCTGGATCCTCATTGTCCCCACAGACTTGTGCCTTGTACTAAGAGGCACCAGGGAAGAAATGTCAGCTGAGTACCTACCCAAGCTCTTCTGAAGACTTTGCAGGTGATGTATGCTTGCTGTGGTAGCCCACCTGATTTGCAAACCTGATTACGGTGAAGAAACTGCAGAGAAGGGAGAGTTTCATGGTCCATTGTGTTTGCCAGCAGTACGGTGGAAGAGGAGTTGCTGACAAGTGAGTTACAAGCACAAAAAACCAGCTGTTAGTCCCTGGAACATGCTGTACTACTCCCTTCTACCCCGCAACCAGGCTTATTGGGCTACAAAACTGTTCAAACCCCAGAAATGACCCAAACCCCAGGGAACTATTGCCTGCCTGCATTTAAGCAGCAGGTGGCAACATCCACTGCCTTATGAAATTCAACTTACGGGTTCATGAAGGGTTTATTTCTCCTTCTCTTGGAGCAGGGGAAACCTCAGGCCCTGTTTGCAGTCTCTGCTTCTCTGAGGAGCACCAAATAAAGTCTTCAGTAGCACAGAAGGGAAGTACCTTGAATTTAGAGCTACGGTTCCTGTTTAGAGAAGGTGTTTTTTTCCCCCTGAGGTCTTTCAACGAGCACAACCTGAAGGGAGTCGGTGGTGTGTGTGGGCATGCAGGAATGCCTCCACAAGTACTGACAAACGCTTTCCCTACATGGTGGCTTTAATAGATTTGGGAAAGATGCAGAAAAAATGCTTTCCCTGACTACAAGGATGTGCACGGGTATGTGTTTTAATGGCTTCTCAAGGCGGCAGTTTAGAAAAACACCTCCACTTTCCTATTCTCAGCTTTTCCCTGCAGGGCAGCTTAGTGACAGCTCGGCTCCGGGACCTTCCTCCTCCTCCTGCCCTTGTTTCTCCAGCCTCCTGCCTGCCTTCCCCACGGCCATGCCCTGCTCCCCCAGCCCTGGCTTCTCCTTCTCCTCTCCCTACTGTGGGAAAAGACCCCATGGAGCATCCCCCACCCCAGACCCTCCATGGCCTCATTCCTGCCCTTCTCCTCCACCTCCCCATGGAGCAGCGTTCAGCCCTCATCCACTCCTGTTCACGGCTGTTCCTCATGCACTTCAGAATTCCATGTGCTTTCTCCAGCCATCGGGCACGGGGACTGCTCAGCTGCCCCCTCTGAGGCTGGCTGTGGCCTGCAGGGAGAGGTGTCCCCATGACGAGAAGGGGCGTAGCAGAGCTGTAGTCCCACGTGTTGGGTTGCATCAGATCGCAAATTGGCCATTCATCCTGAGTGAATTTTAAAAGCATGACTTGGTGTCTCTTGCTCATATTGCCTTTAACGCCTCATCGAGTTTCTGGTTTAAAGGGTGTTGCTGCTGCTGTTCTGTTTTCTGGCTCCCACTGGGAAATCTCAGCGTCCTCCTGAAGTCTTCTGTTGGCCTTGGTGGGTCGCAAGCAAAACACTTTAAATATGAATTCAAGCTTTACTTTGAAATACCCTGGCACCCTGCTGGTGTTGCAGCAGTTAGACCTGAGATACGCTGGCTCCAGCAGGCGTGGCTCTCCGGCTTTGCTGCCATCCTTGGGACCACAAACTGGTAGCCAGGCCACAGCTGGTAACTCAGCCTTATTTTAACCTCAGCATCTGGAAAAGCTGCCGTAAACCCGTTGAGCCACTTCACTGTTTGTTTCTGTGTGCTTCATCCACGGCATCGCTCAGCCTCGCACTGGTGGGATGGGGAAGGACATTTGGGACGAATCCCAAAAGGGAGAAGGCTAAAGCTCATTTTTAAATGGGAACTGCATGAAGAAGCCTAAAACCGTGGTACTCTTGGCACGGGAGGATACAGGCAAAGGGCCCAGGGTGCGGACAAAGTCGTTAAATGGCATGATTTCTAATTAATTAGAGAGAACGCCAGTTAAATTCTTCTATGTGCTGCCTTCACCTTACATCTGTTGTTCTTCTGAGGCATGCTCGGTCTCTAATGTCCAGCTCTTCCATGCCTCTGGCTAGCAAAAGCAAAATGGTCATGGGTATGAAGCGTGAGGTAGCTGTTGATGTCCAAAAATGCAGTGACTTTAAACAAAAACGCAAAAACAAGAAAAAAACAACCCCAAAACTGCTGACTAAATCCCCTTCTGACTGCAGAGCAATTCTGTCTGGCACTTCCAGATTTCAAATCTGTGAGTAGCTGCTTATGGTGAAGAAGATGAGCTGCTGCGCAGAATGACGCCAAATCTACATAGTGAGGCTGAGCCCCCAAAAAAAAACAGAGAAAAATGTTCTGTAAAAAATATATTCTGTAAAGTGGGTGATTGATGGATAGTGTTGAGCACCAGAGGTAAGGTCACATTGTTTAAAACGCAGAGGAACTAACAAAATAAGGGAGCCTGTTATGGAGAAAGAAGCAGCCAGAAAATTGTCAGATCACAAGATTTTAGTGCAACAAAAGACCATCTCTGTAGCTGTGCAGACAGTAAATGCTAGCCCAGAAATTCCTGGAAACTGAGGAAGAGACACACGTGACGCTGACTTCAAAGATACTAAAATATTTCTGTCCGTAAAGACAGATGGTCAACAGGAGATGCCTGAAAGCCTGGGGGATTTCATTTGATACGGGTGAGGAGGACAGTTTATTAAGTCACGAAATGATTGTAAGTAGTGGGCTTCGTTATGGGAATTGGCAATAAGCATACTTCCACTTTCTATTTCATCTTCTGCTCTTCTCATGGTCGTCCTTCTGGCATGTGATTCGTATTACTCTTTCATCAGTTTTCCATTAGCCTCAAACTCTTCCTTTTAAAATCTGCTCTTACCATTAACGTTGTTTTTCTTAAATACCAGGTTTACGTGCCTTCCGGTCTTTCCATCTACAAGGACAATCCCCATCCATGTGAAGCCATGGAAATGCGGTTGCATGGAGAAAGCAGGCAAACAAACAGTCCCATTTGCTTAGAAATTTAATTTTCCATGACCAGAAAAGGTGTCAGCTTAACACCTGCTCCTTCCTACTTGATGATTTCAGTTCTGCTTCCACATGCTCTTCCTGCACCGGAATTTGTAATTCATAGTCCTGGCTGGAGGTGGTGGTCCGGTTTGGTGGGAGTCTGGAGGAGCTGGATGGAGTCTGGGTTTATGGCAGAGAGCGTGACCCATGGATGTCCACCTGAGCAGATGGGTTGTTCGTGCACCTGAGGGCATGGCAAAGGCTGTCCGCTGTCTTTGCAAAACCCCTGTCTGTCACCTTTGGAAGGGCCTGGAGACCAGGGGAGGTGCCAGTGACTGGAGAAAGGCAAATGGCACACCTGGCTTCAAAAAAAACCACTGAAGTTCTGCAATTCAGCAAGGCCAAGAGCTGAAAGTGGGAAGGATTAACCCCTGACAGTGATACTGGGGAAGGACTTGCTGGCAAACAGCTCTGCAGGAAAGGCCTGGGAGTGGTGGGACAGGACCTGAACATAAGCCCCAAGTGTTCCCTGTCAGCAATGGAGACCAGCAGCATCCCACCCCTTACCAGAAGCATGGCTGGTAAGTCAAGGGAGGGAGTTATCCCCCTCTAGTCAGCACTTGTTACACCACGTGTGGATACTGCATCCCTCCTAGTACCTGATGGATGTCAATGAACAGCGGCGAGTTCAGGGGAGGTCCCCAGGGTGGCTGTGCTGGTGGCCAGGAGGCTCTGCGAGCTCCTACCCTGGAGGTTTTGCAGCCCGGCTGGATACAGCCCTGAGCATCCAGCTCTGAGCTTTGAGCGGGAGGTTGGACCAGAGCTCCTCCCACGGTTCTGTCCCACCTGAATTATTCTGTGCCCTTCAGCTTCTCCAGTGGCAGTGGAAAAGACAAAACCCTGAACTAAACTGGTCTGAAATCCACAGCCACGTGGAGCACCCCGCACTGGTGAGAGCATCGCAAAATGCCAAGAAGGGACCAACCTGACAGTGTTGCTGCTGCCCCTGTCTGCACTTAGAAGAAATAGAAATGACCCAGAAAATGTAATTGCCTTATAAAGGTATCTCGTGACTCAGAAACAAGGATTTTTAACGCTGCTTAAAGTGCTACTTGAGACTGATGTCTCCAAAACAGCAAGCTGTCTTTATTGATGTGAGCTTATGTAGAGATACTGTGTGCTTATATATGGCATACAAAAAGCTGGTCCTGGTTTTGCACAGTGAACAGGAATGTGCCTCGGCAGCTGGTGCCCCCGCTGGCCATGGCCTCATCCCATGACCGAGATGGGTTTCTTGAGCTCCTGGGGTATGTCTCAGCCTTTTCAGATAATTAATTGCCTCATTACTGGCAGTTTCTCCTGGTTTCCTTGGGGAGGTTTGCTTGCCTTCGCTGCTGGGGTTCCTCCCACACCGCCCCGCAGTTGACTGACCCAGATGCAATGTCCACTGTGGCCATGGCTGGGAGAGAAGCCTGGGATGGATGACCACAGGATCCCTCCTCTCCATGTCCCCGGAGCAGCCCCCGAGCCCACGGGATGGAGAGAGAGCACAGATGTTTGGACCCGACAGCATCCACGAGCCGCATCCCGGGGTATTTCCGTCACAGCGTCCGAGCGGCGCTTGTGCCTAATCCCCGCGGAAAGGCAGCCACATCGCCAGATGTTACAACTCCACTGACCTAATTCGGGATCCGGGGGCTGGCACCTGCCATCCCCGCCGCATCTCCCAACATCCTGGAGCAGCAGCCTCTGCCACGAGCAGGAGCATCCACCTCATCTTTGGGACCCTGCAGAGCACCTTGTCCCTGGGCACTGCTGTGCTGCCTGTGTCTGCACGGGGCAGCCGTGCCCAAATTCACAGCTGGCAGCATCCCACCTGCAGTGTCAGCTGTGCTCCGGCCCCGGCTGAGTGCTGGAGGATGGGCACATGACTTGTTTTTTGGCGTGCTGAGCCGATTTGCTGCACGCCATGAAGGGCGGGCACGCTGGGTTTTCATTGAGGGCTGCTCTCCCAGAGGAGGGAATTCTGTCAGGGATATTAACTCCCTGCTGGTTCAAGCCAAGTGCTTCAAGTGGCTCTGATTGATGTCTTAAAATTTGAGATATCCTTATGAATATATCCCAAAGGTCTTTGCTCTCCAGCAAAATATGTTGTTGCCCACACACCAAGCACTGTCTTCCCTACCACGGCCTTGCCAGCATTTGACTTCGTCCAAAGGAGAGTCAGGAGGTTGCACCCTTTTCCTCAGATGACCATCACTTTGTCAAAGAGGAGTTTGGGCTTATTGACACCCCAAGGGATTTCCCATGGGTTGGATTTATTTCCATGCCTCTCAAGAAAGCTGATGAGTTATGTGGCACCCACTGAGGTGTAGGTGTGCAGGTGGACCTTCAGACCTGGACTACTTAGATGGCAAGCAGATGATGAATAAGCTGTGCATAAAGCACTACTTGCCTTCTCTACACGGGTTGCATCCAGGATCAGCTCAATCTCCAAGCTCTGCGGGGGATGGGGTGGTGGTTGGGGGCTTGGTGAAAATGTCACCCGCACCGAAGGGGCAGAAGACCCAGTGACTTTGAGGTTGCTTTGGACATTCAGATGTCTCCTCTGCCTCCGAGCTGAACCAATGCATGGAAATTAAGTCCCTGTCACACACAAAATCACCTTTTGAGAAGAAAGCTAAAGACTCTGCTTGTTCTTTGCTCCTATAAGACTGCGATTTATTTAATTTTCTCTGGAGGAAGGGAGTGACCTGTTGCCTTGTCCCAACCTCAGTGTAAACGATGTCTCTCCTGCCTGCGTGGGGACTCAGCTGAAGGTCTTTATTCCTTCTGTACTAGTGCAGGGTACTACTGCCACGTGTCCCACCAGCTGTAATGGGTCTTCTGCTGGGAAGAGAAGTAGCTCCAAAGTCCACAGGGAAGATCCCTGGACCCAGGCTGGACCGTGGGACACTTTTGTTTCAATTGCCTCCTTTTCTGTGTCACCAGAGCAAGTCACTTCAGACCAGGTTTCCCAGGTCCAGAAATGCCGGTGGATGAAAATGCCTGGTGTGATTTTCATCAAAGGCTTGGACAAATCAGGTCATGCATTATCACTGGAAGATGTAGCAGCTTCCAGACGTGCCCACCTGCCTCTTCCAGACCCACAAAACCCTGCACACCCCTGCGTATTGATGCCAGAGTGCCAGGGATGCCTGTGGAGATTTTCCTGCATGAGAACCGAATTGGATGAGGGAAATGCATGTGAGGGTCCCAGTCGCTGTCTGAGAGGGATTGGTCCCCCAGTGACACCCCCCAAAGTGTGGTTTTCTCTTGTCACATGAGGGAGGGCAGCAGCATGGGGACAGGGAGGCCGGGTTTGGGGTCCTGAGTGCTGCTGGAGTTCCATCCCCCTGGCTCTCACTTGCTGTTTTTTGGCCAGCTCTGCATCTGGCTGGGTCCTCAAGAACATGACTGTGGGTTTAGGGGCTTGGGCATGCACGGGAAAGGGCTCTGCAAGCAGAGGCTGTGGACAGCCTTCATGTGTCGTTTATCTGAAAAAAAGCTCCAGGATTTTGCGTTGGTTTTGTCCTCAATTCACATTTGCTGTCCCTCTTAATCTTCTCTGCTGTTGTTTACAGAGGCACCGGGGTGGGATTTCAAGCACTCAGCTGTGGCTCTGACCCTGAAACACTAAACCCCGTGGAGAAATGCCGCAGTTGGGTCAGCCATGGGCTCTCTGGGTGTCGGGAGCTGGAAATCGGCAATCCTAGCCATGGGCCCAGCTGCTGTTCCTGGCTCACCACAGCCCCCGGTGACTGGCTCACACTGGAGACAGCAGCTATCCTGCCCGGAATGCCGAGGGAGGGAAGTAAAAGTACCTCCTTGGTCACACACTTGTGTGATTCCTGGATGGAAGATGCTAAAAACAGCATGAGGGTTTTGCACGGTCAGGCTTCTTGGTGATGCTGTCCACAATTAGGCTACTTCCTGGCTTTGCACCCTGTTATGGTTTAAGAAAGCCACAACAATTTATTGTTGTTTAGACAATTATTCTCTCACCCTATGACCCCTCCCCACCCAGAGAGGGGAACTGGGAAAAAACAAGGAAGACCTGGCATTGAAATATAAACACATTTAATAGAATAAGACTAGATAACGAGCATTAAAAATACTAAAGAATCAATATTGATCCCGATACCAATATAAAATACACCAGGCTTATACTCAGCCCATTCTATCAGCAGGAGCTGTGCACTCCCAGCCGTGGACAGCAAATGTCGGACACTGCGAGCGCTACGGCTTCGGGAGGAAGGGAAGGGCTCAGGGGTCCGGTGCTGGGGCAAGAAGTTCTCAGGATTGCAGCCATCGAAGAAGGGAGAGAACTTCACAGCAAACTTTCTAATCGATATTGAATGTGACGTTCGTGGTATGAAAAAATCCTGTTGGCCAGCTTGGCTCAAGTGCCCGGGTCTCGTTCCTCCTCATCCCTGCCTCTGGCTGGGCTCGAAAACACTGAGACCTTGAAACCCACATACCATAGCTGGCTATAAAATAAATATTGTCATGGATTCAGACGCTAGAGTCTTCTAAAAGTGCAGTTTTCCCAAGCAATAGAAGAGAAATTAATCCTGCGTTGCTCAAACCAGGACACAGCCAAATGACGGCGTAGGGTTGGGGAGAGAGCAGCACTGCCCTGGGTCTGCGTACTGGGACCTGGGTGGGAAAATGTGCCTTTTCCCAGCTTTCTTCCTGCCAGGAAATCTGCTTGGGCAAAGAGGGTGGTGTCCTGAAAGCAGGGCTCTGTGCCTCAAAATCACAAGGCTGGCCAGGAGCAGAGCAGAGGCACGGCTGGACCAGCCCCCGCTGGTCTAGGACACCAATGCTTTATAGGAGAAAGGGTGTTTTAATGGTATAAATGGTCTGAACAGACTCGTCCCACACGTATAACAAAAGGAAACTTCCATGGAAATAGTGTAGTGGGGAAAAGCTGGGTTTTTTTCCCCATGGGGAAGGGAGTCTCTGCCCTCCCAGCGCTGCTGGTGCTTTGCACTTTCCTGAAGCAGCACACCAGCTTGTGATCGACCCCCAGGAGACGCCTGGGGATGAGGGGGAGCTTGCCTGGCCCAGGAGGAAAGATGCTCGACAAGTGCAGAGGCTGTGCATCTCTGAGATGTTCCCTAAAACAAAGGAAAACGAGGGATGCTCACCCATTACAGGCAAACCCAGAATAAAAGTTTGGGAAAATCTTTTATCTAGGAAACCGAGAGAGCTGTGCTATTTCTTTCCTGTTGTATAAACAGGCTTTTGTAAACCACAGGCTTCAGCCATGTTTATTTCAGTTGTAAATACTTTATAAGAACACCCAAGGGAAGATGGCAGGAGAAGGAAAGCCAGCCTCTGAAATAAACGTGAGCGCAGGCAGGAAGACTTGCGTGATCCCACTCTGATGAGTTGCAGGAGCTGTCATAGGCGAATGGGCCGTCCCGCAGCCTCCGTCTCCATCCGCAGCTCCTCGGGCTGGATGTGGTGGGGAGGCCAGGAACCTGCGTTGAGTAGGATGAGTCCTGTAATTAGAGCAGAAACCCTGTTGCAGCCGTGGTCTTGGCTTCACTTTAACTCCCAGCTTCCTGCAAACGCTTCCTCTGAGCCCTGCAGCAGCTGTGTTCCTCCCCAGTATAAATGCAAAGGGATTTGGTAGGTGCTCAGCTAAATAAGCGCTGAAGGAGTTGGATTGTGCTGAGACCTCAGTGGCCTGGCCATGGGCAAGAGGTGTCGTCTCTCACCAGTGCTGCCCGAAACCAGTAACGGCTGTTGAACCCCTCCATTAATGCTGGTGCGTCACCTGCAGTCACTTCCCCAGTCCCAGCAGGGAGCACAGAGCAATTGGGAGGCTGATTTATTAGTAGTCAGTGTCTTGTTAACTCCTGGAAGAGGAGCTTGGCCTCTTCCCCAGCCGGGGAGGGCAGCAGGGCTGCAGCCAAGGGAACAACAGGATGAATCACAGAACGGCAGGGGTTGGAAGGGACCTCTGGAGATCACATAGTGCAACCCCCCTGCCAGAGCAGGGTCACCTAGAGCAGGTTGCACAGGAACGCGTCCTGGTGGGTTTTGAGCATCTCCAGAGACGGAGACTCTACCACCTCTCTGGGCAGCCTGTTCCAGTGCTCTGCCACCCTCAGGGTAAAGAAGTTCCTCCTCATGTTGAGACAGGATTTCCTGTGTTCCAGTTTGTCTCTGTTGCCCCTTGTCCTGTTGCTGGGTGCCACTGAAAAGAGTTTGACCTCATCCTCTTGACACCCGCCCTTTAGATGTTGATGAGTATTGATAAGATCCCCTCTCAGTCTTCTCTTCTCCAGGCTGAACAGACCCAGGTCTCTCAGCCTTTCCTCATAAAAGAGGTGCTCCAGTCCCTTGATCATCTCTGTAGCCCTCCATTGGACTGTCTCCAGTAGTTCCCTGTCCTTCTTGAACTGGGATCCCAGAACTGGACACAGTGTCCAACTGCTGTGTCCTTGGCAGCTATGGATTTTGAGTTACTACCTTAGGGAGGCATCAGCCTGTGAAACACACCTTTGAAACCCAGTCGCCTGATCAGGTGAAGCAAGACATAACTTGGGTTGCCTGTCTTGAAGTTGAGTACCAGGGCTTCTCTCCATCCCTGATCCTCACCCAGCAGGCATGCAATTCCCCTTCGGTGAGATGGTGGTGTAGCCAGTGCTGCTGAGGGATGCTGCACTCCCAGTGGTGCTGCTGTTCTTCTGCCTCCACCACCTCCTCATGAGCTGAGCTGGCTGCTCCTCACGCAGGGAAAAAGGTCTCTTCTCCCAGCTGAGGTGGCTGAGATATCCATAATGGGGCAGGGGGGAGACAGCACCCCGACCCTACTCTATGCTTAGACCTGAGGTATCTCGGCAGCACTCGCCCATGTTATCTTAGATAATGTCCAAGGACGGGGGAAGCCAAATAACTTTAAAAATATCTATCTGCATGCCATGCAATGTCAGGTCACCGCTCCCCGGGAACAGCTGCTGCGGAAAGCCATCCCATCTCACAGCGCAGGCACGAGCCCAGAGGGTGGAAAATCACAGGAAGGAATAGTAAATTAGGAACCAGCACCCTTCCCATTTAATTTTAGCAGCAGACAGTGGTGTTTACAGGAATTTCGTCTTCTTCCTCCATATTCCTGTTGACTTCCTACTTGTCGATGTTATGGCTTCAGTCAGTGTGACCCACAGGCAGATGAAAAGCAATCAACAAGCCCTTGCCTTGCCACGGGGAGGTGTGGGACGAGGGGCTCTGGTGTGGCTACTGATGTGAGATGCTCCAGTCTTTTGATTGCCCACGCTTAGCCTGAAAAGCTTAATTCTCAGCGAGGCTGATCACATCTTTCCTCAAATCAGACCTTGCCAAGAGTTCAAATCAGCCCCATGAAACTGTAAATGTCCCCAGATCTCCAGCCTCATGTGCCCGCGAGGAGCAGTGAGCCGAAGTGAGTGCTGGCTGCAGGACTTGCTCATGCGCTGGCCCTCAGTCCAGTGGTGGCAGCAGGGGATACTCCTTGAGGATGCTCTCCGCAGAAAAGCAATCATGATTTTCCGACGTGTCAGACCCTGCTGGGAGGCTATCATGCTGCTCCAGACCACGCATCTCCATTACCGTTTAACGGCACAGCCTATTTAATTAGCCCACCTGCTCAGCAGTGGGAAAGGGATGGTGTTCCCAAGGCTTGTGCATCACCTTTCCTGATCTGAGCGGGGCAGGGGCTCTGCAAAACCTTCAGACACGAGAGCTGACAGGGAACATGTCAGGCAGTGTCCCACTGTGTCCCATGGCAGGATGATGCTCCTGCTTTCCCTTCACCAGCAGGTGACAGCAAGCCTTGCCTTCCCCCTCTGCCAGCCCCCCCTTCCGCTTCCCCGCTGCCTTCTCTTTCTGGGGGAGCCTTGCCCCATTAGAAACACCTGCTACAGGCAGGGGACTTGGGGCCATCACTGTGGGCAGGCAGGGCAAGGAGGGCAGCAGGACAGCCCTGCTCCCAGCCCAGCATGCAGACAGATCTCCCTGCACAGTGCTGGTCGTGATTTGCCATTGCATCTACTTGATCATAGGATCGCCTAGGTTGGAAGGACCTTTCAGATCATCTAGTCCAACCATCAACCTAATGTTGACAAAAAAACCATCACTAAACCATATCCCTAGGCACTACATCTACCCATCTTTTAAATATCTCCAGGGATGGTGACTCAACCACTTCCCTGGGCAGCCTGTTCCAATGCTTGACAATTCTTTCAGTGAAGAAGTTTTTCCTAATGTCCAAACTAAACCTCCCCTGGCACAGCTTGAGGTAATTTCCTCTTGTCCTATCACCTGTTACTGGGGAGAAGAGACCACCCCCACCTCTCTACACCCTCCTTTCAGGTAGCTGTAGAGAGCGATAAGGTCTCCCCTCAGCTTCCTTTTCTCCAGGCTGAACAACCCTATCTCTCTCAGCCGCTCTTCACAAGACTTGTTCTCCAGACCCTTCACCAGCTTCATTCCCCTTCTCTGGACCCGCTCCAGCACCTCAGTGTCTTTTTTGTAGTGATTTTACAGATTGGGTAACATAGGCTCACTTCACCTCCTGGTGGGCTTTGCTCCAGGTGCTGCAGAAGGGATGGGCAGAGTCACAGCAAGGAGAAGTCACAGCAAGGAGAAATCCAATCCCATCCCATCCCCCTGAGGCCAGGGTGCTTCCCTGCCACTCACTGGTTCAGGACATTCCCTCCCAGCACAAAGATTCCTGCACCTTTCTGAGGTGGTATTTGTGAATTACTGCTGACCTCCATCAGCTGGGACTTAATCCCCAGCAGCTGCAAGTTGTGGGGTCAGGTTATATAGGGACCTGAAGGTCCTCTCAGGTGAGGAGGGTAGTTTGAGGTTGTTTTTAGTGCTGTGGATAAGTGTTTAGTCTGCTCAGTGCATTGTTGTACTGGGATCCTCAGAAGAGGTATTTCAGCATCCAAGAGCAGGGGTGGCAGGTAAGTCATGCTGCAGCAAGTGGGCGTGAGGGAGGAAAAGAAGGGGTTTAGCCCCAAAATATTGCTTCTTGTTTTTATTCCCTATAGGCTAAACCTTAAAATTTTAGATGCTTATATTCCTGCTTTAAGTATTTCTTTGTGGAAGATTTGGGATCTAAGCTGTTGTGTTGAAGTTCCTCACACAGTGTGTTCTATCTCCTAAGTGTTCCTGGGGGTGGTTATCCCTGCAAAGGAAACCACAGCGCAAGCCGATTATGGGCCTTGGTGGTAAAATGGAGAAGTGAGGTCTAAGGTCTTAAATCCCTCTGCTGTGGGGCAGCTGGCAGGCAGCTCTGTGCCTGGCCCGTGGGGAGCAAAAGAGCAGCCATCGGGAGGGAGGGATGGATGGAGGGTGCGATGGGATGCTTTGTGGCTCACCAGGAAACCATTTCAGACAGATGTAAAGAGCAGCAATTTTCTGCCTGTGAGAGAGGTGAAAAATAATTTCAGAAAACAGCCTTTGGGGATAGATGAGGGGTTTCTTTGTGTGCTAAACCACCTGTAGGAACGCAGCATAGCTGGAGGAGTGTTTGAAGAGGGTTTGGCAGCGCTTCTGAGTGAGGGGTGTGTGAGAAGCTGCATACTTGGATGCATATTTCTGTGCAGCTGAACTCGGGAAGCCACTCGTTCATCTGCTCTGATGACCTGGCCCAGCTGCTTCATGTGGCTGTGTAAATTCCTGGTGGCTTTCTCTCTTCTGGTGGTGTCTTCCTTTTCGCCCCGTCTTCCTTTTCGCCCCGTATTGTGCAGAATGAACCCCCACCTTTTGCCCACTATTTTGGGAGAGAAAAGGGAGCAGCAGTTTGTCTTTTATTCAACTATCGCGATCGCAAAGCTCAGCGCTGCAGTAGGCGATGCTCACATGCCACCCTTGCTTGCTGGAGGACGAGGGCACATTTGAATTGTTTCGGTGGGAGATGCTGGTGAGGTTACTGCCTTTCCCTGAAGCTGTTCGGCATCATCATGTAAGAAGTTGCTACTAATTTGAGGACAAGGGACTTCAAAAGCCCCCGTGCTGAGGTGAGCCACCTCCTGACCGAGCGGGGTGATGAAACGAGCTGCACCAGAGCTTGCTCAGGGAGGCTGTGATCAAACATTGCCTCACCCGCCATGCCCGGGGGGGTCTCTGCTGTCCCTCTCCCTAGAAGCAAGCACAGGGCTCCGTGTGACCTTGCATCTTTTATTAGGAGCAAAAAAAAATCCCCCCCTGCAGTCTTGTCTGGGCAGGAACCAGAGTCTTTCCTCATCTGCCCCGCTTGCTGGCTTCTGGCGTCTTCCCACCTTTCCCACAAGTGAGCTGCGCAGACTTGTTTTTTGAAAAACGCTGGCGTTTTGTAATTTTTTTGGCAAGTGAGACAAGTTCTTTACAGTTGTCTGAACTTTGCATTTGTTTAAGCAATTCATAGCTGTGTCCCTCGGTAGGGGTCACTTGTCCAAAACCTGAATAGCCGCGGGGCTAGGGAATAGCCCTCGGCCTCTCCACTCTTGCCTCCACCTGGGTATTGGCTGCCCGCGGGTGATGTGAGATGGGCTTTGCTTCACCCTGTTTGCTTAATGAGTCAATGAACCCTGTATCTCTCCTGGCTTCTGGGACGACCTTTAAAATGAAGGCCGATCTCCCTGGCCTGCCTTTCCCCCAGCTGCAGGCCAGAGCTGTGGATCCATGCCCTCACTGCAGCAGCGGGGCAAATGGAGAGCCTAGCCCTGCAGCCTCAGTGAGGGACAAGGCTGCACGGTGACCTGTCCCCAGAGGGCCTGTAACAGTTGTTTTTATTCTAAATAAAGCCCCTTTGGAGATGGCAACCGACAGCACCGTTGGGTGCTTGCAGGCAGGATGGGCTGGTGCCAGAGCTGGGACTGGAGCATCTCTCTCCCTGTTCCCAAGCCAAGGCTGATTTCCTCTGGGTCTTGTCGTCATCCTTGTCTCACCCAGCAGCCTGTAAAATCTGGAGGAAATCTCTTTTATCCCATCCTCCAGGCTGGAAAAAAACCTCTGCCTCTCCGCGTAGGGTTGCTCAGGATGGGGCTTTTTCTGAGACCTAGGGTGAGGGACCAGGTGAAACATCAGTGAGATGGAAATAGCATTAGCCAGCACAGGGGTGTTCACTATTTATAGATACATAAATAATTGCTAATGTCGTTGAGCACTGTTACTACTTCCTAGAGGTCAGGCAGCTTCAGGAACGGTGAAGTGTCCTGCTGTTTCACCCCAAAAAGAGCTGCCTCAGCTCAACAGCATCTCTCAGAGCCTGCAGGCAAGACTCCCGTTTGTTTGCAGTTTATAACTACAGCGGAGCCCTCATGATAATGACTTCTGGGCTTAAAATAAAAGAGGGAACAACCTGAAGCTAGCAGGCTATGCTTCAGTGGTGCAATGCACCTCGCTGGCTGGCGAGAGATGCATTTGCTGGGTTGGCAGCCCCTGCGCATCCCAGCCCCGCTGCGCAGCCTGATTTGGGGGGTTACACTCTGCGGGTGAAAAGTGAAAGACTGGCTGCCCGGAGCACTGCCACGATGCTCGGCTGATTTGCATGCCAAGGGGACGTTGGGCTTCCCAAAAATACTTTCAGTGTGTCTCTCGGCAGCCACTGCAGGGAAGTGAAACCTTTCTCAGACACCTATGCTTTCACACGTACAAATACACATGTACATGTGCATCTCCCGCCTGCTGCAACAGCGAGCGCCCCAGCAGCCGGGGCTGTGTGAAACATGGAGTCAGGCCTCTTGCTTTCTGCTTCTGCTTGGGCAAGCCCGCATTTCTGGCTTTCCACCATGTTAGGTAGCACTGCTCTGCTGTCTGGCTGGGCACCCGAAACCTGCAGGGCAGAGGAGAAACAAACCCAAAGATGTAAACCCCTCCCAGCTGGCCGATGCTCTTTGCTCACAGTTTGGCTTCTTTTGGAGTTTATGAAGCAGCACGGTGGCAGCATCTCTGCAGGCACCTCTTTGATGGGGCTGTGTGCTGTCTGCAGTGTTATGCCACATGTGTTTTTAGGTTTCCTATGTGGAGTGGCACAAAAGCAGAGGCGCGACTTCACTGCAGATATGCTAAAACATGGCAGAAGCAGCACCGTTTTGTTCTCTGGAAGTGCCTTGAGATCCCTGTGATGGGCAAAGAGGAATTTGTGAGGTGTTGTTGGCTCTTGTAGCACAGCCATGATGGCACTGGGGGGCACATAGAGCTCCCCACGCTTCTGGCGACAGGGTTAGAGCCTCCAGCATGATTCAGGGCTGTGGAAACAGCCCGAGCCACTGGCTGGGTGGCAGCTCAGACTGTGTTGTGTGTTGCTGGGGCAAGAAGGAAACAACACAAACACTCACCTCATTAAAACCCCCAGAAAAAGTCCCAGATTTCTTTTTTTCCTATCAAAACTGAAACCCCAACATGGAGAGCGCAACCCCAGCCTGGCACGTTGCCCCAGGGTTGTGTTGGCAAGCCCTGACCTGGCAGGAGAGCCCCACTACCCTGGAGCATCCCTCCATGCAGATGAATGGTCCAGCCAAGCAGCCTTTGACCTGTGGGCAGAGCGCTGCCAGCCTTCCTGTGGTCCCTGTACCACGGACACATACCTGCAGCACGTGACTCCAGACTTCCAGCCTCCCATGTGCCACAAATGGGAGCCCTTGGCTTTGCCAAAAAAAGAATGCTCTTTTCTCTTCAGCTGGGGTTTCTGTTCCAGCCCTGATGAGGCTGGTGACTCATGATCCTGCTTTGAAAACTCTGTCTGGATGAGCAGCAACCGGCTAGTTGTTCTCACTTGTCCTTTGTGCCTCATTTACAGTTTTATCATCTACTTTGAGGCTTTCCCTTTGTTCCCTCCTCTTTTCCCCATCCTGAGTCCCACAGAGGCCTTTGCCTGGGTCTTCCTGCCTTGGCTTTGCCTTGAGAAATCTTGTTTACTCTTTTCAGTCCTATTTGCTGACTCTTTCACATCATGCCCTAGATCATTCTAGTCAAAACCCAGTTTGCGGGCTTCTAGGGATCCTTCTAAGATGAAAGAGGGAGCCAGGGTTCATCTGTCCACCTCCGGCACCACATGGGGACACACACGCGCCACCCTGCAGGCAGTCCTGGTAGAGAGTGAGGGGTGGCACATGGGGAATCGTATGGGAAAAACAAGCTATGATGTGATTTGGGAAGAGGAATCAGACATTGCTCAAGTGAGTATCGCAACCCCCCAGCATGAGCAGAAGCTCTCAGGGAGGCTGAGGCTGGTCTGCTCATGTGGGGTTCACTAGCAAGCACCACCAGGCTTGCTCTGCTGAGGGTAAATTGTTTTTTTCGCCCCCACCTGTCCCCCTTGCCACCTCTTCTGTGGCAACGGTGGTGGAACAAGCTGCCCTCTAGTCCTTCAGATTTTCCTATGTGTAATCATCTGGGAAAAACAAGCTATGATGTGATTTGGGACGAAGAATCAGACATTTCTCAAGTGAGTGGTGCAACGCAACCGCCCTTCATGAGCAGAGAAGAAAAAAAGAAAAAAAAGAAAGTCAAATGCAGTGATGCACCTGGTGCCCACAGACAGCAGCAAGAGCCAGCCCATGCTGTCACCCCTCTCCAGGACCAATGCTCCCAGATGTTGAGGAATGTCCCTCATCAGTGGCTAAGGCAAAGAGCATGGAGGTGGTTGCTCAGGCCGTCACTGGGACGTGCTTCCTACCTCATGTGTACTTGTGCTTGAGGTCCCCTGTAGCAAATGGAGAACAGATACTCTTGCAACAACCTGGGAAGGTCTGAAGCAGAGTCAATGGTCAGCTGCAGATGATGAATGAGCTCTTCAGGAGATAAATGTGTGATTTGGTGTCTGGCCAGCTCATTATTTAGCATTTATGCAGGGAAAGTTCAGCCCTGCAGAAGGCAGTACATGACTGGCATAACCAGAAGACCTGAAAAGCCTGGCTGCTGGCTCTGCCTGCAGGAGGGTTTTCTCTGAGCGTGGCTGGCAGAGCTTGGGCGGCTTGTGCTTCCCAAAGGACTGGATCAGAAGCAGTGAGACACTGGATCTGGAAACACGGTATGGGGGAGCAAAGGCCCTTCTGAGCTGAATAAAGCTGCAAGAGAGAAGCCAC
The DNA here is from genome assembly GCF_963924245.1 of Chroicocephalus ridibundus. Classification (NCBI taxonomy): domain Eukaryota; kingdom Metazoa; phylum Chordata; class Aves; order Charadriiformes; family Laridae; genus Chroicocephalus; species Chroicocephalus ridibundus. Next base: position 53,072,959 of record NC_086285.1, on the reverse strand, counting down.
ATGCCCGTGTTACCGCAAGGCTTAGTGAGCTTATGTTTCAGGAGTCCTTATTTCATAAACCACGTGCTACCCTGCCTGTGCAGCAAGTTAGGAATGCACCGGCCCCTCACTGGGAAGACCCACCTATATCGTAACTGTTACTGGGATTATCCTGCATAGTTACCAGCCACGTGTAGTTCTGCGCTGAAACTTGGAAATGCTGCGAAAGAGGAGAGCTGTGTTTCATAGCTGGGGAAGCTGAAGCAGGCAGGGAGGCTGGTACTCAAGGGTCACTAAAATCACCTCTCTCATGTGTCTCCATCCTCTGCTCCGGCTCATGGGCCCTTCTGCTGGCTGCTGCTCCAAAGCAAGAGCAGTTGTTGCCTGTCACGGGAGCAGGAGAGTGGGGCAGGGTATTGATGCTTCTTAATTAACAGAATTGTCCGAGTTTCTTTGCTGGCATTGAAATGTATTCTTCACATAGCTGTGCTCTCTGCATTGCAAAATGGTTGCTGCAGCTATTTTTATATGTGTTTTCCCAACCGTTTTTCATTTTTCTGTGCATCTGCTCCTCGCCTGATCTTGCTGGTTAGCCAGGAGGGAGGATGAAGTAAGAAAAGGGAAAATGCTGCCGTTTTCCATTTGGGTAGCTGTCTGGAGGTTCTCTCAAAACTTTAAATGCCCCCTGAAGCTTTGATCTTTTTGCAGTGTTTATGCTGGGCACGCCCCAAAATGGCATCATTTTAAATCATCATGCTCTTTGGAAAGTACGGGTCAAGCTGTGGTGGCCAGCAGAGGTGTCTGGCAGCAGGCATGGTAACTGGTGCAAACCTCCCCCCAGAGCCCCCGCAGCCCCTCTGCTTCTCCCAGTTTCTCCATGCTCTTGTCCATCAGCTCTTGTGTGGAGGGGTGGAGGTGAGGAGAATTGCGTGTAACCCGTTTAATTTTACCTCCTTGCTTGGAGTGACTTCAATGCAATGGCTTGCCCTTGGCGAAAGGAAGAGCTGTGCAATGAAGGACCTTTCCATCTGCGTACAATGTCCCTGCAAGATGATGGGAACTGGGCTTGTTGGGTGGGAGATGCCGCCTTGCAAAGCCCTTGGCCTGCCGCTCATGGGAAAAGCAACCCTAGGAGAAAGGCTGTGGTACTTCTCTCAGAGCAGAATGGCAAAACCCTGGTGGGCCTTCTCCCTCCCTCCCTTGTTCTTTTTCCTAGTGAGGGATTTTGATTTCTTGGGAGCAAACAGTATATGATATTTCTTCAGCATGATGGCCCTGATGCATTTTGTGGCTGGCAGATCTTGACACTGTCTGTGCGTGAGTGAATCTACCTTACATGTGTTTGCTCATCCCGTGCAAACGTTTCCCAGGCAGACACTTTCCTCACAGGCTGCCTTCAGGCATGAGGGACACCCAGGTGCCCTCTAACTGTTGGAGAGACCTTCCTTCTGAATTGGATTCCTGCTCAAAATTGTGCTCTGCTCTTTTTTTTTTCTCTTCAGAAATTATAATCTTTAATAACAGTGACTAAAAATAATCTTCAACAAGAATGATTGAATCATTGCCTTGGTCTCATAGGTTAATTCAGCCTTCATGTATTCAGGAGGTGCTCTTTAGGAATTCAGTCTCAGCAAAGCGCTGGTGGGGAGCCATTGCAGCAGGGGCTGTGGCACAGAGCAGAGCCGCTTGGCTCCTTCCGCTATGGGGTGGCAGAGATGCTGATGTGCAGATAACTGTCTGGCAAGAAAGACTGAAGAAACTGGAGGTGAAGGTTGGTTGTGTGGCAGTAGACAACACCTAAAGTTGTTTGTGGAGTGCAGGGAAGCTTTATTTTTAGGCAGCGGTGATGATACCTGGAGAGAAAGCGCTGGACTTTTCTGTGCAACTCTGCTGCTGTCTGACATCTGATGGGGAAGCTATTTCTTCACCCAGCCTTCATGACCATCTAGGCTTGGGCTTCAAACTTCATTCAGAGTGGTGGGAAACCTAAACAAAAAACTGAGAGGCTTCTTAGCATAACCCCCATATTGGGTGAGCTCAGAGATGGACTTTTTCCCCCTGCTCTGCCTTTAAAGGCTTTTTTTTTTTTTTTTTGGTGGAACAGTAGCATGCTTGCGTTGCATTCTTCCCTTGTCTCTTCAGAGCTGTGCACAAAGTCTGGTTTGTTCCCTTAGGACAAAAGGACAAAGAAACTAAAGTTCCTCAACCACAGACCATATACAGTGTCTGTCAAACTCAGCTTTTCCCTTGCTGGTATTTCCAGTGCTGGGTTTGGGCTGGTTCACAACCCAAAGCTTCAGTTTAGGCTTTGGTCCTGGAGGACTTCAGCAGTTTAACTTCTCACTGTCTTGGAGGGAGGGAATAAACCCCAACCTCTGAGTGCCATGCTGTGTAGAGCTCCCCACGTTTGGGGTGTAAAGACAGGCGGATAGCATGTTTCTAAACTTAAGGAAAGAGTTTGGAAAGCACAAAGCATCAGCTCGACTCTGGTCCCAACAGAGTCAGGCATAATACTCCAGCTGACCTTCCTGGAAATGGTGTTAGGCCAATGCCCAGTAGTTTTGAAAAATCCCACTCCTTTAAAACCATCTTCACTGTGGGCATCTCTGGTCACCATAGAAAGTCATTCAAGCCTTTCCAGTCTCAGAGTGGTGAGCACCACATGGTCCCCATGGTCATGGGAATGTTTGAGGCTGGTGGGCTTATGTGCTTGTCTCCATGCAGCGTGGCAAGAGCTCAGCCCTGGGTGCTGCATGGCTGGTGAGGCTGAACAGGCTCTGCACAGAGCTGCTGCTGAGGCTTTCCGTGTCTGAAAGGGCATGAAGAGCTCGCTGTATGGCCCAGATCTTCCCAATAAACATCGAGCTGTTGGCCACAGTGGGTTGCCCTGGGCTGTTGTGAACGTGCCCGCTTTCGTGTGGGATGGGGATGCTCTGAAGGTGGCCTTCCACCTGGCATTTCTGTTGGTAGCAAACCAATACAACATCTAGAGCAGGAAGGAGAAAAGGGGAGACCTTGCCTATTTGAAAGGAAAGCTGTTTCACTAGGCTTCATTTAATCAGGAATGATTAATATTCCCCTGCTGGTATAGCTCCTCTGGGGCTATTCCTCCCTGCCTTGATTTTCATTCAGTGTGTTTTTAATGCACTCTTTGTCTATCTGCTATCCATATCAGAAAGGCACCCCTGCAATATATAACAAACAGGCGAGCAAAGGAGGGAAGAGGAAGGAGGGTGGAGAGGGACGAGCACAGATGCCTTTTCCGCAGGCACCGGGTGGCTGGCTCTGCTGGAGAGGACCGGCTGGCAGCCAGTGCTGGGAAGCTGGCGAAAGGCTTCCCGCACGGCACGCTGTGCCGTAAGCCAGCAGGCAGGGAGTTGGGAGGATGGCAGGCATTTCGGCGCATCCCAGCTGACATCTGGTGCAGGGAAAGAGTAGGAGGGAAGGAGGGGGGAAAAGGCAGCTTGATTTCTCAGTGTTAGCTGCCAGCTTCTTCGCCGCCTTGCCAGCTCCTAGCGCACAAAGTCGTGAGGCAGCCCATCCTTCGCCTGAAACCACGAGATGTTTTTACACCATAAAAACATCCTAATCGCCTCAGCAAGAAAGCAATACTAAATGCCTGGTTCTTTCTGGGGTTGGAGGTAAGAGCAGGTTTTCAAGCACTGCTCTGCCAGTAGGAGGGCCAGAAAGGCAGGGGTGATGAGCGAGAGCTGGTGACCTCCCAGAGCGGTCGTGGGCACCAAGCTCCCGCTGCTGGGACGCTGCCTGTCAGCCAGGGAGGCAGCACAGATTTTGGGCAGTTTGTGTCCAGATCCTCCATGTTTCCTTTGAATTTCTTGGGTTTGGATGGCCCCAACCCAAAAGCCTGACATAATGAAACTCCGGAGTCATGCATAGATGTATTCCAAGCTGGGACGAGGGGAGAAATGTGGCCTCACTTCTGTACTTGTGACACCAACGCAAGGTCCGACTGGGTTGTGGGGTGTTTTTGCATTAAAATTTCTCTTTGCTCTCAATGACAGCTAAAGAGAAGAGGGCCCCGTGTTTGGGCCTACCCACCCTGTCGTATTTTGTTTCTAAGTGGTAAACACTGCGCATGGTCAACTGTTCCTGCCCACCGCCACCTCCTCCTCATCTTATGTTTCTAGCACCTGCCAGCTCAGCCAAAATCTGTCAGTAGAAGTCCAAATGCACTTCCTGACCTGCCAGCCCACCCGAAACATCCTAGCCGTCCCAGCTGGCTTTCCTTGACCTTCACCCAGGGCTCACTGGAGCAGATAAATCTCTTTCTGTCAATGACGGGGCTTCTATATCTATATGGGACACCTGTGCGAGCCTTAAAATTATTAGCAAAAAAACAAAACACAAAAACAACCAAAAATGTGTTGGCCACTTGGAGAAGAGGGTTTCCTTGGTAATTCCAGGAAAATTCTGACATTACAACATTCTCCCTTTGGAAAAGGCATCAGTGGTCAAATTTCTGCCCCCAGTGCAGGGTTGCTAAGCGTCTGTCATTGCCCTTTCCCACTCCCTGCCAGCAGGGACAAGGCGAGAGGCTCTCAACCTTCATGTGCAATCTGGGTCCCACCTGCACCTAAAAATCTGTCAGTGTTGTAGCTGTTTTCCTATGGGTTTTTTTCCTCTTCCCCTCCTTCAGTATGTGCTGTGTTTTAGCAGATGCATGTGTATGTGTATGTTACAGACCACCTTTGTCCACAGAACTGAGCTGCAGACAATACAACAGATCTGTTGTGCAGATATTCATACCACTGGAGTGTAAGGCAGCTTTTGAAAGGAGAGACACCAGGAATATCTCCATGCTAAACCTATTTTGTAAAGGATTTGCAGCTGCCTGTAAGAAAATCAGCAGTCGCCTTATGTTCCCCATTGATTTCTGGGCTGAAATACTGAGAGCAAGATTTGGTTCGAGGGACCATGGTGTTTATAGCTGTTGGCTACATACTGAAAAACAAGCCTATTTGGTCATTCATTAACCACAAAGAAGCAAACAAAATAGAAGATCATTCATTCAAGAGGCAATTTATGCTCACCGAGTTGAAACAAATGTCTTTATTTCATTTTGTGAAGTAATTTTCTAAGCAATTAGTTTCATCCTTAGCCCTTAAAGTCATGATATGCTGACAAATATTTTCCCACTGCCCAGGTATTTATCATTAGCAAATGGCTTTTCCATAAGCCCCAACACGGCTTTCTGAGGATCTTTTTTTTGAAGAGATGACAGTTGAGTGAAATGTGCTTCCCCAAAACCTTTTTACAGTTTCAGTTTAGTTGGACACCATCACTGGAGAAAACAAATTTGTTCATCAAGGCTTTAAGATTCCCCGCAGACACATGAGCTTGTGGGATAATGAGTAATTCAGTTTGATGTGGTTGCACCTATCAGAGCTACCTATTGCTATTCTTGTCAGAACTTTGGGATGTGGGAAAGAAAGATTTGGGATTTGTTAATCTGTGTGTAACTTGTGCATTGCATAAGGTCCTGGAGTGATGAAGTACTTGAGTGCTTTCATTGACCTAAGTCTTATTAGTTAAAATATGTAAAGTTGTGTTTAATATCAAGGTGGGCTCCAAGGAAGATTTATTTCTAAGAAATCTGATCAGGGACCTTTGGAAACCCAGAGTCCCTGTGTCTGCAGGGAGGCCACCGCGCTTTCAGGCCTCGTGGCTCTGAAAGGACAAGCCTTGAAGAACACACAGTCCTCTTGCTTTTTGGTGTGACCACAGGCATCCTTGAAGTTGTGTGCTCGAGTGCTGTGTGCGTTCAGGGCTGTGCTGGATCTTTCTGAGAAGAAAGAACACTTTTATTACTGAAGACCTGTTGCAGTAGCTCTTACAGTGAAGGTGCTTACACCGTGCAATGTGTGTTGTACAAAGCTCATGGGTATGGTAAGGAAAACATTAGTTCTTGCAGGCCAGATACCAGTGTCACCTAAGGAATAGTGGCCTTGTCACGGGCATGAATGTTGGTAGTATAATAGCAGCGGCTTCTCGTAGATCACACATATCTGCCTTTTAAGAAGATTAAATGTGGGCAACTTCTGATGGAGGAAAGCAGAAGAGAAAGGGTTGGATCCAGCACAAGAAACATTTCATCATGTACATTTTAGTTTACTCGATTCTGGGAAACTACCAGTGTTTTAACTGTTGCCTAGAGGCTGGCAAAGATGGTGCCTGAGGGGTTTGAAAGATCCTTTTTTTTTTTAATGGAGAAAATTAGCAAATAAGAATCCCTAGCAATTTCTTAAGCTCATACTGATATGAATAGCAGCCTAAGACAAACGTCTTGGTCCCTTCCTGACATTTGTGGCAATGAGTCACCAAAGGAACAGACCAGCTCCGTGTCAGCTAACCCTGCACGGGCAGCCAGGTACCGGTTAGCTGCTGGGAGCCAGCCAGGATGGGTTTAATTCGGTGGCATGGGAAGGGGCGGTGACACAGGCAACGAGGTTTGGGCTCCTTGCTGAAGAACCCCCTCCTGCACAGCCCAGCTCTAGCCGTGCATCCCCCAGCCTTTGCTTCTGGTCCCTCTCACTGTGGCCATCGGGTCCCTTGTCCCCGCCTTACCCCCACGCCCGACAAACTGAAACGAGACGACAATGACTCCGTAAGGGTAACGGAGATCTATTCCAGGGAAGCGGGCCAGATTTATGAGTTGCGAGCACGTTGGTTCCCTGCGTGCGTCTGCCGTGGCAGAGCCCGCGGATGGGCTGACATTTCAGTGCATCCTGTTTACGCTGCAGCTCAGACAGCCAGAGAAGTATTTTTAAACAAAAATGCAGATCTCATTGTAATCACCCCATGTTAAGGAAACAAACGTTTTTGCCACAATGCAAAAACAAACATTTGCTCAAGATTTAGGATTCCTTTTCCTTAAGCTATCTGCAAAACAAAAACATTGACTTTTTCCCTCCTCTTCCACCGGTTTCCTCACTGCAGTCCTGTGAAACATCTGATGGAGAAATGTTTGCCATAGGTGACGGTTTCATATTTTTACATTTTTCAGCATGCCAGGAACTTGATTGCTGAGCATTTCTTATTTTGAAATGTCAGGCGTGTCTATCTGAATCCACTGACTGCTGCTTGCACTGTGAGCAACGCCTGTATTTTGACAACATCTTTATACTGAAAAAGAAAAAAAAAAAAAAAACAAAACCAAAAAAAAACCAAAAAGGCTAAAAATGACCCTGGTTGCTAAAAATACTGTGGGCAGGAATAGAGAATTCACAGCACTATTTTGCAGACTCACGTGTGCTTTGGGTTTTATTATAGGAATAGAGCTGCCAAACTACGCCGAAGGCTGAGGTTGAGTTTCCATTATGTCTGCTTTTGGCTTCTCCCCCAAACCGCGGAAGGCTTCACAGACGCCTCAAAATGCGTAGATAGGTCGACTTTAGGATGAAGGTGTGGGTGTATGGGACTCGCTTTGCTTCCTGTAGCTAAATTTGGAAGCGGGGTGCCTGGAGCAGCCCAGCTGTGGGGAGCATCACACCCTGGTGTGTGCCTTCCCCGTGGCTGCTGGACCAGGGACCGACTGCTGCCGGCCACCGTGGCTGAAAAGAGCTGTTGTTACTGGAACAAGTACCAGGTTTGAACTGTCCCACATTACACCCCTGGCTGTTTGTGCAGAGCCATGATGGGGAAAAGGTTGTCTGAAAGCTGGCTACCAAAGCTTTCTCTCCTACCTTTGTCCTCCTAGTGCTGTTGAAGAGAACTAAAAGGCAGTAGGTCTGAAAGACCCTTTTGTAGAAGACAGCTTTGAATAGAAGTCAATGACAGCATCAGCTAATAAACACGAGCACAGATCAAAAAAAGCATATAAGCACGTAGTGAAAAAACAAAAAAGCAAACCTCAATGTTGCTTTTTCACGTGACAGAAAGTTGAAGGAGTAAAAGTTTCAGGATGGCTTCCAAATAGGGATCCCCTCGGGGTACTGTATTGGGCTGATGCTGCCTCATCATCCTTCCTGCTTTCTCTTTTTTTTTTTTTTTTAATGTGGTTTTATTCTTCAACAAGCGGAATATATTATTTTGCAAGAGCTTAATCTATAAAAAGCAACAAGTACGCTGAAGCCTGCCTCAGCTGGGAACAGCTCTGCCACTCCGAGTTATCAAACTCCGTTTGCAGAGCGTCTGCCAGGACGGGAAGCAGAAACACCTGAGGGGACTGACCCAGATAATTTGAACAGCACTGCCTCTTGTGTTACGAGCAATGAGAAATACCTGCTGCAGGTCATTACTGTAAAGACCTGAGCGGGAAAACGGGGGCCATCAGCTTCCCCAGTGCTAAAAGTGGACAGAGGAGCCAGCTCCCCGCCCTCGCTTGCACCATCCTGTCTCTTGGTCAGGCTACATCTGCAACACGCGAGGGATTCGAAACACCTTGCAGCTGGCAGTAACGATAATAAGGCTAATAAATAGATCGGTTGCTTGCGAAATGATCATTTGTTCCAAAATAGTCCTTATTAATAGCACAGGGATGGCGGTGGCCATCTGGGGCCTCAGCTATGCAAACCGCTGCAAGAATTTGCTCGGGCTTTGCTTTGCTCTGCGGCTGGCGGGGAGCTGGGCTGCTGCTGGTTTTGTCCTGGGTCAAATGGGTGCTTAAAGTGGGGAATGTTTCCTTGGTGAAATCTATTCCAGTCAAAACATCTATTTGTTGCTCTACATACTTCATGACGTGACCGTGAAAAGCATGAAGGAGAATATTGACCCCTTGAGTTAACGGGTCTGACTCCAGGAGACTTACCCCCTTGACAGACTTGGCCTGCTTTATTTCTTAGTGGCATTTCAGAGCTAATTAAAACTCTCCCATGCAGATAAGCAAGGAGAAAAAAATAAATATAAAAAAACAGGACAGAAAAATCCCCCAAGCCTCCCCCAAAGGTCAAGCGACACCGCAAGCTGTGATGAATGTGTCCATTTGTCACCTCGGGCGCAAGGCTGTGACATTTCCCTGGTAAACTCAATAGCAGCTCCTAGGTTTGTAACGCAGCATGCAATTTGCCTGCCTTTTCTCTCTCTCTTTTTTTTTTTTTTTTTTTTTTCCTCACCCCTTCTCCTATTTCCAGTTTAAGGATGTGATGGTCTGTAGCAGTCCCCACCTCTGCGCCAGGGATTCAGCTGATCTCATGCGGGTGGGGTGCAGAGAGCTGCAGGACCACCCCAATGAGACCTGCTCTGTCTAGGAGGTACGGGGGCCGAGGGACCAGCTGCTGGGAGAGGGCAGATCTGCTCCTGAGGTTTAATTGTGGATGCTGGCACCATTACCTGCCCATAAGCAACAGGAGGGAGCCAGGGCCACCATCTTTGTGCTCGACTCTCATTTTCCTCCAGCACAGAGATGAAAAGCTGAGAGCTTGGGGCTGCACCCCCTCACCTCCTGCTTGCCCTGATTTCAGCGCAATTGTGTGTCTGGATGAGAGCGCTGGAGGCACCGGTGGGGTGCTTTGGCATATGTGACCAGCTGCCTGTGGAGGAAACCAAACCAGAAGCCGCTTCCACGTGCCCACCAAAACCAATCCATCCCACTCCGGGGTGGCTCGGACCAATTCTCGTTCCTTGCGGCAGGGACACCCAGTCTGGGGGACCAGCCCAGACCTCATCTGAAATAAAACCCCTGAACCGCTTATAGCACGGAGGCACCAGCTGCCTAGGTCCATTGACCCATTCCTACTGTGCTGAACTACTTGCTAATTATAGCCTGGAGGCAGACCTTTCCCCCCCCCCCCCGTGCCCCGCTGAGCTATGCCAGTCTTCCCAGCGAGCTGATGGTAAGGTTTACTGGTATCTGTTACCATCAAGTGCCAGGACTTTATCCTAGCGCACAGCTGGCTCCGGCCGCACTATGCCAGCGAGGGACTGTTACATTTAAAGCTTGCCAAATTTTAGTTTTAGAAGCAAAGGCTGAAGCTGTGAAGCCCTCCTACGCCCCTCTCCTTCCCCCTGGGATGTGGCTGTAGGGGTAGCTTGAAGTTCTTCACAGGGAAGCGACGGCACAAGGGGGATGCCATGTGTCCCCACCGCTGCTGGTGCAGAATGAGTGTGTGGGGGGGAATAATTAACAGTGAGTCGTGTGCGTGCAAATTCAGCGCTGCTTCGCTGCCTCCCTTCTCTGCACCCTTGGTGACTGCTTTGGGAGATGTTAAGAAGCGGCGCAAGCTCCTGTGTAGTTGAAGTCAAAGCTTCCTGCCAATAATAGACACGTTCTTTCTCTTTCGTTCACCCACGCAGGTTGATCTGTGGGGTTTTTTTCATTAAATATCAGGGAAGGCATTTTAAAGTTATAATTGGAAAAAAAACTACATAACTGTTCCTTATGTTGTTATTGGATTTGGGGGTTTATTTGGCTCCGCTGTATTTTTGGCTTGCCTTAGAAAGTCTGTGCTTGTTTGGTCTGCCTTGATGGCCTTTCCGAGAATGTATGCTTGGTACGTACACGGAAAGAATTAATAGCAAAATGTAGTTTACCCTAGGGTTTCTGAACCAGGCAGAAGAGCCTGTGCTTTCACCTGCCCTGTGAGAAGACCCTGTGCTGCAGGTTGGCTGCTGTGGCAAACTGGCAGGAGGCAATATCTTCGTTTTTTCTTCCTTCTGTGGCTGCCCCCTCTGCCACAGGTGTAGGGAGCTGCTTTTGGGCACATATCATCACTTGAGGGGTTGTATGGAGAGGGGTTCAAGAGGTGATAGACCAGAGCCTAGACAGGGATGAAGGGAATGAGAGAAACTGGGGAAAAAGGTAGATGAAGTGAAAAGGAATGAGATGCGGGTGAGAGGATAAAGAAATGGGAGCCTCAGAGCTGTACACTATGCTTTTAAGAAGAGGCTAATAGTGGTGCCAAGTAGGCAGAGATACGCAGGGAACTATATATAGACACACCTACAGACGCACACAGATAAATATGTCTCTTAAGAGGTTATAAATGATACGAGCATCTATATACATGCACATCATCTAACAACAAATGACTTCTGAAATCGGTACTTGTCAGTGCTCATAACAGTAGTGATCTATAAATCCAGCGCAACAGGTCCGCTGTTCTCTAAATAGCCTGTTATTTTGATCCTGTATAATGTTTTCAAAAATCAGGAGACAAAATGTAACGTAGGTAAGTGAAGTAAATTGCATAGGAACAAGGATGAATGATGCCCTACAGGGCATGTGCTGAAGGAAACTCGGCGCTCACATCTCCTTGTCTCTGGACACTCTGAAGATGAGGTCTCTAATTGCATTAAATACTTTGGAAGGGAAGGACCTATTTGGGACATTAGCTAGGTGCTTCAGTCTTCCTCACTGAAGTCTGTTCTCTGGCAGCACACCTTGTTCACCTGAGCATCCCCAGGGATTAGAGAAATTAAAATCATTACGGGAAAAAAGAGTAGCAAAGAAAAAATGCTCTGAAGCACTAGCTAGGCTGAATGTACTTTTCAGATGTCCTCTGCTGTTTGCTGACAAGGAGTTATATTAGAAAAAGGTGAAATATGGGGCTCGAGTACCAGCGTGGGGCACGTACTCTACAAAGAGATACTTGCAATGGGGGTGAAGCCGTCCCTCGTGGTGGGGATGCTCTGCGCTGGAGCAGACAGCCATTTGTAATTAAAGGACAGAGAATTCAGCGGGATTTGAGTTCTTTTCAGAAGGAAACTCCCAAGCCAGTACTAAATTACTACTCAAAAATTCAAAGGTTTATTATTTATTGCATGTGTCACAGTAGAATGTAGGAACTTTGCCAGGCCTCTAAGCAAGCGGAAGAAAAAGATGGCTTATTACCTCCAAGAGCTTACCTGGGGGTAAAAACTTATTGGTGTATGCAGTGTTACCTGCAGAGAGCCACAAAGCCCCAAGGAATGGTTTGTGCAGAGCAAGACGCTACAGGGAACGGAAAGGTTTTCTGAAAGTCTGGCTTTCTGGGCTATGGAAACGATGTGCCCCGAGGACACGGATACTTGATTTTTGACCAAATGGTTTCACAGCAGTAGGTGAAGCAGGGGCTGGGGCTCGGGGGATGCCCCACGCCAGGCTCCCTCGCAGAGGGAGAAGCTTGTGCTGGAGCTCAGGTATCATCTGCAGAGGAGTATGCACTGCAATTTGAATCCGTTTTGCTTGGTCGGTTTTATTTCTTTACGAAGAAACATTCTGATTGAGGACTTCTTCCCTTTTTTGTTACAAACCTGGGTTCTGATCCTATACCTACTTCTGCAGAGAAGGATCCCAGTGCCTGGCTGATGCTTTTATCTCTTTACCGGCTGAAGGTAGCAGTAAAACATTGAAATTGGACTGTAAATCGCATGGTAATCCTGACCCAGCATCTGCCAGTTTGTCACTGAGATAATACGGAAGTGCTTCAATTAAATATGAAAGCTCCCTGGTCTCTTTAAGCTTAAGACTCTTTTAATATATACCTATATATTTTTTTATTCTATTTTTTAATGCCTGTCCAAAACAATCTCTCCCCCACTGTTTTTGCTTTTTGGCCATGGGTCAGCATTTCCCTTCTGGCTCGAGAAAGGCTGATAAGACGTCAAAAGCTGGGCTGCAGCCAGGTAATCAGGTCATTGAGGCAAAATTCAATCAAATGTCTTTTCGGTCAGTGTCACTGTGGCCCGAACAGCCCCCGGAGCCACAGCTGCCTGGCAGCTCTTGTCCCCCTGATAAGCTCAGGGCTGATCTGCACGCAGTTTCGGCATCCGTTTAACCATTTATATCTGGCTGCGTGGGTTTCGGTGACGGGTTTGCCTTTCTCAGCCCATGTGGGTGGCTGGCAGCAGGGGAGGTCCCCATTTGCCCCATTTCTGGTGTAGTTCGTGGCTCTCAAGTGATCTGTCTCATGGGGTATCAAGCCATCCCTTGAGCCCTTGTGAGCTGATGGGATCTGTACCATCAGGCACCAAGAGGCGACATAGATTGATGAGGCTTTGCATGAAGCACCCCTTCCTTTTCTTCGTTTTTAAACCTGCCACCTTCCCTTAACGTCCAGAAAAAAGTAGCAAAGGGGCTGCGTGGCTCATGTGGCTCAACAAATTTCCAAGCGATGCTTTCTTCTGCTGTCAGTGACTGAGTTTTGCTCTCCAGACTGGCCCTGTCAGGAAAACTAGCCGCTTCTGCTAGTGTCTAATCTGGAGCCAAAGCTGAAAGATGAGACGAGTCAATTTTCCGCTGGGTGCGTCTTAATATTTCATTGCCAGCATTGCACAAGCCGCTGTTCCCCTGCATTATAAAATGGCATAAGAAGGATGCAGATCCCAGAAACAGGCTTTCTTAATTTACATCTCACGAGTATTGTTTGTCAAATGCCACTGTAGTAATTGCTTGCTTTCCATTTCTAAAATGTGCTAGCAATAAACTGAAAATATAATAGGATACACATATTTGGCAAGCTCTTTCCAAGGTTTTGTATCAGACCCACGGCTGGATTCAATAACTACAGATGATTTGAATTTTTCACGCAATTTCTTGTTTCTTAAAAATGTCTCCTTTGAAAATCAAACACCACAAAATAATTTGTGAAAACGCTTGAGGTGTTTTTATATTTTCTTCCAAAATTTTTCCTGTTGTGTAAAATTGGATTTTTTTGGTAAGTGGAAAACGGTGTTCTTGTTGGATTAAAACATCTCCAGCATTTCTGGTTAAATGGGTACGTACTGAGCCAGAGCAAAATGGATTAATTTCTTAACACCCTTCTCCTCTGGTGCATTGGAATAAAATAGCCGGTCGGTATCCAGCTGCTCTGCCCATCACAGCTTGAGCACCGTCCAGGCAGATACTTTCCCAAATTAATTCTCACAGCACCCAACGGCGGAGAGAGAAAACCAGGAGTCTGTGATTAAAGGACGGCCTTTTCTAAGGCTCAGGGGATCTTTTGCCGGCAAAAAAGTGGCTGCTGGGATGCTCAAAAGCATTGTAACTTCTACTGAACTAGATAATACCACTGGGAATCGTGCGTTGGGCCACATAGCTGTTTACCGCAAGTCCCCAGGTATGGCTTGGAGGACATCAGAAGCATTACGGTCTGCCTATCCTTCTGGTTTTCCTCCTTCGGCTTTGAGTTAAGTTTCTTTCCTAAAAGGTGTTGTTTTAAATGAACGAAGCAGTCATTGCTCATCCTAATTGATTGTAGTGGAAGTTAACAGTGCTAATTATCTCTCTCACGCCTCCTTCCTATTTTTATCTGCTGCCGTTGAACGCAGCAAAGAAGCCATCAGGTGAAGGTCCCGCAACGTGGTGGATTTCTCTGCTAAAACCTCTCCTGCGCAGCGAGGGGATTAATAGTGGGTGATGTTATTAGCTGTAAATCCAGGTCCCCGGGGCTGGCTCTGCTCCTTTACGTGCTTGAATGTTTCCCTCTCCCTGCTCGCTAATTTCTGACTAATGCCACCCCACCCTTCGCTGTTCCTCTTTTATGATGGGCTGTCTGTCGATGAAGGCAGATCTGACCGGCGACCACCATGATGGGGAGGGCAGCGAGGCTGTTTGTGCTCTGCACCCTCAGGATCTGCGTCTGCGTGTCTCTCCAGCTGTGGGCATCGTTTGTCTTGGTAACCCTTCCACGTTTGGTCACCACCACGTGTGCCCCGTGAAGGTTGTGCTGCCATGAAAACCTGTGCTTTGGCTCAAATACTTTTCTCCTTTACCTGTTTCCCATCAACTGGCAGGTTGTATTTTTAAAGGTCATGCAGGCACAGAGTGAAATACGAGCATCCTGCCTGTTGCAGCTCTGGGCTGCTGCTCTAATTTCTCTCTGGGAAAGGCAGGGAGAAGAGGGGTGGGCTGGGGGAGGGCTGCAAACTTCCCCACTCGGAGCACAACCGCTTGGGAGAGAAAACGTAGGAAGAAGAGAAGATAAACAACATAGCAGCGTTGCAAAATATAGCAGTCCTGCAGAGACAGTCACTTCTTGTTCAGCCTTCATTTGCTCATTGATATCACTAGTGCCTCCCTGATGCGATATTTAAGCTTCCTACGGCACTCCGTGTTCATGTGCCATGCATTTCTTTACCATTTATCTTCGCAGATGTGGACACAGAGGCAGTAAAAGGTGAAATGCCTTTGCTAAGGTCACGGAGCAGATGTAGGAATTGGGAACAGAAGGTGATTTCTCTGATAGTTTCTCCTTTGAGGCAGAAAAAGGCAATGAATTTTGACCAAGGTCCTCCAGATGGTTTTAGTGGGGCCAGCACAGCAGCTCCAGCTCTGTTAGATGCTTCCCACTTCCATTGTGCAGCTTTCTGAGATGCTGAAAGAAAGGTAAGGACAGTCTCACGGGCACAAAAAAGGGGTTATCACATGCATCTGGAAAACACTACCTTGGGACAAACATTGCAGGGCTTACCGGTCCCACCTGAGCCTTGTGCCCGGCAGGACATGGGGTCCTACGTGGTACAGGGGGGCTCTGGGAGTGGGGTGCACCCAGCATACACCAAAATACTCCAATGGACGGATTCAGAGAGAAAAACCTTTGAAGTTTCAGCCTGGTAACAGCAGCAGTTTGACACATCACAGGTTTGGTCTTTAAACTCGCTCTCCAGTAATTTAGAAAGGTTCCTGCCTTGAAGAGGTAAAAGTTTTTTTTGTGAGATCTTCTTGTTGCTGAAGTTCAGGAAGAAGGAGCACTCCATCAGCCCAAACAGTGTAATCTCTGGCACTCGCTGTGGACTGTGATCGAGGAGAAGGATTCGGGTTTGCCACGGTGGAAAGTGAGCTGTTACAGGGTGAGCAGCTTTAATTAAAAACAAAGGGGAAAAAAAAAAAAAGCTTTTTTATTTTTTTTACAGAATCTTTGAAGAATTAAAGGAAGATCCTAATAAAAAAAAAAAAAGTCAAGAAAAACTAAATTTAAATATTCAAGGAATTAATAAACATTGGATAAAATGAGAAAGGTCTTTGGTTTTCCTTGGAAGAAAAAAAAAAAAGCACAGATGAGTGTGAGGTGGGCAAAATCAACATGCCCTAAGGGGAAGGAGCCCTAATGCCTGTCCCTCTGCAGCCCTGGGCAGCACCGGACCCACCGCCACAGGAGCCTGAGTCGTCTTCCTCCCGCTTCAGCCCGAGAGGGAGGGAAAGGCACCCCAGCAGCGGGGTGGTCTGGGATGCCCTTCTGGCCAGCTGAGTCACGAAATACACTTTGGTTTTTTGCAACTAGAAAATGACTGTTAAAATTTACCTGGCTGACCCACTGGAGCAAATCCCTTGTGTTCGCAGCTACGGCTACTTCAGCTGCAGGGGAGTTTTGCCACTTTCCGTGAGCAGTGAACTGGTCTTGAAGGATGCATTTATCGTGTCCTTTTGTCCCAAGTCCTCTGTGATCTAAACCTTTTCAACCACTCATATTCCATAAGCTTGCACTTTCTTTCTGGACCTTATTTAGTACATTTCTTGGGTTTCATCTTTGGAGGGAAGCGATGCGCATACTCACATAGGCACCTACGTAGGTTTACTTTGGTGTGTAATCGAGTCTGCTTTTTTCCAGTCTGTTGTTTTGGAAGGGAGTTAAGATAAACCATAACTGGGCTGCTCTAAAACACATAGAATAATTATTCTTCTACAGTTATATCAGTATGATTTTTATTCATAAAGTTAAACGTATTTAATGTAAGTGGCATAACTTTCCCAGAGAGCTGAGCCTTTGGCTTGTTCCTCCCTGAGGCTGCCCTTTGGTTTGGGTTGGTTTTTTTTTTTTTTTTAAGTTCAAAGCTGACACATGAATGTTTTGGGCCACCAGCGAAACGATGATGAAAAGAAGAGGAACATGGAGAAACTCTGTTATCAGACTGACCTTTTCTGGCAGAGACTCTGAGTGACAGAGGCTGGAAGGACTGACCCCCCCCGTGGCTTTGACCAGCTAACCTCGGTGGCTTGAAACTAGATTTTTTGCCACAAATAATGGGAGTAAACTGAGCGCAGGGAAGCCAGCAGATACTTTTCAGCTTTCTGACGGGAAAGCAGCATTCAGGCATCTCGTTAAGCACAAGTATATTTTTTTGCGTAGTTTCAGATGTCAGAGAATTTGTAAAATCTAGTTCATGGATGCATGGGGCAGTTCTCAGGAGATTAAAACACACAAAAAAAAGAAAATAGAGTAGCTTTCTCGCCCTGTGCTTCTTGTGACTACAGAAATGTGCAAAGGAGAGCAGGGAGAGAGCTGAAAAATACTCCCAGGGCTGTGGGATGGTCCCACAGCGTTGCCATCGATGACCAAATTACTTTTCCCCCTTCTTGCTGTAGTTGTACAATAGGACCAATATGTGCCTTGGGAGGTCACTTTATGTGGCTTCATAGTAAAACAACTGCAGGACGCCACTGATGTAGAGCTTTCCACCTTTCGCCTTGTTTCTCAGTCTGGTCCTTGGAGTTGCAGGAGGGAGAGATGCGTGGCTGGAAGGAAATCTTAACCTGCCCATATCTCTGGGCTCTTTGATCCCTGCACACCACACCACGAGGTTAAAGTCTACAGGCTGAACATGAGTCTTAAAAATCGTCTGCAATTCCACAACGCATAGATCAGGTTCCCTTTAAAACAGTGTAAAGCATGAAGAATTTTAAAAAAGTAGAGGATCTGCCAGATCAGGCAAAGCCAGCAAAGATTTATAACTCGGTGATTTTTTTTTAATTTCCCTTTGTTCCTCTGTTAAACTTTCCCTTCCAGCCACTTTCACTGGGCTGCCGGTGCCAAACGAAAGGAATAGGAGCGTTCCAGGGGAATAACGGGTGGTGGTTTGAGTCTTCCTTCACCTTACACGTGCTGAGCTTAAGAAGCGGTGACTTTCCATCGCGGGCCTCCTGGGTCTTTCAGTCGGGTTCAGAAACTTGTGTAAAGTTCAAAGAAGAATGCGGGTCTGGAAGATATAAAGCAAGCTGTGGAAAAATGG
Organism: Chroicocephalus ridibundus; assembly: GCF_963924245.1. Taxonomy (NCBI): domain Eukaryota; kingdom Metazoa; phylum Chordata; class Aves; order Charadriiformes; family Laridae; genus Chroicocephalus; species Chroicocephalus ridibundus. The sequence goes on along the minus strand of NC_086285.1, from coordinate 53,055,097 downwards.
GAGTGAGGTGGAAGCTACCCAGCTTTCTATATTTGGAAATCAGAGTATGTGCACTCCCAGCAGCTGTGAGTAATTATATTATAAGGGAAAAAACGACCTAATGGGTTCCAGCCTGCCTGTGGTGGCACCGTGCTTTTGAACAGCCAGGGTACGAATCGTAGGGGTTCCGAAATTTCATTTACAACCCAGGGGCCAGCTAGAAATTTGCAGGATGTGCCGATAATATACAGCCACGCGCTGCTAAAAGTGTCCACTGCCCCCTCAACGAGTTGCTGTTGGAAAGTCTCCATTCGACTCTGGAGCAGGGACATCGGCAGCGTTTGCCGCTGCTGCGGTTCTGCGCTGAGCCCATTCCCACTCGTGTGATTAAGGAATTTGAGGACAATTTTAGTGGTGTTGGATTTTTTTTTTTTTTCCTCCTCTTGGAAAGCAAGTTTTCAGTTCCCACTGTGATCTGCCATACTTTAAAAGTTCAGGAGGCAAAATACTAACAAGCGAAGGCGCAATGTGCATTTTTAGGGGATGTCAACCCTAGTTGAGGTGCTGCTAGTGGGCCCAGGTCTGCGGTGATCTCATGACGCCCACCGTGAGCTCTGGAATGCCAAAGACCTCTGAGAAGCCAAACCCTAGTTACAAAGGAATGGCTCTTGGGTCGGGGGGGGGGGAAATAAATTTAAAAATCCCATCTAGCAGATCACCAGCTGCAAAAAAAAAGTCAGCACTGAATATTATAACTCCCCATAAAAAAAAAAATAAAATCTTTTAAAGCATCATAAATTGTATTTGAGTAGGAACCATCCGATGAAAACAACGGGTCCGGTTTGCCCAAAAGCTGGAAGCAACCCCATGGCCCTGCACAGCAGCACCCTCTGCTCCTGCTTTTGTGCTCTCCTGCCTCCTGTCATGGTGAGTGATGGGCAGCATCAGTCCCAACCCCGTGTCCTGGCTGCCAGCCATGGATAACGCAGGGCTTTATTTCGTTTAGTGTGAAGTGAATGTTTTTGGCGTTGAGGATGTTGAGCATGATCGTCCCTGGGGCTTGCACGGGGGGATGCTGTGCCCTCAGCCTCCATCATTCATGCTGCTTGCACTTTTTGCACTGCATTACCTGCACAGAGCCACAGGTCATCCTTTTGCTCAGAGCTTATCATCAGCAAAATCTGGGTGATCAGCTGCTGGGAAGAGCTGTGCTGAGGGATCATCCTAGCCCCAGAGAGCCTAGTCCTGATCTTTGGATCTTTGCTGAGGTCCCCAGGTCACAACCCAACCCCTACAGCCCCTCAGAGCCTGTAGCCAAAGGCAGGTTGGCTTCTTGGACTCCCTGTAGGAGCTGCTGAGCATCATGCCCATGTAGGAGGAAGGCAGCCTGTGGTCCTGCTCCGTCCCCAGGGCTGGAGCAGCGTTAGGAGCCCCTGGGCCAAGCATAAGGCTATGAGTGTCTGCAGGAGGATACGTTTAGCCATCAGAGCACTGTGGGTCGTTAGAAAAGCAAGTAGGCCTTTAAATACAACGGAACACAAATGTATGGCTTAAAATTAAAAGGTATGCTTTTATCTAGGAAAAGTGTAAGCCCCAGGGAAATTAACTGGGTGAAAAGGGAGGTATTTAGGACAGTCAGTGCTGCGAGGACATCTGGAGAGGAGAATTTCCTACCTGCCTAATGAAACTTTATATACTGCCATCCACCCAGGTAGACCCATATTTCAGGGAAGCGTTAGAGACCGGACAGATCTCCCTTTTAACTTCACTCCAATTTCTTTCATCAGACATACAAGGCTCTAATGAAATATATTTTGGAGAAAAAGATCTCTGGCGTGGCAGAACTGAAGCAAAATGACTTCAATTTTTTATGGCCTATGTTTCTAAAAATATAAATGACTAATAGAAATCATGAAATATTCACAGAGTCAGTAATCCACGTTTACAGATAATGCTGAATTACCTCTGAAGAAATTCTTAAATGGGAATTTAATGGACATCTTTGAACAGAACGAGCAGGTTTCTTCTCCTCAGCCTCAGTCCTCAGAGGAGGAACTTCGGGGAACTGCTAAAGCCTGTCATCATAGCCACTCTGAAAGCCACCACACAGTCCCGAGCAGCATGTTACGCTACATTCGTGGAGCATCTCTGGTGACAGGAGCCGGCTGCCCACTTAGCTGGTGCTGTGAAAATAGCATTTTTCTCTCTACAGCAGCAGATGAGAGGGTCTTTGTGTCAGGGTATCACCAGAGGCTAGATGGTGGCTTTGGGAGGCAGAAGCAGCTCTGGGGTCCCCCTCTGTCCCCACACAGGCTGTCCAGTCCTGGGGTTGGCATGAGACGGGAAGGGCTGCATTCCCAGGGGGTCCGTGCCGAAGGGTCCCAAGCAGAGGAATGCGTGTGGCTGGCTGTCCTGAAGCAAGTTCCATTTCAGAGCAGAAAGCACTGACCTGGATTTGAAAAGCCTGGGGTTTGACATCCATTTCTGTCCCCAGTCAGATGTGTAGCTTTAGGCAAGTGGCTTCACTTCCCCATAACTCAGTTTTCCATCTGCAAAACCTACCTGACTGAGTTTTGCATCCCCCCAGTGGGAGTGAAGAACTGCCCAGAAGGTACCTGTGACTTGAGAGTGGGTAAGCAGCCGGCACTGCCCTGACTCAGGACACCGTGGGGAAGCAGACTGGTCTGGGACTGCAGATGTTGCTGGGGAATAGTTTCAGGAAGACCGGTTAAAAAACAACATTAAAAAAAGAACAAGTTTTCTATGGTGACAACATGGTTTCATCTGCTGCTGTCTCCCAGAATCCTGGTACTGAAAGTAGATATTTAGGAACACAGGGCTTTACAAACTGCTCAATAAGCTTTTTGAAGAGGTTTGCAAATCTACCTAGCTTTCAAAATGTTGAATTTTAGGGTTTCTGTTGTGGTCCATTAATCTAGATTGAAAGCATGCTCTATCTCTAGGACAGATGATACAGGGATGAAATAACTTTCCTATGCCGTCTGAAAGCCAATATGTTTCCCACCAGAAACAGGCTGTTAGGGGTTTATTAAACTGTTTCTCTTTCCCTTCTGTTTTCATAGTCATTTTTATACTGTTTGCTGCATAGGCTGAGTACCATTTCCCCCTGCATTCTCTTCTCCCTATTTACTTTTCTTATTCTGCACCCAGAAATGCATCAATCTGAGCCAAATTTTCCAATCCATCATACCTAAGGGGATCTGAAATGAGGTCAGACAAGTTCACCCATCCCTACAGGATAATCCTGCTGCTCTACAACGTTGCTGCATGTACTGCAAATGCTACAGGCTGCTGTTAGAGAGGAGGCCCGTTTGCAGGACGGACAAGAGAAGCAGGGATGTATTAAGTGGAGACAGTTCATGCATGGGAAAGTCGGGAGCAATCCTGCTGCTGGAGGGTGTTCGCTTTAGTCATCCCCTCTCTGGGAAGGACGCCGTGTTGGACTTCTCTTCTTGCCTTGTGGTAAATCTGGAAACCACATCACTGTAGCAAACTAGTCAGCCAGGTCTTAATGGTTGTCACACCACTGCATGCCAAGGTCATTCAGAAAGTCACTGGTGACAGATGGGGGAAAGGCAGCTCTCCCTGCTCCCAAAGGCATGGGCTGTTGCCATTGGAGCTAGTTTCTCTTCTTCGTGCAGGGCTTGGGTGCTTGCCGCCAAGCATGAAGGAAAATCTGCAAACTAAGTCGACGTTTGCGGTTTCAGAACATGAAGAATAATTTCCTTCACCACTGCCAAGGCAGAACTGAAGGCAAGGAGCTGAACGGCGCTGGCTCCCTCCAGCCAAGGACAGCAGCACACATTTACCATTCTTGTTCCTTTGCAAGATAAGCTGTTCCTGCTTCTGATGCTGGGTCTTAACTCCTTCTGGAAATGCGGTGTCAAACGACAATTCGTAGAATCATAGAATGTGTTGGGTTGGAAGGGACCTTTAAAGCTCATCTAGTCCTGCAGTAAGCAGGAACACCTTTAACTAGATCAGGTTGCTCAGAGCCTCATCAAGCCTGGCCTTGAATGTCTCCAGGGATGGGGCCTCCACCACCTCTCTGGGCAACGTGTTCCAGTGTCTCACCACCCCCATTGTAAAGAATTTCTTCCTAATGTCTAATCTAAACTTACCCTGCTCTAGTTTAAAACCATTGCCCCTCGTCCTATCTCTATGTGCCTTTGCAAACAGTCCCTCCCCATCTTTCCTGTAGGCCCCCTTTAAGTACTGGAAGGCCACTATAAGGTCTCCCTGGAGCCTTCTCTTCTCCAGGTTGAACAACCCCAACTCTCTAAGCCCGTCTTCACAGGAGAGGTGCTCCAGCCCTCTGATCATCATCGTGGTCCTCCTCTGGACCTTCTCCAACAGTTCTTGTGGTGAGGGTTCCAGAGCTGGACACAGTACTCCAGGTATTGCAGTATATTACCAAGGTCCAGTGCTTCCCTTAAGAAAATACGTAGTGTTGAGGAGAGCTTTGTATTGCACCTGAAGCAAACCAGAGACACAGATGCTGGCTGGAACAGACCTTGATGTTCGATGCAGATGCACAGAGTTAGGGATGAGGCTGACTCAGAGGGTCCTGGTAGTTTCCAAATAATCTCTTAAAGAGGCATTTCCATCCCCTTTTCGATGTTCCTCCTGGTGGCCCAGCCTGCTTAAGCCAGGCTCAGCAGAATCCACCACCCCCCCTTCCTCTTCTGGGTAACGCTTTCCACACGCCCTCTCAGTGGGGCTGGTAACACTGCCTACAGGGACGTGCATTACCCGTTCATAACAGTGACGGAAGTTAAAAATAGCCCCCCAGAAAAGCCTCTGGGGAGAGGGAGGCTAATGGAAGACTTGGCACTGAGATTGATCATCATAAACCAGTTCTTATTCACTCTTGGGAGCTGGGGAGGCCTCCTGGTCTTTTTTTTCCCGATTTTTCCTTATCTTTTCCTCCTCTTCTTCCTCCACCCCTTTGAATCTAGAGTGTTTATGAGAGGTAAGGCGGTCACCATTTGGCAAACCAGAAAGTCTTGATGGGCTGCCAAAAGGCATGTCATTCCTGCCTTCGAGATATCAGTGAGATCAGATAGGAAGTTTCCCCTTCTTGCACCTTTCCCAAAACATCTTGGCTTCTCTGAAAAGGGCCACGCTGATGAACAAGATAAAGGCATGGACGTTTTGAGAAACTCGAGCAAAGTTCACAGCTCCTTATATGCGGTTAGGCCGGGTAAAACCAGAGCTATTTTCCCTGTTTTGGAGCTGATCTGTGGACCCTGATGCTCTATCTGCTCCTGTGCATCGCCCTTTGCAGGTTAAATCTCAGCACCTGGCTGTTGTGGTGGGCTCAGGCATGCACCTGAGAGGTCGCTGGAGCTTGGCAAAGGGTAACTTAAGTGACACAGACTTGAACGTCGAGCAGAGGAAGGATGGTGGCTGCCATTTGGTTGAAAAAGCAAGGTTCTGGCATGGCAGCTCCACACTGTTGCTCTGACAAGGTGTAAGTGGGAGTGAACGTGTCAGGAGGAGGACTATACCACTCTTCCCCACATAAGGTAAGCTCCTTAAGCTCTGAAATGCAGTTGTGGGTCAAGCAGTGGAAGGATTAACCATTTTAGCTTTACAATTGAGACAAGATACAATTCTAAACTAGTTTGGTCCAACATATTCTGCCTGAGGATGTTGCATCAATCAACTTTAGACTGAGATTTGCTTTCTAAAAAAGGAGGAGCTGTATTTAAACACCCCCTCCCCATGTCTCCCTATTAGCAGGATGAAGTCACCTTTCTTCGACCCAAATCTGTTCTTGGATCTGTCAGTGAAAGGAGACCCCCTGAGCAAATGAACCGGGTGACTCTCAGCCCTTGGAGATGATCCAACTTGCCAGTGAAGCTGAACGGAGAACAAATGACCCCTCCTCTTGAGCCAGGAAACGCTGTAGGTGACAGAAAAGGTGACAGAAAAACACCCCGTTGTGGATGACAACTGCATTTTCATAACCAAGCCAAAGCCTTGGGGTTATGGGAGAGGATGGCTGAGATATCACGGTGAGCCCACAGTGAAGAAGACCTCTGCGCCCTCTTCCTCAGAGGTGCCACTGGGGTTGCACCTCTGGTCATATCGAATCCATGAAGATGGCAGGTTATGTTGAACCTAAAACACGGTGCAGCCCAGGTTGTCTGTTCACCTCACCCAGTAAGTCCAAGCCCCAGGTGGAAGAAATCTCATCCCATCTAGAAACTCCAGATTTATGCGAATATTTTACGCCATTCATATCTCTGGTAGGAAAATGTGAACACATGGGATCTGCGTTTCTGCCTCCTACTTCCATTGTTACAGTAAAGAGCATCAAAAGCTGGTGTATAGTTCAAAGAATGGGCTTTGATGCAGTTTTGAGTCTTCAGGGATTTGGGTATTAAAGTATCTTAGTTTTCAATAATAAGTCACACCACGTTTGCAGATTTTATTAACTGGAATAAAATAAGATAAATCTTATTTAGCTTTCACAGTGTACCCACCATGCAAATGCCAACTGATCTGGGTTTAAAAACAATCAAAACCTACCAAAAAAGAAAGGAAGATAAGTATTTTTAGCTCTGATTCAATGCACAGCAGTAAGCCCCCTGCATATCATAACTAGGAAGGAGGAGTGATGCAGAGGCAGGTAGAAGCCTGGGAGAAAAGAGCAAAAAGGGAAAAAAAAAAAGAGGAGAGGAACTTCTTAAGCTATTATTGCCACTGCAGTCTTCTTATCTTGAACTGACTACAAGAAACAATTGAATTACAGTGAAATAATTACTGGGCTAATGAGGGCAGACAGTCAATTGCAATATTCCCAGAGTTTTCTTCCTTCCCTTTCCTGAAAATACTTAAAAATAATTGGTAAACAAAGTGGGCTATTTATAAATACAGTCAGACTCTACAACCTGAACCAGGACAGCTAAGCAAGGAGAATGGAAACAATTATTTGCCTGGGATTTGGAGACATTTAAAGGAAAATCTTCCCTTAAGGAAATGGTGCTGTATACAACCAGAGCTAACTTCACAGCTTGCTGCTAAATACCCAAGCGGCTTTAAAAATCTACTTGGAGATGCTGAATATATAGTTTTAACTCCTAATGAGGTGTTAAGTATCTCAGTAATTTATTTCCTTCCCAGGGGCTAACTATCATGTCAGAATAGAAAGGGCAGCTACCAGCCTTGACATTTTGGTGATCCCCATCAGGGCTGGAAGAGTTATTATTTTCTTGTTCACCACAGGGCAATGGGCTCTCCTGGTGTCAGCAGCACAGTGGGATTTTTCTATTATTTTTTTTTCTTATTCATATTATAGCAGCCTCTGTTATTCCTAGTCAGGGCTAAACACCGCAGGAAGGATGACAAAGAAGCAGCCTGTGCTTGGGGAAGCTTGTCAGGCAATCTTAGCAAGATGAGGAGCTCCCACTGAAAGCCAATGCTGTGCCAGCTCGTTAGGCGCTTATGGGGAAAACATCCCCTAATGACATGGGATGCTAGCTACTTGCTGCCTTTTTCAAGCATCAGGTTTTCAAACTCAGCACGGGCCATCTCTAATCAATGTGGTTTTTAAGCCTCAGCTGTTAGCTGGTTTTGAGCAGAGCCTCTGAGGGCAAAGCTAGGGAGGGTTTGTAATGGCTTTTTTAGCACAGACCAGACTGAAGTCAGGAGGAGGTAAATATTTTGCTTTGGTTTAGTTGCCCCATGCCTGTGTAAGCGCTGCTTTGCTGAGGCACAGTCTAGTGTGCCAAGCAGCAGAGTTTGTAACCTTGTGTGGCCACAGAGCTCCAGCTTAATTTTTCCGCCAGAGCTGCCCATTTGGTGAGATGAGGCTGAACGTTAATGATTTCTCTGATGAGGGCAATATAAGAAGTCAGTCTGTCTGCAAGGTGGGAGCACTATGAAAAAGTTACTACTACAGCATATTAATAATTATGAAATACAGACAAGTTCTTGTTCTTTTGGGGTATTGCTTGGCTCAGCAAAGATGAGCTGTGTGGGCTTTCATATACATTCTCCTTTGGTGATAAGGTAAAGTTACCCCATCACGCCTAATGCCTTGTGTGCTCTGAAGAGTGTGGTTGTATATGGTCATGTTTGCAGGTGGGACTGTAAAGGAGAATGTGGAAACAGAAGCCAGCTGCCGAGGGCAAGAGCTTGCTGAAAGGTGAATATTTAGATCAGAAATACATTGCATTGTCTTTCTTTTTTCTTTTTTTCTTCTCTTTCTTCCCCCTTATTGCTCATGTCTTCTGGTTATAACTGGTTTCTAGGAAATGGCCAGCATGAAATATCACTACCATTCTTGAGTCTTACAATGAAGTAGCTTTGGTGGGACTGGTATTAGCTTCACAGAAAGAAGAATGCGGCCTCCTGATTTCCCTGGGTTAGGTAGGGTTTCTTCATGCTGTTTTGTTTGGCAGAGCCCTGTTTTTCATCCTCTCCTACAACAAAGTCTCCAGCTTGGTGAAGATAACATCAAAGTAGAGGCTTGTCATACCTGTTGTTCAATTATGTCAGTCTGTAAAAACAGCTCCAAGTGAACAAAAATAGCTTTGACAGTATGAATTATAGTGCTGTGTTTTATGACTAATTTCGGTGCCTTGGTGTGATAACTTAGATGCTGTCACAGTTAAGACTATACAATGCCTTGGTAACGGATATGAAACTAGGAGTTAGGCCTGTCTTAGCTCTTTGTCTCTGTGTGTCTCTGCAATGGACTTTGCCAAATCTCTTTTCCACCCTGCAGTCTGAGCTAGGAGGAGATACAACATTTTCCCTTTTTTAAATTCTTATTTATTTACTTTAATCCATCCGTCTCCCTGTTCTCACTGCCTTTTGTAGCTGCAGTGTAGATCATCTCTCCCAGAGGACCGTCCCAACAACTGTTAGAATCATAGAATGGTTTAGGTTGGAAGGGACCCTAAAGATCATCTAGTTCCAAGCTCCTGCCATGGGCAGGGGCACATACTGCATGCGTTGCTTGGCTTAAATACACTGGTGATAGTCCCAGCTCCTGTAACTCAGGAGGTCAAGTTGCTGAGGTGATGCACCCTCTTAAAAGATAGAGACACTTGAAGGGGACTTCTTCCAGCAAAAGAAACACAAGCATGCACGCAGGACCATTAAGCCAGTAAAGCCAATGGGACTACGCATGTGCTGCAAGATGAGCAGCTGCTTGACCAGCTTTATGGCATGGAAAGTGATGCCCCGGCTAAGACAAGGTCTTCCAACGTATTCAGCTGCACTGCATGATCTTGAGCGACTTCATGGATAGCAGCACAGGGCAAGGAGGCTGGTGTATGGTGGTCCCTGTTGTGTCGTGCAAAAAAAATAACCACTGCCGCAGAGCGAGACTGAAGTTCTCCTCATTCAGGCTGTCCCCCCTCGCGCTCTGTGGTATGGTTAGATGTGAGCAGCATACTGCATGAGGATGTTGGCATTCGCTTGGTTGCTTGCCTACTTAGTCATGGGGCTGTAGGGTGCCAACTTCCAGGGGTATATTCCTTTTTTTGATTACCTCTGCATTACTCACTTGTACTCTGTCATTTATCACACTGTGGGAGACCATTTTCCAGTGTCTGTGCTCCATTCTGTTGCATGTCACCTCATCTAAAATTAAATGCCAAAATAAAACAAATATTATCCTATCTGTTGAGCATTAAGTATTGAATAGGGGTTTTAGCTGAAGAGTTAGATGCTACAATTCACTCTGACGTAGTGAAGGATAAAGAGGATAATAGGAAGCCCTTGCATAACTAAGCTTTTTATCTAAGAAGCCTTATGGTATATAGTTTTATCTTATTAATATATTAATCTAAGAGTTGTGTGGCCAAGATTTCACAGTTCCGAAATAAAAACATCACGAGAAATGATTCAAATGCAATAGACATCCATGCCAAAAGCTATTACAGTACAGTAATGTTTCACTTTCATGTCCATACAGAAATTACAATCTATGGATATTGCCTTGGAAAACTGGGGAGCTGGCAGGAGACAGTGCTGAAGGATGAAAACATTTGCTTTGACTCATGCAGGATAAATGCAGCGTCTGGGTGATGTTTCTCAAAACAAACGGCTCTCCCCATTTTCTCTCCTGCCTGGCTTGGCTTTACAGGATTGTCTGTATACGGGATATGTGACGGAGTAGTTCCAGGGACAAGGGGAAAGCCTGGGACAGATCAGGCTCTGTAATTTCAGGCATTTCTTTTTATTCTCTGTTTTTTCAGTTGTAAAAAGAGGTTAATGGCCCTTCCAGGTGTAACAACGATGCTATGAGGAAAGATTTCTGTGATGTTCCTGAGGTGCTTTGATTAGAAAGGCTGGGAGGGAGGACTCCAGCAGATGACTTCCAATCCCACATTGGTAGCTTTTCATTTCTCAGACCCGCTCCTTTTAAAGAGTGGCAGAGTAAGTACCTCTGTGTGTTTTGTTCTGTGACCTAGGATCATCAGACCTTTACAGGGAAATACCATCACTTGTGTTTTCCCAAAGGGTCTCCTCCCTGCATGTCTTACCTTGGAAGTAAAGGAGACGTATGTAGTAGGTCTGAACCTCGCTGCTAGGAGAAAGGAGAGGAGATGAAATGCTCCGTGTGAAGCTATATTAACCCCTCTGGCCATTTTCAGAGATCCACCTTCCCTCGCTTTGCCTCAGCCCCCTGGCCACTGTCCTGCTCACCACAATCTGCAAGAGATCCTTCCTGGGGCTACCTGCACGGTGAGAAGACCCATCAAGGCCATACAGTCCTTAGCTCTGCTCAGAAAAGCATTTATTCTCAAATCTTCCAGGCAGTTTAGTTTCATTGTTATCCATTACTGTCAAATAATTTCTTAATTGAAAAAACTGAAAACCTGAAATCTCTCTAGCAGAGAGACACTGAGGCACCTCTGTTCTTCCAAGGCTTGGGGGCTCATTACAGAGGCAGTAGTCTGGGCACAGAAGTGAAAAGACAAAGCTCTGAGTGTTTACTGTCTTCATTTAAAATGAATGTATTTTATGAACGTTCTCTTCTCTGTGTAATTTCACTTTGCTATGAAATCCCAAGTTCTCAGCAGTGTGATCCTGCTGGAGTAGCGTTCCCCAAGCAACACAAAGGCTTTTACTGGACCTTCTAGGACTGCACTGATTTCTGATGTCTTGTAGACTGAACTCAGTACAGTTTATACTTGGCCGGAATCCCCGCTGAGATTTGAGGGGATAATAATAATTTTAAAAAGTAAAAATCCTCAAGAAGAGCCTTGCAAAAGACTCCATCTGGCCTTTATGTAGGAGATAACCTGGACCACAGTGTTCTGTACAGCTGCTGGTTGGAGCAATCATGTGATTGAAAGAACTACAGCATAGGACTCCTTCCATTAGCAGGGACTGTACGTGTATCCAGCTTCTGTATTTTCTCAGCTGGAAGCAGTGACTATGTGTCTAGTCTCTAACGGATCACTGGTCTCCTGAAGGTGCAAGTTTCTGAGCTACGTGGCTCAAGAAACAAGGGGCTGAAGATGAGCAGCAGCTCTCTAGAGTTGCTCCTCATCATGCAGGCACAGCACTAGCGGCTACGCCAGCCCCAAGTGTATTTGCTCCCCACAAAAGATTGAAGCTCCTGCTCAGACGAGCGCTAAGGTTAAATGGAGCATGGCTGACAGTCCTGAGACCTCAGAAGAGCATGATCTGTTTTATCCCCATCACGATTTCCATTATCAAAAAACATTCCACGGAACAAAATTAATTGGAAGCGGTAGTTAAACTTGATCAGCTTCAACTAGTTTAGAAAGCTGGAGGCGGGGCATTTTAAAATTGAACACATTAATTTTTTGTTTACAGTATGGCACAAAGCAAGAAAAATGGAGATGGTTCTTCACCGGGAATCCAAATCAGGCATTTAAACTTGTGCACATCTCATCTATCTCTTTTCTGGGTTCTGATTTTTTTTCCCCCCCCCAGGTCCTTTCCTGACATTTTCAAGCATTAAATGTTAATGTAATTAAATGCTAATTTGACTGCAGCCTGTAACAAACACAGCGTGCATTTTTTTCATACTCGGAAAGCTTCACGTGAGTTTATTTCTTTTCCTTCAGTTTCCTCGAGTTTTGGAACGTCTCTTTCCAAAAGTGATGCCAGGAACCAGTACAGGTGTTCCCAGCCTGTGATGTGGCCTTGAAAGCACAGAAGAGTGTAGCTATAATCTCATTATTTGTTATAGATGCTACCAAATATAATGACCGTAAGCTAGCAAGGACTGTTTCATCCAGTACTGAGCAGAATCTTAATGTGACTTTGGTATTTGATGTCTGTCTTCTGAGGGATGGCAGATCCTATTTGCCACGGGAGATGGAGATCCATTTGTGTTACTTCTCTTCTGGGCTGTGCTCTCAAATGAAGAAAGGGTCCCTTTCCTGAAGCAGGGGTAATTGTCCCTTTCTGTGCTGATGTAGTATATCGCACAATGACTATGCGCACATCATGGTATCTGTGTTTGGTCCTTAAGAGGAGTAAGTTAAGGGAAAACATTCTTGTTGTCAATTACGGTAATTTTTAGAAGGTAGTTGGCTGAAGTTACACCCTACTATAATTGCTAGGACTCCTAAGCGCACACATCCCCTTCGCATAGTAATCATAGCAACACAGAGCTCCTCAAACTTTTTAGTAAGGAAATGTTCTATTGTTTCAATTTGCTGTAATTAAAGCCTGCTCTTTGCATTAGAAAATCAAATTCCATTTGCAAGATTAATAATTCCCTTGAGTTCTCTTTGCTTCCATTGTTCTGAAGTGACTGAACTTCTCCCTATTTGGCAAAAAAAGACTGCCAGTTTTTTCTCTCTTAAAGTTAACCCCATATATCGTGCAGAGGGACAGTGGAATAAGAGCTCTGTGACGTTGCCGGTTGAAGGCTGCCTTGCTGCTTCTTCCACAGAGAAGGCTTGACTAGGGACTCTCTCTGCTGGACCCTTTCAACAGAGCTTTGACTCATGGATTTACTTGGATGGTGTTAACAAACGACTATCTCCGTTCCTCCAGAAGCAGAAAAAAATCTTAATTATTTGAGAGCAGACAGATGAGGATATTTTTGCTTATTTTTTTTGTTACAGTTTAGATCACTGATCTTCTTCGACTATCAAAGATAACATACAACTGTAAGATACTTCATCATTTTAAAATGGGATGGTTAATCCCAAGAATGGATATGAAACTACCAATCCCATACTACCAGTTTTCTATTCCCTTCCGCTCCCTCTCATAGCTGTGCTGTCTGCAGCTCACCAAATCCTCCCCCAGCTCCTATTTACCAAGGCAACGAGTCCAAGACCACCATCTTCTACAAAGCTGCAGAATAATTTAGGTTGGAAGGGAAATCATCTAGTCTGACCTCCCGGTAAAAGTTGCTCAGGACCTTGTACAGTTGAGTTTTAAATATCTCCAAGGATGGCGATTCGTCAGCTTTTCTGGACTCCTGCACCAAGGCTGCAACGCTCTCATGGGGATATTTGAGGAGGGGAAAGATTGCTCTGAATTTTCTGCTGAAAATGAATACAATTCAGGAGTTTAATGTTATTAAAATTAGTTTTATTAGTCTTAATAATAATAACTAGGCCATGGTTAGGAGTGACAGATTTTCTCTTCTTGCCTCCAGACACGAGAGCCCCACTGTTCTATCTCAGCAATCCTAGCACTGAGTTTGAATCTTAACGCAGCTTTAACGTTTCAGAGGCATGGGCAAAGGTCTCTTGGTTGACAGGCAGAACAAAAAACCCAGAGCAGAGCCTTACAAGCAGAGCTATGAGGAAGAGATAAAACTCTGAGGATGCTGGGGTGCCGAGAGAAACCCTTGCTCCATCCCGTACTTCCTCACCCAGCTCAGCCTTTGCCACTGCTCCTCTGCCTCTGCGAGCTCCAAGTCACAAACAGCTCTAAAGAGAAGGAGTGGATGCCAAGAAAAAGGCACAGGAAGCAAAGAAAATAGCTTCTGCTGGATAATTTGCTCCTGGATCCTAAATGCTTTCTCAGTGGGCCTGACAATGAGCCTCTTGCAATGACATCATATGAGTCACAGAGCTGTTAAATAAAGTCATAGGCAACTTAGAAGCCAACATGGAGAGTGTTGGATATCTTACCTGTGGGCAGCCCCTGTGCTTTATCCAAAGATTAAAGTACATGAGCGTTAAATATCTGACCCTACAAAGTGACACAGTACGGTGAGCTGAACCCCTTTGCAAATGGTTCCTTTAACAACTGAGATCAGTCAAATATTACAGATTTTTCAAGCCTTTTTGAAAAAAATACTTAAAAGTTTGGTTTGGTTTTTAACAGTGAGCTTGGAACAATTGTTTGACATCACAAACGTCCAAAACTTTTAGCAACAGGGCCATTTCTAATCAAGGAAATTTTTTTGGAACATTCCATTTTTCGAAGAATTGGTTTTTTAAAGCTTAATTCAACATTTAAAATCGAGATTAGAGTTGACATTTTATTGAAAGTTCCAGTTCTGGAAAGTGAAACTACTTGATACAATCTTTTTGAACGTTTTGATTTAAAAATGTGAGTTAGAGAATACACTGAGAACTTCCTGGAACATGGGAAAGAAACTTATTTTGGCCTTTATATAACCAGGTGTTGTTTTTTATTGTTATTTGGTTCTGTGTGTTTTTTTTTCTTTTCTGGTTGGTTTTTTTTCCCCACATGATTTGAAGTAACACCACTTCTTGTCTTGCCTTTTTGTTTTCACACACTGTGCCTGGCTTGATCTCCTGGGAATCTCTAACCCTTCCTGGAATCCAAGGGGAAGAACGCCCCTGGTGCTGCTGAGGGACTTGCAGCCACCTTGGAGAAGTTGTCTCTGAGCATTGACTTTGGCTTCTGATCCTGCAGTAAGTTGGTGGTGTGTTTCTGCTGAGCAGCGAACCCCCAATTTACACCTGCAAGAGCCCCTGCCTGGCAAAGCCAAATGAAATTCAGAGCTTAACGAAGGAGAAAATACAGTGCCTTCCCTGATTTGAGGGATTTCTTCTCTAACAGTGTTTCTTTCATGATTTGTTCTTGTGATACAGAGTCAACGTTGTGCCTTAAACCATTACCAGCTTAAATCCAAAGGGAATCTGCAAATTTGTGCCGCCTTATCTAAAAGCAGCAAGGACAAAAGAATACAGATGGAGCAAAACTCCTTCTTCATTTCTTTTCAATCTACTGCAAAGATGGCGAGAACTGCCGAGTGTTTGTCTTCGGCAGAATTAGCCCTTTCAAAACCAGATGGTATCAAGATCGATTGATGTGAAGGCAGTTTAGTGTCCCTGCCGACTGTTAGCATGCATGGCTGCCTATCTCAAAAACGCCCTGTGAAGGCCACATGCTGATACCCTTCCTCATGTTGGGCAATCCTCTACTCTCCAGCTAGCCATAATCACGCTAGAGAAAGTTGGATTCAACGAGAGCGGTGCAGATGGCAGATCCTCATGCACAGTAGGCAACAGCAGGCTCAGGTCCAAAGACCTCGCTGAGCTGGGCCAGCAGCCATTAGAGAAACCTGCAGACCCCTATTGATATGATAGATAATGTCTATATTGAAGTTCTCTAAAATAAATGGAGACTCTTCCGGGTTCTTTTTTAACCTGCCTTTCTAAAACCCTACTGTCCTACGCTATTAGGAGTAATCCCTGCAAGCAGTGAAGTGCAATGGAGAAAGCCGCAGGGAAAAAAAATAATAGTATGGGTGATGCCTTGGTTTGATGAAAATCAGTTTCCCCATCCCTGTGCAGCATGAAGGTGATAGTGCACCTAATAGTAACTGCTTGCTTGGGCTGGGTAACTCATACTTGGCAAATCTAATGGCCTGAGATGCAAACTGGGGGCAGCCTGGTGACTTTTCCTAGGAGTACTGAATGTCAGGCAGGCCAAGGGTATCAGCATATCCAGAAGGAGGTACCTGACATCCCGAGGCCCAAGGCAGGAAGGTCACCATGCAGTCAGCCCTATATTAAGTGTGGAGTGAATTCACGGAATCACGGAATCACGGAATCTTCAGAGTTGGAAGGGACCTGTAGAGATCATCTAGTCCAACTCCCCTGCTAGAGCAGGATTGCCTAAAGCACATCCCTCAGGGCTGCATCCAGGCGGGTCTTGAAAATCTCCAGAGAAGGGGACTCCACAACCTCCCTGGGCAGCCTGTTCCAGTGCTCTGTCACCCTCACTGTAAAGAAGTTTTTCCGTGTATTTGAACGGAACTTCCTGTGTTCTAGCTTGTGCCCATTGCCCCTTGTCCTGTCGCTGGGAACCATTGAAAAGAGCCTGGCTCCGTCCTCCTTAAACCCACCCTTTAGATACTTGTAAACATTAATCAGGTCCCCCCTCAACCTTCTCTTCTCCAGGCTAAAGAGTCCCAGCTCTTTCAGCCTTTCCTCATAAGGGAGGTGCTCCAGTCCCATAATCATCTTGGTTGCCCTACGCTGGACTCGCTCCAGTAGTTCCCTGTCCCTCTTGAACTGGGGAGCCCAAAACTGGACGCAGTATTCCAGTTGTGGCCTCACCAGTGCAGAGGGGGAGAATGACCTCCTTCGACCTACCGGCCACAGTCTTCCCTATGCAGCCCAGGATGCCATTGGCCTTCTTGGCGACAAGGGCACACTGCTGGCTCATGGATAATTTGCTGTCTACCAGGACCCCCAGGTCCTTCTCCTCAGAGCTGCTTCCCAGCATGTCCGCCCCTAACATATACTGGTGTTTGGCATTCTTCCTTCCCAGGTGCAGGACCCTACACTTGCTTTTGTTGAACCTCATTAGGTTCTTCTCTGCCCAGCTCTCCAGCCTGTCCAGGTCACGCTGGATGGCAGCACGGCCCTCTGGAGTGTCGGCCACCCCTCCCAGCTTGGTATCATCAGTGAACTTGCTGAGGATACACTCTGTCCCCTCATCTAGGTCATTAATGAATATATTGAACAAAATTGGACTGAGTATTGACCCCTGGGGGACACCACTCATTACAGGCCTCCAACTGGACTCTGTGCCACTGATCACAACCTTCTGAGTTCTGTCACTCAGCCAGCTCTCGATCCACCTCACTGTCACCTCGTCTAGCCCATACTTCCTCAGCTTCCTAATGAGGATGTTATGGGAGACAGTGTCAAAAGCCTTGCTAAGGTCAAGGTAGATGACATCTACGGCTCTCCCCTCATCCAGCCAACCCGTTATAACATCATAGAAAGCTATCAGATTGGTCAGGCATGATTTGCCCTTGGTAAATCCATGCTGACCACTTCCAATAACTTCCTGTTCCTCTATGTGTTTGGAGACGACATCCAGAATGAGTCGCTCCATTACCTTCCCAGGGACAGAGGTGAGACTAACCGGCCTGTAGTTCCCTGGGTCCTCTTTCTTGCCTTTTTTGAAGATTGGAGTGATGTCAGCCTTCCTCCAGTCCTCAGGCACCTCTCCTGTTCCCCATGACCTTGCAAAGACAATGGAGAGTGGTCTAGAGATAACATCTGCCAGCTCTCTCAGCACTCGCGGGTGCATCCCGTCAGGGCCCATGGATTTATGAATGTCCAGCTTGGCCAAGTGGTCTCTGACCCAGTCCTCCTCAACTAAGGGAAAATCTTCCTCTCTCCAGACCTTCCCCCTTGCCTCCAGGGTATGGGATGCGTGAGGGACGGCTTTATCAGTGAAGACGGAAGAAAAGAAGGCATTCAGTAACTCTGCCTTCTCTGTGTCTTCCACCACTAGGGCACCCGTCTCATTCATCAGTGGACCTATATTTTCCCTAGTTTTCCTTTTTCTGTTGATATACTGGAAAAATCTCTTCTTGTCTTTAACTGCAGTGGCCAAGCTGAGTTCTGATTGAGCTTTGGCCCTTCTAATCTTCCCCCTGCATAGCTTTGTTATATCTTGATAATCCTCATAAGTTGCTAAGCCCCTTTTCCAGAGAATGTAAGACTTCCTTTTTTTTCTGAGGTCCAGCCAAAGCTCTCTATTTAGCCAGGCTGGCCTTCTTCCCCGTTGGCTCGTCTTTCGGGACATGGGGATGGCCTTCTCCTGTGCTTCTAAGAGCACCTGCTTGAAGTATGACCAGCTTTCCTGGGCACCTTTGCTCTTCAAAACTGCCTCCCAAGGGACACTCTCAACCATGCTCCTAAACAGGCTAAAGTCTGCCCTTCGGAAATCCAAGGTGGCAGTTTTGCTGGCTCCCCGCCTCCCTTCACCAAGAATTGAAAACTCTATCATTTCATGGTCACTCTAAATTGAAAACTCTATCATTTCACCTCCAGTTTGGGATGGCAGTATGGTATATATACTGAAGGAGCGGTGTTTGTCTTCCGGAGGTGCTTGACTGCCACAGCTTGCATGTATGTGCACATGAGAAACAGATTCAGCCACTCGCACCTTTGGGATGGGGCCTTAGTCAGGTTAAGTGAGTCATTCTCTGAGCTTATTGTCCCCACTGAGTGTCCCGTCTTCATTCTCTCCTGTCTTAGGAGTCACACCGGTGAGACACCAGCATGTCCTGATGTCATTTGGTAGGTGGCAGGATAGGGCCACCCGGCACCTTGCAGCATCAGGAGACAAGAACGACTCCTGAGTCATGGGAGGAGCACCTGTGTCCCATAATTGTCTGCCACTGCGTAGGTTAAAGGCAGACATGCTCCATGACTAACACAGGAAGAATGTGGCTCGTGTACTGGCTGGCGAGGGTGTGTGTGTGTGACATGGCTATCTGCGGTGTGAAATCAGAATTAATCAACTGCATGCTTGGGGACACTTGGGAGAAGGATTAAAACCTGATTTCAGGATACACAGATTGTTTCTGAAGCAGGAGGTGCTGGGAGCCATTCCTGAACCATAGCAAAGTCTGAGAATCCATCACGGGAAAACCAGAAATCACACAATATTCAGAACAACGTTTGCATAGAAATTACAGCCAACCAATATCTGCTGTGTTGTTTTCACGTTGAGTCACACTAGGGAATACACCAGGTGAATAGGAATGAACGTCCTGCAGAGCACGGGGAGCTCGTGCTGCTGACACAACGCAAAAGCTTGTGTAAGGTGGTGACAGCTGTTTTTCCTCATGGCTCTTCAAACTGTGGAAAGCCCTCTCCAGAGCAGATGATGCTTGGCTAGAACAAGGTTTGGAGATGTGGATATGACCTCAGCGATAACGTCACATACAGTAAAAAGAACTCTCTGACATCTTACAAAATTTAAGCCCTTACTTAGGAAGCAAACTCCTCACCCCGGGCTATGCAAACTTTATTCCTGTCTAGCAGTACTTCATAGTCCCTTGTAATTCCAATTAGGTCATTTATCAGAGTATATATTATTTGGCATAAGCAAGGACTAGGATCTAGACTTAAAACATTGAACAGCGTTTCATGGTTGTGGGTTTTGTTTTGGGGGAACTCTTTGGTTTTTGCAACTTGTACAACATCTGGCAGTAATTCATCAGTACTTTGGTATGGTGGCTCGAAGCATCATGTTCTTGACAGTAATTGTGTCATTGCATAGCTATCTTCCTAAACATGTTGTTAGGATTCATGAGATCAGCTAGAAATGGCCTTTGGTCTCTACCTAATGGGCCACCCTGCTGATTCCTGTTTACGTTGTTGAGCCTTTCCTGCCCCATCTGTGGCTCAGTTATTTCCCAGTTTGAATGGATGCCGTGGCTTTCTCCTCCCTAGGTCTCTACTGAAACTCATCTTGGCAGCTCTGGAACATCCCTCTGATCTGTGAAGACTATTTTGAATTTTGATCCCACCCACGGAAGTCCTTTCAGGCCCTCTGGCTTGGTGCCACCCACAAGTTTCGTAAGTATATGCTCTTCCACTCGCTCTGTCATTAATTTGCTGTTTCTTTCCTATTCCTCGAGCCAGTTGCCCTGTCAAAGAAAAAAGTCAGTTTGGTAAAGCCACGCTCATGGGTTTTTTGAACACTCAATTATCTTCCAACTACTTAAAATCCTTATGTGTGCCAGGGTCTTTGCAGGGATCAAAGCTAGGTTTAATGGGTCCTTCATTATTTGTTTCAAACAGCTCAGTGGTGTTCACCTCCAGGTGCTTAGGGAGCTGCTTGTCCTCCAGTGGTCCAGTATTGCTCAGATGCTCTGCTGCCAGTTCCCCCAGATACTGCTGCCCTGAGCTCACCTCTCTCCTCCAAGCAGCTATCTTACAGGCCCTGGTTCTAGAGGAAGACCTCTATACTGTCCTGCTTTCCTATCTCCTTTATGGTCTCAATTGACCAAACCTGACTTTCAGATGGAGAACCACAAGAGACAACTCCATCAAGAGCACAGGTCCACCTGCTCACGTAAATCAGCAGAGCACGCTTTTGAATCATTTTGGGCATCCTTCCTCTGTCTTTATGGCAATTGGATCAAACCTTCATAGAAGATGTTGTAATGATTAGGCAGCTAGGTGTCACTTGTCAGGGAGGTTCCTCAGAGAAGTTGAAAGTCTGCTGGGAGCAGTTGAGGTCATGAAACCATTTTAATTGTTGGTGCAGGACTTGAAATGTGAGAGACAGATTTTCTCAAGAGAGTAGAACAGAGATGCTCATTTACGCAAGACGCTATGTTTTGTGTGAAAAGTCTCAAACAAAATATTTACTGTTTCATAAACCAATGACCTGATTCTCAGCAGAGCTATGGCTTTATACTGAGGCTCTGTCTTCTGCAGATCTCCTCTGAGAATTTGGGCCTAAGGGAAAATTTGACTCTACTTTGTGATTTATTTTCTTCTTAACAAACAGAAGTGTACACATGAAGAGGCAGGGACAGGAAAGAAATGAATCTTAGCACAAATAAACAACACGAAGACCTGACTGACCTCTCCTTACACCTGAGAAAATTAGGAGAACTAAGAGTCCAGGTTTTGTCTCTGAATAATTTCAGGGTCTGAAGCACAACTCTTCATGTGAATGAGAAGAAGAAGAGCTCTTAAGTATTTATACCAAAAAAAACCCCAACCAAAAGCAAAACCTTCAAATAGCAGAAGTTAGAAGTAATATTTAAGTCTGGGCAGAATTGCACTGGCTGCTACACTTTGAGTTAAAAAGCTGTCTGTATGAGTTAACTAATTAATGTTCATGAAACCCTTTGAAAAGTCAAAACATGAAATGGATTTTTTTTTTTGACATTTCTTAAAATTCGTTAACAAGAAAATTAATTATGTTTTAACTCTTCATGTATTAGAAGGTAACCTAGTAACTACAAGTAAGGTCTAAATGACAAATACTGCAAAATAGTAATTTGCTGAGTGAAACAAATCAATGATCAAGAGATAGGCCTCAATCACCATCAACAAGTTATACTGCTTTTGAAATGCAAATGTTTAGAAAGGACTAATGAAGCACTTACACTGCCTGTGAAGTCCATGGTTCACTATAAATTAGCAAGCTGACTTGCTTGCATTTCAAATTCCTATCTGCCCCCAAGAGGCATCACCTAAAGACATGTGACAGGTAAGAGGTCTATACGAGAGGCAACGTTTGAGAGGCTGGCTGTCCAACTGTTCATAACCAAAGCGCTGTGTGAAGTGCTGAACGCTATACTAAACATCCTTTCTGGCATGTTGGCTTACCTTTCCTCTCCTCTTGCTTGGCTCTTGAGGTGCCTAAAATGTCGTTGCCCGTGTCTTTTTCACAAAAATCCACCTGATGCTTGCTTCCGGGTGGAATCACGGAAAGCTTGCCCAGGTTGAGAGCTTAGACGCCTAGCTCACAAGCCACAAATTCTGACTCTTCCCCCTGCCAAACTCACAAAGTAGTGATTTGTGGGCATTTTTACTAGACTCTTGCCAGACTAAGCCTCAAAGAAAACATTAGCTGCGACACAGGTCCACTGTATCCCATGTTTCTCATCTGGGGAGTTCAGGAGATGCCACCACTGGAGGGCCTGGAGCAGGCAAGTTTCTGTAAGCATGGCCTCAGTGACTCTGCCTGGGGTGAAGGAAGGACTATATTTTTTAAATTCCTTTCCAGTCCTGTGACCCAAGGGATATGTGAGCAATTAACAGTGTTCCCTCAGATGTGGGGGGATGAGAATCAAATCCCCCTACTGTCTAAGGAAACTGGAAACCACATCCAAAGCTCTGCTGGAGAATGTCTTCTCTAGCGTGGGTTCCTCTCATTCAGCTCCAGGATGAGCCGTCTCACCATGCCCTGATGAGAGAGAATGGTGGAAAAGAGGTTAGGATCTCCTGTGGGAGAGAGAGGTCTGGGTTTCGGACCCAACACCAACCAAAATGAAGCCCTAATCAAAGTACAACGATGAGTCACTTCTGCTCACCCTTCTGACTGTACTTCTCTGTGGGATGTGACACTCGTAACTTGGCAACCCAACACCGGTGACATCACTTAATCTTTTTGCAACAAGTTTGGCAGCCATGTAAAATGCCTTACAGGAAAAAGAGCTCACACCACTGACATTGGATTCCTAAGAAAAGACAAAGACTCATGTGATTGTGTTCTCTGCTACTCTGATCATCATCCCCTCCCCGGGGATTTTATTAGCACGTGGGTTAATTTCAAGCAAATTTGACAGTGAGGTTAAATGTCGCAAAAATACAGAGTTCCTACGAGCGCCACAAAAATTGATGGCCACATAGAACAGAGACATCCAGATTAGTGACCCTGCTGAGAGACTAATGGATACTCGGTGTTATTATTATACATCAGAAAATCAACAGAGGAAAGAGCCATCAGAAATCAGACCTCATAAGTCCCACCACTCATGAAATTGCTAACTCCTACTTGTTATTACTTGTCTTCATAAAAACACTGTCTTGTCTTGTGCCTCGGGCATCTGTTACAAGTGTTACTGAAGATGTCCTCTCAGAAGGAAAACAATTACTTTAATAGCTCCTTTAAATAAAAATACAGGCACTGCCGTCCATCAGCTGCCTTTCCAAATCCTTGCCCGTTCAGAGCCAAGCCCTTGCTCCCAAAGGCTGTGTAAGCGAGAGCTGGAAAAGGCGCTGCTATCACACGGTGGGCTGGTAGGAATTGCAATCCTTGCCTGAACTCTGAAGGCGAACTCTGTGGTATTCCGTTGAGCAACATCTTCCTGGCTTCTTCTAGCCCTCATCATGAAACAGAGTTCATTTGTTTAGAGCCTCTGCAATGTAGATGGTGCATTTTGGGAAACGTGAAAATAGATGAATAGATTTTTTTCTAAGACCATCTTAAAATGCCGAGAAGTTATGCCTTTAAAATGTAGTGGCCTCTAAGATGATTCTTTGCATGAATTAAGTCAAAAGCCATTGCTCGGCAGTATTGGCATCCACTCCATCATTATGGGTTCAAGTAATTCCTTATCCTCCTTAAACATTGCCTTTAAAGGCTTTAAGTGCTGCAGTGCTCCTTCCTATGGAAAATGTTTAGTTTTGTTCTTTCCCCTGTGAACAATTCCCACAGGGAAGAGGAGTTTGAGACCTGCAGAGCTGGCAAGCAGACAACACTACCCTACCCCTGGGTTTCCTGCATGGCCAGCTACTTGTCCCAGTGCCACCCAGCTGCCCAGGAACCTGTTTCACTAGCTGCTGGCGGGGAGTGGGTGCGAGCTGGTCAGCCTAGGAGGGCTCTAGATCAACAAATGGCTGCTGGGCAGTGACAAAACTGTTGTTCCCCAGCTGCTTGCTTCGTAACGCTACCCAGTGACACACAAAAAGACTCTGTGTGATGGGCGATGGCTGCTCCTGGGGACCTTTTGCAGGTCTCCTCCCCTCTCCTCTCACTGCCGAAGCCTGGCCCTGCAAGGTCCTCCCCACATTCGCACCCTCGAAGCGGCAAAACTCATTTTTTGCCTCCGCTGAGAAGGTTTTTGAGCCAGCCCTGGCAGGTAGCCAGCTGCTTGGTAGGCAGAGAGCTGCAGATCCTGAGGAATAAGCCACCCACGGCGTCTCGGAGCCCTCTAACCTGTCAGGACTGAATGGAGATCCAGGAATCCCGGATTCGTGGCTACTTGCCATGTTAGGTGCCGAGCAGCCCGGGGAGGAGGCCACCTGCCAGCTAGTGAGCACCATCAGACCACGATCAATCACTTCTTGAATAAATTTAAATACAGTGAGCTTGGGACTGGATCAAAGATAAAATCTAGTATCTACCTGGGTTTCACAAGGTTTATTTTCTGTTGCCTGTCAATAATTTCGCCATTGTTTTTTCAATCATTTACTGACTGCACCCCTTTTTTAGCTCTCTCATGTTAATGGATTGCCTAACACTGATGTCAAGCCAGTTGACTCATCTTTTTTTTTTTTAAACCTTTTAAAATATAAACCAAACCTGCACCTTTTCCCGTCTTTTGGCACTTCCGAAAAATAACAAGATGCGTCAAAAGTTGACTCAGAGCTCAGTAAGCTCCCTGTAACTGTCATTTTCATAGTGTTGACAAAAAAATAATGGTAAGGGGCTAATGGAGTGATAACCCCCCTTCTCTCCCCTGTACCCCCCCATTAGCACGGGTCATGTTCTGGATTAGGTGATGGGACACCCATTGCGTCCCTCTGAGTTCCGCTCCCTCGGCTGCATCCAGCCTTGCGAATTATCTTGGTGCCACAGATTCACAAAATGTTGAGCAGCTGCTGACGATAGAAAGTGCTGGACGAGAGTGTCTTCTGCTATTTTCTTTCCGGAGATGCTCCTGCCTTCCCACTGAAGCACAGAAAACCTCGTGCTGCCTGCAACATAGGTGATGCCTCGGATGTATTTTGGTGCTTTTCAGCTTCAAAACTTATTTAATGAGCCTGGATCAATTCGAAACAACCTGCTGTAGAAGGCAGAAGAGTATGTTCTCCACTGAGATAACAGCTTGTGGACCTATTACCGTAATAATATTGCCTCGCAAAGAATACTCGTTTCAATGGTTAATTGTTTTCCAGCTCTGCGCTGGTATCGTCCCAGCAGGATTAGGCCCAGCATGATTTCTGCTGCATTGGCTGCTGTTATCGCAGCACACAGAGCGCTTTCCAGTAGACGTGGAAGCATTTAATCACCTAAGCGAGCACTTTCTCCACTCCAACAGTCAGCAGAGAGCCAATACCCTAATGCAGCCAGTACCCATTCCCGTAATGATAATTAGCTAACTCTATCTCTCAGGTGAACAGGAGAGAAATGCGTGATCCACAGCAGAATCTCTAGTGCAAACGTGAAAGCGGCAGTGCCCCTGTGCAATCCTGAAAGCCCAAAGCAGCCTGACTCCCTTACGCACATCACATTCTCCTTCCCCAAGAAGCTGAATAACTTCAGCCTTTTATTTTAGGTGAACACGAATAATTTCCAGTAACTTGCCACGAAAAATACACGTATAAGCCGCTATCACAAGCTGTTCAGTTTTCACTAGAGGGCCAACCAAGCGTCTTGTTATTGAAAATATATGTGGACCTTGTCTATCTGGCTAAAAGAAACTTACGTATACTGTCAGCATCAGGCAGCATCAGGGTGCATAGCAAGCATCTGCAAGCATAAGTTGCTCTTTCTTTCAGTTTTCCTCCCCCTTCCTTTCAATTACACCCACCGATTATATTTCGGATTCATTGACATTGCAGTCACTCTCGTGTGGGCACAGTCAAGCTAGTTTTAAATGAGCTAATTTGGCTACAGATAGCATTGCAGGCAGCGCAGCATGGGACTCGATGCAGCAGAACCCGGGTAAATACTTTGGTGGCTTTACCAACCCGGGCTGTGGGGGGCTGCTGCAGCTCCCAGGGTGCGAATGAACTGCATTAAAGCCAGCTCAGGCAGACAGGTGATACACAGACACAATTTCGGTGCAGGACGGTGGTGCTCTGTCTCAGGGAAAGGCTAGGCACACAGTAGGATCAGGGGCCACGGGCTGAGGCAGACCTAGTATGCAGATCTAGTATGTCCAAAAGCATCGTTCTGCGGGGAGCTTCAGTTTGTCGAGCGCTCTCACGATTGCTTAAAATGTGGAGGAAAAAAAAAAAAAAGAAAAAAAAAGCAGACTTTACCTAGATGTATGAAAGCACAGTGCCTGCAACAGCAAAAGAAAGCCGGCAGAGATGACTGATGAGGCTTTCATCAGGTTTGAAAACACACTTTATGCCCTGCCAGCTGCGGAGAGGCGAGCCCGAGGAACTCCAGGGGTGGGAATGCCGCAGAGAGCGCCTGGAGCACCTGAGAGCGCGGCGTCCCCTTCCCCGGGAGGAAGGGAAAAGCCTGCCCTTAACGGGTGACGGGTGACAGCAGTAGGGCCACTTTGGGTCCCCCTGTGCCCTGCGAGCCAGACCCCATCTTTCTTGCCCATGGCGGGGCGGGGGGGAAGGGGAAGGAGGAGATCACCCCTCCTCATCCTTTCCCGGCTCTTGGGACGGACCCCGTGCCAGCACCCCGGAGCGGGGCGGGGGGAGGCCGTCCCGCCGGGACTGCCGCTCCGCATCCCCGGCCGGTCCCCTCCGCCGCCGGGCGGGGGCGGGCGCGGCGCGGGTGACGCCCCGGGAGGCGGTGGCGGCGGTGGCGGCGGCGGCGGCGGCGGCTCCGGGCCCCGCCTCGCCCGGCCGAGGGGGCGGGGAGCTCCCGCCGAGCTACTACTACCGCCGGCGGGGCAGCAGCCGCGCCGTGAGCGCCGGGGGCTGGAGCGGAGCGGCGGGGCACCCCCGGAGGAGGGCGGCGGGGAGGAGGAGGAGGACGGACGCGGGGTCCGCCTGACCGGGTGTATCGTGTCCGCAGGGCAGCCGCCGCGGTCCGTCGTCCCCGGGAGCGGAGCCGCGGGTTGTCGCCGGCCTCCTGCCGGGTTTTGTTTTGGGTTTTTTTTTGTTTATTTTTTCCATGAGTCGGGGACGGGCAGCGCTCCTCGCCCGTTCCCCCGGCTCCGGCTCCGTCTCCGGCGGCGGCCCGGCGTGGCGGAGGCGACGGTGAGATGGGGGGTAGCCTGGGCTGCCACCGCTCCATCCCCCGCGACCCGGCGGACCTGTGCCACAGCCGCAAGTTCAGCGCGGCGTGCAACTTCAGCAACATCCTCGTCAACCAGGAGAGGCTCAACATCAACACGGCCACGGAGGAGGAGCTGATGACCCTGCCCGGGGTCACCCGGGTGGTGGCCCAGAACATCGTGGAGTACCGGGAGTACATCGGCGGCTTCAAGAAGGTGGAGGACCTGGCGCTGGTGAGCGGGGTGGGGGCGGCCAAGCTGGAGCAGGTGAAGTTCGAGATCTGCGTGAGCAGCAAGGGCAGCTCGGCGCAGCACTCGCCCAGCTCCCTGCGCAAGGACCCGGCTTCCGAGCACCACCTCTCCGCCACCAAGATCAACATCAACACCGCCACCCCAGCCCAGCTCATGAGCATCCGCGGCGTCACCGAGAAGATCGCCAACAGCATCGTGGACTACCGTAAAGAGCACGGGCCCTTCAAAAGTATTGAGGACTTGGTGAGGATGGACTGTAT
Organism: Chroicocephalus ridibundus; assembly: GCF_963924245.1. Taxonomy (NCBI): domain Eukaryota; kingdom Metazoa; phylum Chordata; class Aves; order Charadriiformes; family Laridae; genus Chroicocephalus; species Chroicocephalus ridibundus. The sequence goes on along the minus strand of NC_086285.1, from coordinate 53,027,737 downwards.
CAATTCCTCCTTTCTGGACAAAATCAGGCATCAGATTTTTGCGGAGAGGTCCCGGCCCCCTTCGACGAACACCAATGGTGGCCTCAACTTCACGGCCAAGCCTCACCCCAGCCCCACTTCTCTGAGCCTCCAGAGCGAGGACTTGGACTTTCCTCCTGGGGGTCCAACCCAGATCATATCTACTCGCCCCTCTGTGGAGATGTTCGGGGGGGTGAGAGACGGCAGACCCGTGCTGAGGGTGGCTACCTGGAACCTGCAAAGCTGCTCCATTGAGAAAGCCAACAACCCAGGTGTGCGGGAGGTTGTGTGCATGACGCTGCTGGAGAACAGGTAAGAGGCAGCACCTGGCCTGTAGGCCCAGCTCCATGCAGGTTTATAGGTTAATGCCATTGGGGTTTGGGCACTCTAGAGTCCCGTTGTGATCCTAGTGGAACTCGCTTCCTCCAGTGATTATTAAATGTTTCTTGTTTCTTGCATGGAATCTCATCTGAGTCTTAATGCTGGGGCTGTAGTGACTGTCCCCTCTTTAAGCCTCTATAGCCTTTGAAAGGTGGTGGACCTCCTGAAGAGCTATGTGTGTATGCACGCATATCTGTGCGGGGAAGACAGCTGTTATGGTTGGGCCTGTTAGTGGTTGGTCAAGGACTGTTTCTCTGTGAAGAGGCTTTTGAACAAGTCACGGAGGTCTCTCTTTCCTGCCAGAAGCTGGCGGGGGCTGGGGGGGAAGGCAAATAGCCGGGGAAAGGCTGCTCTGTATGCACCATGTTTCTTACGGTGTTTCCCAGAGCATCTTGGTACCACTTTGGGAGGCAGGATGCAGCACTACATCTGCCTCTCACAGAGCTGCTAAGCTGAGACCTTCCAGTGCTGCTTCTCCAGAAAGTCTTGTTTGGGTGGTGACCTCCTTAACCTCAGCATTGGGGCTGCAGTCCGCTCTCCGTCAGATCCACTCCTCAAATGAAAACCGTTTGAGAGCACAGTCAGGATGGTTTGGGCTGTGTAACAAGCATGGAATGCCATGGCTTGTCCCAGGAGGGTGACACAGCTCGTTAATGAGCAGTCACGGGGCTGAGCTGGAGGGACCACTCACCCTTGGGAGTGCAAGATATGGGGCAGCTGCCTGGGGAGGCTGTGCCGCCCCTGCGCCAGGCGGACCCCCGATGTCACTGAGCTGGTGGGCACGGAGCCGGGTCAGTTTGTGGTACAGTCAAGTGGGATGGTGTTTCTGGTGTTAATGGCTGAGAAGCTGAGAGCTGTATTTTTTTATTTATCTTTTTTTGTAAGGTAATCGGGCAACAATGCTGGGGATGTCTCTCTTGCTAAACTTTCTGCTTGATACAGAAATGTAGGAATGCAATAAGGATTTTGAAATAACTCTCGCCCTTTCCTTTCCATGCATGAAATCTGTCCCAGCTGATCTGGCATTTAGTTTACAGCATTGGGAAACTAACTTTTCTCTCTGGCCGTCATTCAGACTTCCAGCTGGAAACAAATAGGGGCAGGGGACTCTTGGATTTCTGCAAAAGGGATATTGTGGGGAGGGGAAGTGCTAAGGAACCGTTATCTCTGGTAGGGCCCATAGCTCTGTCCTTTCCCAGTAATATGCTGAATAATGGCTCTTGTCGGTGCGGTTGCGGAGGTCAGGCACGTGAGAGAGACGGTGACAGTGATGTGGTGTCCTGCGCTGCGGTACAGTATTTGTGGTCGAGGATACCTCTGCTGTGCACTGCTCGGGAGCCTGACACTCCCGCGTATGGAAACATCTGTTATCTCACAGCCACCGCTGTTCGATAGCCAAAATGGAGATGATAGCCCAGCAGGGGCGTTCAGATGTTGTGCTGATGGCTTCAGCCTAACGTCTTTCAGTATTCCTTGGCTGCTCTGCTAGTTCAGGTATCCTGTGCTTCCCCCTTTGCCACCGCTCTCGCTCTTTTGTGAGGAGTGGCAGACCTTAGGATGAAGTCTGGTGGGGCTGGGCATCAGGGTAGAGGGGGCAGAGGCGGACAGACCTGCTGAGGAAAGAAACATCTCTGATTATCACTAGTGTCAGTATTATTCTAATAATTCAGTTTTGGAAGAAAAGTGACTTTGGTGATTTACTTTTCTTTATTCACATATATATATAGATAACTTTTTTTAAGGACCTCATCCAGTAAAGTGTTAATTTTCTGTCACTTCTGCATCTTCAGCATTTTGGGGGGCAAAAAACCCCCAACCAAACCCCCAAACAGTCCACCTATGAAAAAAGCTAGGCAGAGAAAGTGACTCACAAAATAAGCCTGTGTTAGCCCAAGCTGGCCGCTGTGTATTCAAAGTGTGGCCCTAACAGTTTGGTTTTTGTTTTTTTTTTTTTGCTCTTAAACCGCATGGTACTTTGCTTCCATCCAGCTTAGCAAACAGGTACTGGGTGGTGTGAAAGGTGCTTCTGATACTTTGAAGTTTAAAAGGAGCCTGATAAAAGTACTTGGTTTTGTTCTGTTTTATTGCACGTATATGTGCCATCAATCACACAGGGAGAGTACAATGCAATTGTTTTCTGTACTTGATCCTATTTGTGATAACGTGAGAAGCTGGAAAGAAACGAGAGCAATGTGCATCCACAGACAAGCCTGCAAAACTTTCCTGGGAAAGTAAATGTGGGAACGGGGTGGGGGGAATCAACACGATGCAGGAAAAAAGTATACATTGGGAAAAGTCGTACTCAGCACCTTGGGGAGGCGTTTCCTCCTGCTTGTGCTAGCATTGCTGAGGTCAGTGGAGCTTTGCAGCTGAAAAACGGCCTCCGCTGAGGCCAGAACCTGCCTTCTTTCTGTGTGTGAACTGCACGGTCTCCCTCCCAGCTCCGGTTGTGTACCCTGGGAACTGATAAAATGCCTTGCAAACTAATCTTTGCCCAGCTAAATCAACTTCAGCTGATAATCAGCTAGGGGAAATTCGGCTCTTGCTTCTGCACGCGCGAATACACCGCTGCACGGGGGCTCACCAGCACTCCAGCCTCATTAAATCCGTGGAGGTGGGGGCGTTCAAGGCACTCTGTGTTCTCAGCGGATGTCCCATGCGTGTTGCTGAAGTCTCCAGCTATGACCCAAGCTGTTGCCCGGTGGGTCTGAAACCACTGAGCCCGACAGTAGGCAGGTGCTCTCACAAGCTACGCTGATGGGCACCTGCTTGTTGACATACTTTGTGCACAGCCACCATCATGTACGTAAGTGGCCTCCTGCGTGCCAGTGCCTTGTAGTCCGGGGTGGTCTCAGGTAGTCCGAGGTGGTCTCAGGAGCTGGAGCACCTCCTTGTTGCAGCGTTGCTGTTGGAGGACCTGCTGCAGCTAGCTTTTCAAGTCCAGGAATAAAGGACAGCACGTCAAGAAGACCGCATTAAAACTGTGTAAAGAGCAGTAAAGAACCTTAGTCTGAGATTTTGGGGAATTTCATGCCAATTGAAAGGCTGGTTTGGATTTTATTTGTTTTGTTTTGTTTTTTTTTCATGACTAGTTCATAGCTTTGAGACCCCTTGGGTGTTAGCCATGGGAAGATTACGGCTCGCTTCCCCGTGAGGCTACAAGGTGGAGGTCCTCCTGTCTTCCAGCCCTGCATAGCTTTTGCACAGAGGGAACAGTTGTGCAGGAAGGAAAGAGGGCAGTGCCTTCTTTCAAAACAAACAAAAAGCAAGAAAATGTCACCATGTAGAGTAATCTGCTGAAGGGGGGAGGGAAAAAAACCAAGCCAAAGCCTCCACACTCATGCCCAGAAGTGCTAAATTTCTTAAGAGCAGCAAAGGGAATGTATACCAAATCAGTAAGCATGACTACGACTGCTGACTTATTTTGAAATTCATCACTGCGGTACAAAAATAATGAAACACAGCAAGGTCCTCACCCTCTTTCTCATATTACAAGGATCTATGTTTATCACGGTGTTTGGAGTGGAAGAACGAGGTATTTTCATTCAGAGGACTAGAGGGTAATTTTAGAAGAGATTAACATGATGAATGTGGAGGTGAGCGTGACATGTAATTGGATTAAAGTATCAAATGTGGGGTGAATTTGCCCAAAGCTGCGATGTTTCTTGCAGGTGTGGTTCGGCAGATCTGGGATTTGCTGGCAGGGGATCAGAGCTGGCCTGTCTCTGGGGTTGCAGGTCACCTTGTCCAGCTGCCCTCCACCCTGGGGTGGGGATGAAGGAACCAACAGCTGTTTCTCACCAGAAAAAAGAAAAATGTAGGGTTAGGGGTAGTACAATCAAAAGGGCAAGCAAGCTCAGGTCAAAGGCAGCAAGTGTTTTCATGGGGGGGATAAGCAGCCCCAGTGGAGATGTTTCCCCTGGCCGAAGTTGGTGGAGGTATCCTAGAGCTGTCTCATACCCCAGCTCCGTAGGGAAGGGCGCTTTTTCTGCTCCTCATCCATACCTGCCTCAGGCCTGTTCCTCCTGGCCGCAAACCGAGCTCGTGACTCCCACGACACCCCGTGACCACTCTCTCCGGCTGTTATGTGCCGAGGTGCCTGCTGGGTGACCACATCAAGAAGCGTGATGCAGGTGCAGGCAACACCGACTGATACACAGAGCATGCTAAATGTGTGTCCTCTGGTTTGATGGCTTGCTTGAAAGTTTGCTGGTAGCCGAAGGCAGTGATCAGTTGTGCAGCTTTCCCAGCATGGTTTGCAGTGGAGGTTTTCCAACTGGTTTTCATTATGCTTTATAATACTGAGTGGTAACCTCTTAATTTTTTTTTTTTTCTTGTAAGCACATTTTGCAGTTGAGTAAATGAAAATTGATAGAGAGACTGAAAGCCAGAACTTGCACACTCTCTCCAAAAAAAAAAAAAAAAAAAAGTTAAAATAAGGGAGGGAGGGGAAGAGGGAGTGTGTGGCAGGACCGTGGTGGGGTACCAAGGTTGAGGCTCAGGTCTATGGAGCCCAGCTCAGGTTCCTTCCTGATGTCAAGCAGTTCAGGCTGCTCTCTCCCTGTGCCGCTTGCTCAGGTCGGCTTCTTGGTGTGGTTCCATCTTCTAGGTGCAAGAAGTAATAAAGCCTCAATGCCTATTGCAAAAATCACCGCATTGTAGAAGAGCCCAGGTTGGAAGCAGCCTACAAAGATCATCTGGCCCAACCTTTGGTGGGAAAGGAAGCCTAGATGAGATTATCTAGCACCCTGTCCAGTCGCACCTTGAAAACCTCCAGTAATGGGGACTCTACCGTGTCCACGGGAAGGTTGTTCCAGTGGTTGATTGTTCTCACTCTAAAAAAATTTTTCTTACATGTCTGTAGAGTAACAAATACAAGTACCAATATAAGGTTTGTACTTAGCACTGATTAACTTTTTTCTCTTCTTGGCTTAGTTTCTTGGACAGCAATCCTCCGTGCTTACTCTTTCAGAACATGTCAGCCCCTTCCACCACCAGCTTTGTAACCTGTTAGCTGTTTTCTCTTTGGTTAGATAGAAGTGCAGAGGTCTCTCAAAGGTAAGAAGTTGCCCTCAATTTCTGTGGCTCAGACCCAAATTTTTGTTCCTGCTGGGAAAAGGATAGGTAAACCTCAGTCCAAAATTGCCTCCTGGGAGGCAGCGGGTGGACAGGCGGTCCCTGGGTAACCCTCACTGTGCCACCACGGAAGCTCTTTTTCCTAGTCCTGCCTACCCCAGGTAGGTGTCCTAGGGGAACGGTCACCCTAAGCATGTCCTCTCATCACCTTAAAAAAAAAAAAAAAAAAAAAAAAAAAGGCAAGCTCTTGAACCACCCTCTGGAGAAGCCTCCTTCTGCGCACAAGGAGATGAGGGGAAAAAGCCATCTCATTCAGGTCCCCGCAGTAGGCACTGGAGGCAGGAGAAGCACGTTCCCATTGCTCCCCTACGTTAAATAGGGTGGGGGCTTTGTTTTTGTGTCCAGTCTCTTAATCTGGACTAAGAGGTGGTGTAGTACTTAGAAGGGGCAATTATTTACTACCAGGGCTTGATGCTTTTGTTGGGAAGGGATGCGGCGTGGTACCTTGCCTGCTGGCTTGTAGCCGTGTTTCCCAGCAGGACCACGGAAAAGGCATCCCACCCCCTCCAAACGGACAGAGTTGCTTTTTCTCACGTTCCTCGCAGCGGTGTATCGTAGTAGTAGTGATGGTTGTACTTGCAATGCTTTGGAGGCTCAATGCCAGCCTGTATGTGCTATTTCTACTCTGTCGCTGCAGCTCTCGGTGGTCTGGCAAAGCCCCGAGGTGCGTCTGTTTTATGTCTCTCTCTTTATGCAGCCACTTGGTTTTTCTCCCTCGGATTAATACTAGGCTGGAGCCTTGCCAAGAATAATTCCCCTGCAAGAAAAGCTCAGGAAAGAGGGCCTGGCTCGAGTAACCTGACCGTGCTAATAAGTCTTAAGCAGCAAAAGAACAAATACACCCTCTTCTCCTTATGTAATAGGGAGGAAATCCTGCCTCCTGCGACTTCAGGAAAAACTTGAGAAAAAAGGAATTGTTAGATGATATCTTCTATGTGCGCTTCACAAAAGGATTTTTATGAGCAATAGAAATACAGATGCATGTAAAGCTACCGTTAATTTGCACTTTCTAATACCTCTGAGGACAAAAAAATGGGGTGATGGAAGAGCTGCTATGTTTGGGGTTTTTTGGGTTGGCTTTTTTGTTGTTGTTTTGTGATTTATTTTTTTTTTAATTTTTTTTTTTGACCTCCACCTATATGAGATCGACAGTATTTTACTTGCTAGAGACTAGTGGGAGACTGAAATTGCATTCTGCATACCATCTGGCAGGGGGAAGCACCAAGACCTTCTCAGGTCAGACCCCAAGTTACATCGTTTTCCAGTGAAATGAAACTCTACTGATTTACTCCTGATCAGGATCTGGCCCATTCCTTTGCCTATGTCAAATCACATGAAGGCTGCGGAGCTCGGTGCTAAAAAGCATGACCGTCTCCCTGGGGCTTCGGGCTCCTCTGCAGTACGGCTCCCATCTCGGGCTGGGATCCCAGCCCCTTTCAGGACTGCTGCTGGGGGAAGAGGTGATGTCAGTTAATTAAATTCCATTTCCAAACCTCTGCTTTATATGGATGCAGTACTGAGACCCTCTATGTGGACATCACCTGCTCGATGGTGGGTCGCTCGCTCAAGATACTTTGCAACTCCAGAGTCTTTGCAGGAGAGATCAAAAGCAGCGGGTGGACTTACAGCAAGATCGTGGAGGGTGTACACCATCCCCGTGTCCAGACTCTTGGAGAAGGCACCCGAAGCCACGTGCTCTGCAGGAGATCTTGGAGGTGGACACACTGGGGTCTGATCCTGCATGGTCTCTCTCGGTAGCTGTGGGTCTGGGGGGTTTGCCACAGCCCCCCACAGCTTTCCTCCCTCAGACGTGACACAAGAATGTAGGATAGGAGAGGCCCTTAAAATCGCCCCTGAGTAACCTTCCCAGGGATTTTCTCTTTTGAAGAGAGATGTGGGCATCTTGTTGACTTTGAACAACTGCCTCAGTGTATTCCTTGAATCATCTGAGTGGCTGTATCTAACGAGCCATTTTTTATCTGCTTTAAAGTTCAGAATGTAACTGGAAAAATGGTATCGTTAAAGGCCAGTTTATCCATATATAATAAACCTTATTTTCCTCCTTTTTAAAATTGTAATCGTACCCTGCCACTGTTACTTGCACCATAAAGCCTGACTAAAATGGAACAGACCGGTAGGGCAAGCGTTTGTTCGTATATTATTTTTCTTTCCCAACATGCATACTTGATACATCTGGCAGCACTTAATGGCTGTGTAGTTTCAATCCATGCCTTCTGGGCTGTTCTGCACATTTATTTCATGTCACTGGCTTCATGTTGCAGATTGCAGGTATTTTGGTAAACCAGAGCTGCCAGCTTACTCCTGTGGGTCCTGCAGGATTTGCCGTATTCCACGTGGCAAAGATTAAATGGCTTGGCTGATTTATGGTCATAAAGTGGGGAATTAGTAAGCGATGCTATACTGCCTGCTCCTGTATCACGAGCAGAGGCCACAAGACTATAACCTCATCCCGCTAGACTTTTCAGAAAGCTTGTGCCACACGACTGTAGAAGACAGACAAGGTATCTACGCATAGGGCTCCATCCTGTAAACAGACATCTTTAACGCTCTGTGATTCTTCTGCAGTTTGGGAGCTCACGACACAGCTGCAGGAAGGGTAGTTTTCCACCTTTGGCTTTAAAAAGAGCAATAGGACCGTTCCTGAAGGCAAAAGCTGCTGCTGCTGTTCTTACCAGGAAAGAAAGACCAAGGGACTACCAACGTGGGAATTAAATACGCCAAGTTCCTGAGAAGGTGCGAGTGGAAACTCGGTCAGTCCCTCTTAAGGAGGGGAAAACACTGTCTCTGCAACCAAGTGCCGGTCTGGCTCACTCTGAACACGGGTCTCCAGCTGTGTTAAATGGGGATATTTAAGAGAGAATCTGGTTTTACAGATTTAACTGCACCCTTCTTGCTGGAGTTGGGCTTCAGCGTGGTTCCTACAGCTGCGTTGTTAGGAGGACCCTGCTTCTTCTGTCTCTAATTAGCGTTTCTCTGGGAGTCTTGCCCAAATAATGATTTCAAGGCTTGGCCGGATGAGCAGAGAAGAGTTGATAGGACGCAGATTACAGCGTGCATGTAACTTATTTTTAAGTCTCATTGTTCTCCATTGGGATGCAGGTGGAAGCTGACAGCCGGAGGCACAGTGTCCTTACTGAAATAATTACAGTACTCTGCAGTAATTTCTCAACACTATTATATGGTGTGGTGATGGAGACAAAAACCGTGGTGCATTATTAAAAATGCTTAAAAATGGGAACTCAGTAACTTCTTCATTTCCAGATTTTGTATTTATTATTTTACATGAGGGACTTTGGTTTATTTGAAACAACTACTGGAGACAGTCCAGCGGAGGGCTACAAAGATGATCAAGGGACTGGAGCACCTCTCTTATGAGGAAAGGCTGAGAGACCTGGGTCTGTTCAGCCTGGGGAAGAGAAGACTGAGAGGGGATCTCATCAATGCTTATCAATATCTAAAGGGTGGGTGTCAAGAGGATGGGGCCAGGGGCTTCTCAGTGGTGCCCGGTGACAGGACAAGGGGCAACAGGCACAAACTGGAACACAGAAAATCCTGTCTGAACATAGGGAAAAATTTCTTTACCCTGAGGGTGGCAGAGCACTGGAACAGGCTGCCCAGAGAGGTGGTGGAGTCTCCATCTCTGGAGACATTCAAAACCTTCCTGGATGCGTTCCTGTGCAACCTGCTCTAGGTGACCCTGCTCTGGCAGGGGGGTTGCACTAGGTGATCTCCAGAGGTCCCTTCCAACACGAACCATATTGTGATTCTATGAAGAATAGCTGGCTGATTCTTCAAATTGGTGGCTGAAAATCCCCACCGATTTATCAGAGAATAAAAGCGCGTGGTGGCTTTGCTGAGGGGAGGTTGAGACCTACTGAAGACCTCCTCTCCTGTGTTGGAGGTGTGGATGAGCTTTCTGCCAGGCTTCAGTCTGGTCCCCTTCCTTGTCTCAGGCCTGGGTCATTCACGGTGGAGTCTGAAATGGTGCCGAGAGCAGAGGGGGCATCACGTCAACAGCAGATGGGCAGTGAAGGGAATATGTAGCTACGGTAAAAAGGATGTTTTCTGTCAAAAAAACATTTCATCTCGCCTTTGGCATATGCAGCATATCCACATCCCGGTCAAGCCATGTGGCATTTTCAAATGGCACGAGTGTTTTAAACTGTTCGGTCACCGTCGGGGAGGATCAGCGCTGCTGACCTCCTTTCCATCCCCGCTTCTGGGGGGTTCGTGCAGGCAGGAGCCAGGCGTCAGCGCCGAGCTGTTGTTTTCAGTGCCTGTGGTAAAATTATCAGAGGCCAGTGAGTAAGAAAAATACATTTACCCTGCTTGTGCCCCCCACGCGTGTGCGTGTTCCAGAAGTTGAACTGTGTATAAAAATATAATAATAAAAGAATTTAAATTCCTATGGAAAAATACATTTGGGATTATATTGCTGTCTACGGTAAGGATGGCCAGGAACACTGTGGTTACTAAATGCACTGTGTTTGTGGTGGAATAAACGCAGCCAGCTTGTGCAGAGCGGGTTGGAGTCCCTCTGTCTGAGGGAGCCTCAGGGCTATGCAGGCTGTCTGTCTGTCCGTCCTCTCTCCCCGTCTGTCACGGGGACAGCATGTAGTAATGCCCTCCTGCTCTTTATGGGGAACATCCCATGGGGCAAAGCTGTTCCTGGGAGCAGCTCACGCCATAGGTTTATGGATACGGATGAGGAGGAGGAACTGGAAAATCTCCTTTTCCTTCTGCGTGGCTATTTTTTGCTGTGTGTGGTTTTTTTGTTTGTTTTGGTTTTTTTTATTTTTTTTTACTAGGCGTTTCAGGTAACGTGCTGGAGCTCCCGTGCAAATTTAGCTACAACAGCTGTCCGAGCCGTTCACAGCTGAACGGGTTTTTAATGGGTTACTGAACAGCTAATTGATCAACAAGGCTTTTGCCCTGCGTGGCGGCGGCAGCCTTCCTGCCCTAAATCCCTGCTGCTCGTGACACGCTCCTAGTCCCGCAAAACCACCCTGGCCCTTTGCTTAACAAGGAGGGGGGCGAAAGCATAAACCTCTCCCAGCTGCAGCATAAAGAGGCCGTTGCTTTTGCTTTCAGCCTTAATCCTTCCACTCCTTTATATTTATAGCTCCGTTCCCGCCTCCCCCCCCCCACCGCTTCTTCATCGGTCGGTCTGTCGGAAGCCAGCGGGCGCAGAGGGACAGGCACCGTCCCCGTGGCCACCGAGGGCTTGCTCTAGCTGCGCTGGGGGTGATTGCCGGTCAGTGCCCTCCCTCGCCCGGGCTCGGCTGGCGTAAAGGTTAGCCGGCTTTCTGTCCCAACTGGAAGCGGCGTGCCGTTGGATATGCGCTGGATGTTAACTTAGGAACCTTGCGTTTGGTTTCTTTATTTGTTCTATTTAAGCAAACAAGATGGAGCGCAGCTCCAGCTCGATGCCACTGGATTGCAGGGTATTGTGGCAGGAGCGACTCTAATTTGGTATCGAAAATGAACTGTAAAATGGACTGTTGCATTGAAAATGGACTGTAAAAGTTTGTTGCTTTTATGCATGCAAGGTCAGTTCCATAGGTTTGCCGTCAAACACGCTGCTCGTAGCATATAAAATGACTACCTTACTCCTCCTCTTTCTCTTAAGCTGACAAAAACATGGAAAAGCATGAACCCCTGTCAGGGAGGATAGTCTTAGCTGGGAAGGACCCATATTACTTGATTTAAAACAGTTTGCATTTTAAATAAGGCAGCAATTTTCCAGTGGTAAGACCACCTTAAGCTAACGTAGGCAGATGTGGCTCTTCCACTGGAAGCACTGATGGGGTCCACCTGCATGAGGACCACCTTAGGGAAGTCTTTTGAGTCGCTTCCCTCTCATGGGACTGGTGGTGGTGAGGCAGATGCCCACACCACAACGCACGGGGGAGGAAGTACCCTGTGTCTGCGTGTGATCCCCACCATGTATAAAATATCAGAGCCACTGCTGAATTAAGTGTTAAAATTAATGTTATTGGCAAGAAAATGCCGCAGTGGTACCTGACCACCCTTTGCAACCTTTACACTGGCCAGCCCAAGTTTACTTATGATTTTGGCAGCAATAGTACTGCGATTTTTGGCTATCTGTCTGTCCATCTATATCTTCCTGCTAGTCCTTTGTACAGCTCCTTCCCTTATCTCTAGCCATGTTTACGTTCCTCTTTCTTAATCAATGGGGACTGTGCCACCAGCCCTGCTGGCTGTCCTCTGCGCTGGCCACCCTCCCGAGAAGGTGGTATTAAGCAATAAGGAGGATGTGGCCCAGGTGAGGGTGAAGGGGTTGGTACCCCTGGCAGATAGCTCAGCCTTATTTCCAACACACCTTGGAGGGATGCCGTGGTAAAGATTAGTCTTTGGTTACCAGAAAGCTCCCCAGATTTCTTGGTTTAGTTGCTTCCGAGTTCTCTGCTGCAAAGTAGCACGGCAGAAAAGGAAACCATGGCTTAACGGACAAGATAAAGATTCAGCGACTGAACAGCCCTCAGTCAGCAGCTTGTGGATTTAGTAGATATTTGGACAATTTCCACGCGGAGCTGTTGGCAGTAAAAACTCTGGAAACGTTGCCTGTAGATGAAGGTTGGGCTGCATAAGCAAAAAGCCACCTCTAAGCATGTGGTGTTTCCCATTTCTTGTTTAAACCAAGACCACTTGGACTTGGCTGTGGTTTGACTTGCTTCTCCTTCCATTTTTGACTGTCGTCTGTGCGTGTAGCCTACAGAGCAGCTTTTGTGAGGAGCTGTGCATGAGGGCGATGGTGGCCCGCTATATTGCACATCTGTGTACCCAAATTTGGCAAAAAGAAAGTGGAAGTAAGAAGATAGGTAGATTCCTGTATATCGATTGCCCATAGGTTGAAAGGAAATTGCCTCATAAAAACTGCCTCTATCTTTGACCCAGCCTTCAAAGCTTGCTCTCGTAACCTGAATGTGATCTCCTTCCTCGTCCTCTTCTCCAGTCCTACTGAACCTAAAGCCTTTCCGCTGGCTTCTCTTGGCTTTTAAATTGTCTCGCCACACCTTGAGCACCTCCAGTTATTGCAAGTGCATTTGGTTTGCTCCCATACCACGAGGGCTGAATGGTATCACCTCCCACCTGCGAGGCCGAGGACTTCAGTTGCCTTGGATCATCCGTGATATTTTGCCCCCCAAATCATTCTAACACTGCCTTCTCATTCCAAGATATGCTGCAGCATTTCTTTCTCCTCCGCGGAAGCCTCTTGCCAGGCAGTTTGAAAATCAGTGCCTTTTAAGATATCTCAAGTTTCAGGCAAAACCTGCTTGAAAAAATGCAGCCTTGCCTTTAATGTCAGGGGGTGTTACTAATTCTTGCAAGAAGAGGAGGCTCCTGTACCATTTCCTTTAAATGAAAAAGAAGTATTCATGTTTTTGATTTCTGTTCCTCAGAGGTACTTAAAGCTCTGCAAGAAAATACCTTGTTAACTTCCTGATGTGTTGGAGGTGGAATTATTTTTAACTTGCAAAAGCAGTTGTTTAAAAGGAGTTCGTGTGTATGCTAGGAGCTTAGCAGCAGAAGCGCTCAGCATTTTTTTCCTCTCTTCAGTGGAGCCTGTCTGATTATGCTGTACGGGTGCGTGCTGCACCGCCAGTTTACAATTCCTCTCCCATATACATCTTATCTTCCTGAAGATAGTGTCTGGAGACGTCAGCTCTGTGAGGAGAGAGTGATGAATTTATATCAGAGGAATCTTTTTTGTCTAGCAGCTCTTCAACACGGTGCGCTGTGCAGGATATCTCTTAAAAATAGAAAGTACTGGAGGAATATCAGCTTTGTCACGTTGTCTCCAGTGCCTACGTATGGCTTGATTTGGCTAAACCCTGAGATTTGTAAGAGAAAGCCTGAGTTGTCCGTGCAAGACTCCCTGTGCCCCAGTTTTTAAAATACTTACTGGTACGTTCTGGGGGATTGTTTGGAGTCTACGGCCAGATCAGCACTAAATGTGGTTACTCTCTTAGTACATAAATGTGCTTTTTGCTGGGAATGCAAGTATGATGGTCTGAAAACTTCGGTTCTTCTGGAGCAGGGATTTGTCAGATGACTATACCGTCATTCTGGGGTTTTGGGGATATTTTTTTATTTTTTTTTCCTTCTCATGAGATCTTCCCAGGGTCATTATAACCTAAAGACTTCATCAAATGTTGTTGGTAAACTTTGTACATGCATTTATCTGCTGCAGGGCAATTTCATGTTATCGGGGAGCAAGGGTCATACAACAGCTTCAATCCACTGTCCCAACGAAAGCACAGAGATTGTTGCTTCCATTTGTATTACTCCCAGTGCCTGGCTCAAGTTTTGTCTCCCACATCTGCTCCTCAAAACTGGGACGCTCTTGGAAATGCTGCCAAATTTAGCGTTTTGTTCCCGCTGAGTTGGTGGCTAAACTTTGGTCAGTTTGCCTGTTCCTTGTTTCAGTCCTCCTGGATGCTGCTTCCAGTTATACACTTCCCCGTGTTTCTCTGTCACCCTATTTTTATACGCTGTCGTTTTGTCTTACGGGTGCAACAAATGGCAAGCTTGATATTTTAGTACTGTGTTATTGCCAGTAGGTATTAAATCATTAGTTTGATTGTTTTTATAGACTGTTTCTATGGCACAACTTTAGGAGGCTGTCATGCTAACAAAACCTGTGTGAGGGACACCTCTTCAGATAATCTAAAATGCTTTCCATGGAGCACTGATTACTTTATCCTCAGAACAATTCAGAAATGGGAATGAAAACAGTGTTTTAAAAGGGTTGTAATTTCTGCTCCATGGACTTTGCAGGCCTGCAGGTGTGTAAGCACCATTGAGAAGAACCACTGGAGCCTTCTTTATGTTGCATTTAGCCCAATATTGAATCCGATAAAAAAGACACCAGGGCTCAGCACGCAATGTTCTCCCTCCTGCTCCCTGGGGGTGCCCACGTTGCCACCTTCACCATTTCTTTGCCATTTTTGGGGGGTTATTCCCTGTTCAAGATGGAGAAGATCTATGGCAGAGCAGAGGGGAGCGTAGCATCACGGTCCCTGGCAGGGCATCAGGTCGAACCAACGGGGAAGGCTTCCGTGAGCATCCACGCGATCCCATTTCATGCCCTGTGTGTAGTTGGCTGAGAGCTGCTTTATCACCTCGGAGCTCGTTACAAGACACACGAATCGTGTATAAAGCTGCATGAGGCATAAAGTTGCACGGCCGTGCGGAGCCCAGCGCAGCCCATCAAACACGATCTCCTCCTGACATCCCTTTCTAACGTAGGTTTGCACTTCAGCTCCAGTATCTGGAGAGCTCTGGGTCTGGCCAAGCAGGCTTTCTCGTTCCCACAGAAGATGTGGGTTTCTAAGGCCGTTTTGTGTTGAAGCCTCTGACCTAAATAAGGTTAAGGATCTGGACTACACAATTGGCACCCAGTGCCAGAAAAAAGAAAGCTTGAGCTCGGGCCACTGTTCCCCGCTTTGCCAGGGCCGGTCTGCTTGCGGGGCTCTGCAGTCTTCTTGCATCCTTATGCTTTAAAGGCCATTCTTATGTCCAGACGTCTCTGAGCCTGGCACGCAGGGGTACTGTGGGGCTGGGAAGCTTTCAGAGCTCCTTCCTGCATGTCATTGTGCAGCTGGAAGCTGGGATGGCTTCCAGCTCACTGAAGACACTCCGACATTGTTCCCTCCTAATCCCCTCCTCCTTTGCAGAGTATGGTTTTTCGGGAGGCTAGCATGTTCCCTTGTTGGCTTTCCGCGCGGGAAGACAAGCAGCGGTTCATGGGAATAACGTAACCCCGAATTAGCGATGAGCCAAGGCGGAGGGCGGCTATATGGCGTGAGGGTGGTACGAGGGCTCGGCTCTGCGGCGTGTGAGCGAGAGGATGCTGAGCTAGCCGGGCTGGCTCGTGGCGGTGCTCCATTTATCTGCTTGCTGGCCCACCGTCAAGAAGCACAAATGTTCAGCGTGGCGGGGCTCCCGGGTTTCAGCAGGACAAAATGATGCATCCCTCTCCACCCCGCTTGCGGTTGCTTGTTCGGCGATTCGCTACTGGTTTGCTGTTTCTTTTTGCGCGCGGGTAGCCAGGGGAGATAAAAGCAGGTTAATGGGACAGGGAGGAGGGTGCTTTCTACAGAACCGGCCTTTTTTCTTCCCAAACCCAGGTACAAGGAGAGAGAGAACAAGGTAATGAGTATATAGATATATTCAAATGCCTTTACAAGGACATCTTTCGGTGCAGGGATTTGACCTTGGAGGTTTGGATTGCATCATTTATAAGATGGTGGCCTTGAGGTCAACCCGCCTGATACCTGAAGATGCCGCTCCAGACGACTTTGTGCAGCTCTTGAGGCAGTCACAGGTCGAAGGAGACAGAGCAAATAGAGGACAAAAAGGAAATTTATTGCAGCCAAGTTCACCTTTTCCTGCCTTCAAGCAGGTCAGGAGCTCAGGTGAAGTGAGAACTTCTCCCGGTACACCCGTCTGTGCTTCTTTTTGCTCTGCTGCCCCTTCCGATGTTATTAGCTGTGGGTGTTTGGAGTGCTGAAGGAATTGATTTGAGGAGAGGAATGCTGGGGTAGAATTAAAGCTGTGGTCTGAGGCGCGCAGAGGTGTGCTAGAGGAGCTTTCGATAGCGTGGGTTTTCTTTAGGGTCTCTCCTAATTACAAGAACGTGTAAACAGCTTTACCCATGAGTACCAGCTGGCATCCCTGAATTGATGGTGTGTAGATGTAGGAGTCCTCTTTGCAGGGCCAGGCCCTAACCTTCAAGTATCACCTGTTCTGAACGTTCAAAAATCATGAAGATAGTCTCTAAAAAAAATAACAGAATTGACTTGGAGCTACATTTACAAATTTTTCAGACTGTTGAGATCCATAATCTGAATGAAACCTTTTGCATTCATCCCTCAGAGCCATGCCCAGTGGAAAATGCTGCTTTCTGCCCTGGAGATAGCAAAGCTAAAACAGGAGGTGGGTAGGATGCTTCACGGACAGGTTCCACGTTGATAGGCAAGATCTGCCGTTGTCCGCTGTGAGCTTTGGGGCACGTCCTGGTATGAGCTGAAGGGCACAGCAGCTGGCAGCATGTTGCTACACCTCCTCCGGCTAACCCACATCCCTTTCGCCTCTCACATCCTGTAGACGCGATGGGTGTTTCCCTTCTTGAAAGAGCGTTTCGGAGCTCTTTCAAGCTTTTATTGTGTTTTGGGATGGGGGTGGGGAAGAGGGGAAAGCAAGAGCCCAATACCCAGGCTCTGCTGGCTTAGGAAATCGGGTGGTTTACTTGCCACGTGAGAGATTTCTTCAGTGTGGAGCTGGTGGTGAGGTGGTTTGTGGCAGTGTTGACTAATTAGTGACAGCAGTGTTTTCCTGCCGGGGGGGGGTTTGATCCCAACAAAGTGTTGGCTCACCTCATGGTGTTACCCAGCTCCCTTTGCACTCTGTCTTTGCATCTGCGCAGGCATGTGTCAGCCCTGCTTACTCATCAGAAGAGGTTGTCTCCCCGGCGCTGGCTTTCTTGGTGTGTGTCAGGGCAACATGCATTTATTTGGGTGCTTTATGACTGAGCAGAAATTCCACCATCATTACCATGTATGCGCATGGATAATGGCTTCTTACAAGGCTGGAGAAAAGCTGAGTTGTCTTTGTTTTTCATAAAGTAGCAACTGGTATCCAATAATCCAGGTTTCTTTGCATAGGCAGAATCATAGAATGGTTTGGGTTGGAAGGGACCTTGAGGACCCTCTAGTTCCAACCCCCTGCCGTGGGCAGGAAAACCTCCTACTAGACCAGGCTGCTCAAAGCCCCATCCAGCCTGGTCTTGAACACTTCCAGGGATGGGGCATCCACAGCTTCTCTGGGCAACCTCTTCCAGTGCCTCACCACCCTCACAGTAAAGAATTTCTTCCTATTATCTAATCTAAATCTACCCTCTTTCAGTTTAAAACCGTTACCCCTCATCCTATCAGTACACCCCCTGGTAAAGAGACCCTCCCCATCTCTCTGTAGGCCCCCTCTAAGTACTGGAAGGCTTTGGTAAAGGTCTCCCTGGGGCCTTGTCTTCTCCAGGCTGAACAACCCCAACTTTCTCAGCCTGTCTCCATAGGAGAGGAGCTCCAGACCTCTCCTCTGGACCTGCTCCAACAGGTCCATGTCCTTCTTATGTCAGGGGCTCCAGAGCTGGACACAGTACTCCAGGTGGGGCCTCACCGAGAGGAAGAGAGAAGGTGTGCCATTTGCTGCTAACTGCCTGTGTGTGCCCGCTCCTCCTGCCTGGTCTGCCAGACTAAAGCTGGTGGGAGGGCAGGAGGTTTTTGTAGTGATCCTCACTCTGCTCTTTGGGTCGATGGGAAGAGAGGATCCTGCCATCCAGCCCCGGGCCTTGCCTTTGCAGTGAAGGGAGGAGCATCTCTTGCTGACTATCTGCTCCAGTGATTGCTCGGCCTCTTTTTCTGTCCTTCCTGACTATTAAATTGTGCGTCAGCCCTAACAGTTAAGTTTTTGGCTGAATGACTTGTGCTTTTCTCTGAAGAGGAGGAAAATTTGAAATTCTCCTTTCTGCTGCTTTCTTTTACCCTGCCTTTCTGGGAAAGCTGTCCTTAGCATTTTTCCATGTGGTTGCATCATGAGTATGTTGTCATCTCCTCCCTGTGCTCTCCTGAAAGAGGAAGGCATGACTGTTGTCTTGTCTTGTTTGTCGCCTTTCCTCCCCAAGTGTACAGCTTTCCTCATGCGCCTGTGTCACTACATGGTCATTTGTACGTGTGGCACTGTCCCAGGTGGAACCACCTGATGCCTCGCTGAGCATCCTATGGACTCTGTACTAGGTTGACTTTGCCCTGTGGTGTCACCCAGAGACCCATTGTACTCCTCTGCTCCTTCAGAACTCATTTTTTCTTTCCTTGAGCTCCTTCCCCTGAGGATGATGCTGCTTCATGGTGACTTTATTGAGAGTGAGATGCCAAATTGCAGTCTTGCGCCCAGCTTTTTTCTTCGGTGAAGTGCTGGTGAATGCTGCCATACCAGCTTTCTTTTCATCATCTGTGACGTGGCTGGTCTTTTCCTGAGTATTGGGATTTGAGGCATTGGGGAGGGAATGATTTCCTTTATCATCTTACACGTCTATGCCATAGTAGAGTTATCATTTGAATAGTATTTGATTGCTTAAACTAGTGAAAGATTGGTGAGCATCCAAGGGGCCGTAAGCTGGTCTGTTGTAGGACAAGGTTGGTGCCATATTCTGGAAGCCCCAGGTGCCTGGTTGGCACCATGCTGGGAGAGCAGCCAGGGGACAGGCGCCTTCTGAGATGCTGCTCCATGGACCCCCTTTCATCAGGAGAAGGTGTGGAGGCTTCCCTTCTCGCTGGATATCTTGGTCACCTGGCCTACAAACCAAAATCAGTCCCATTGGAGGAATTAACGTGGGGCCGTGTCTAGAAGCTTGGGTACCCTTACGTGCGCTGCATGGCTGCGTACAACCGCTCTGCTGAGCCAAGGTGGATGGCGAGGGGAGTTGGTCGTTGGCTCAGAAAGGAGAATGGGCTTGGAGGCAGAGGCCTTGAGTCTAGTCATGGAGGAATAAACAGCAGAACAAATGAAATCACCTTTTGATGCATGTGGGCTGTGAAGAAATGCTGGAGTTATCCCCTATTAGAAGTCCAATAAACTCTATTAACCTTTCTTACACCGCTAGGACTTGCATAACGTCAGGAACTGTTTTTCCCCCGTCTCTTACACTAGCACAGAGGCTGTGGCTGTGTGGTGGGTGCTATTTTTCTCTTTCCTCTATAAAGCAAAAAAGACATTTTTTTTTTCTTTTTTTTTTTTGCGCCTAACCGAGAGAGAGAGGAGAACTTCCTCTTATTAAATCCTGTGGCAATGCAATCCCAACCACATAATATCCGACTGAATTTAAGCACGTGGAGACATGCGCCTTTGGCAATTTTTATTTTTATTAGTGAGAGAGAGAGAGAGAGTGTGTCAGTGTTTCTCCTCTTCAGCCGTGAATCCGAGTAACCCCTAAGACGTCTGGCTGGATCCCTGCCTGCCCAGGGTTACTGCAGTTCAGGGAGTTCACGCTGGCAGCGGGCTGCATCCACTCGCGGGCAAAGCACCTTCAATCTTTGCCCTACTCGCATCAAGTAGCACAAATAAGAAGACGGCGAGAATCATGTGTTTAACTAAATCTCCTTTTCATGGCTCTTTGAAAGGCTTTAAAAAGATTTTTTTCTTTTTTGTTTGCTCGTTTTGTTTGTGGTTTGGTTTTGTTTTGTTTTTTAAATCCCCAACAAGCTCACAGCCTTCTAATTTTAAAATTAGAAGCATTTGGGGTTTTGCTTTTAAGTTTACCTGTGTCCTCTCTAAAGGAAGACCTTTGGTGACAGAGCTGACACAGCACAATTGTGTTTATCATCCCCCGTTATGCATCTGGTGAAGCAGATACGACAAGTCCTCCTTACTTCAGACCTTAAACCTTGCTTTAGAGCTTAGTGGATGCCAGCAGCCTGGTTAAAGAAAATTCCTCCATAGACTTCCAGCCCTCTGCAATTTATGTAATGGCCATTTCTATAACTTTCTCTAGTAATTGGTTAAGTACCTGCGTGCTGGCTGTGTGCGGTGACAGTTGTGGCAGTTTGCAGGCATCTGTGTTTAATGAGAGCTGTCTAATGAAATTAACATCCCTTTCCATCCTCCCAGCCTGTGTGATTCCTTAAGTGCTCTGGTTTTGGTTTGAATTTTTATTTATTTTAATTATTTTTTTTTAAATAGCATACAACCTTGTAAGACTAAGCTGTAGCCGTAGAGTTTTTTGGGGGATTTATTTGTTATGCTTCGAAAAGGAGGCGGTCTGAAACTTCTGCTGCTTGACCCGGTCTTGCTGAAAAGAAGACCGTGATCCTTCCCGTTGCTGTCCTGTGCTTCTAAACTAGCCATGGTCACCCACCAGGCTTTTCCACTGCCTCCGCCACCATATTTAATCCTCTGCAAACCAGCATTTGCAAATTGTAGTCAAAATTATGGCTAGGAACTATTATTTGGCCAAATGAAAAAAAAAAGGAAAAGGAAAAAAAGGGGGTGTGTGCTACAAAAATCAGAGCAATGATGCAAATAACAAAGAGTAAAAGGCTGAAGTAATGAATAATGCATTAATGCTTTCCTTTAATCTGAAGTAGGACCCATGTACACTATATAATTAGCACTTAGATAATGCGTATGCTTTCATGCACTGTAAAATGCCTAAATGAGGCATTAAAAAGTGAGGTGGTCTAAGAGGAAAAGGCTGTGGGCCGGGACTGTAGCCACCATAGCTGTGTCCCATCTCCATCTCTGACATCATGTTGGACGAGTGTCATCACTTCTCTGCAGGCGTATTCTCATCGCCACTTACGAAGCACGTGTTTCTGAGATCCTCCCGCTAGCTGCTTGTTACTTTTTCTCAGCACCCGGAGCTGATCCAGGTTAATCTGGGGAGCTTCTTGTCTGCCAAGTAAATTGGCTTCGCTTAAAGAGCTGCTGAATGGGGGTGGCTAGCTGAATGGGAGCGGTGACTGCTCAAACCACTTTTATCTGCAGTTGCAAGAGAAAGCCGGACTGTGCCCTGGCTGTACGTGTTGGGGGCAGCGCCGCTTGCCGCACCTGTAAAGCATGTGGAGGTCCACAGGGAATGGTATGTGAAGACCCCAACTTTAAAATGCACAGGCAGGAGAGCTGCTGCGTGGTGGGGACCTGGCACGGGAAGAGGTCCACCAGGTGGTCGCCTTTGGTGTCTGGTCAATGCTGCTGCCCATTGGGGGAGACAGTCATCTGCCACACGGCCACCCTGGGAGGGTGGATGTGGCCGTCACGGTCATGGTGCCGCTGCTGCAGCAGGGTGCCTAGGCTGTGCTGTTGTGTTTCAGCAAGTTGCTGCTCCACCTGATGAGGTCCAGCCACGCCGCGTAATTCCTTATTGGATCGGAGCACCTGGAGACTGACACTGCGGTGCATTTCTTTTTCTTTTTCCTTATTTTCCTGACAAATGCAGTGGTGGTATTTGTCATAAATAAGTGAGAAAGTCACAAATTGCTCCTGTGTACAGTACTCAGCTGCAGGGAAGCATTTACTATGTGTCCCGTTGTACACAGGCTTTTTTGCAGTCATTAACTGAAAGATGGTTAATCCGCCTTTGCAACAGTACGCATTATTGCTGCCAACACAAGCTTCTGTGTATGTACCCATACAACACTCTTGATTTGAAACTGGTCGTTCCACAATTTAAAACTTTCAGTGATATCTTCAGATTCCTCCTCTTCTGTAGAAGAAATAGGTCACTTTAATGAAGTTCCTTAACCGATGCGGTTCATTCTGATCTCAAAGTCATGAGACACTAGAACAAAAAGGCTACTGTGATATGTGAATGTAAAATAACTCAACTGTGCTATTTTCTAAGTACATATTGGAACAAGGGGAAAACCTTCTGCTCTGCTTGCTTCAAGGGAGTTGTTGACATGGCACGTTAATAAGCCCATGCCAGAAAATGCCACGCTGGTTAGGAGCTCAGCAGAAGCTCAAATAAAGGATTAGTTGCCCCCCGCCTCCTCCATTCCTGAGGTGTGACCGACGTGACTGTGGTTTCATGGTGGGTGAGACATCCCTTCTGTAGTGTCTTTTTGTCAAAAGTTTCACAACAGTGTGTAATCTTCATGAGGAGCAGCTTCAGTCTTGACAGCAGCTCATGGCTCAGAAAGCTTGGGAACCACCAAGTGAGACAACTGTATGGACAGTGGTGACATCCTGTTACATGAGATGAGAGTGGGGTAAAAGCAGAGAAGCTGCTTGGCTTCTTTACTATGTGTCTTGCTCTGTTCTCTGAAGAACCTGGCTCAAAAAAACTCAACAAACTACTTGATCCATTTGTCTAGTCAGATAAACCTACTCCTATGTCAACAAAGATTGTGCTACACAGGGTAATTGTCCTTTATGATGGGTAATAAGTTATTATGCACTGTAACAGTACATAATTTGTGGGAGTGGCTGCCGTGGCAGATGGTGGCCCTTCAGTCCAGAAGATCCTGGAGAAACTCTGTTGGGCCAACAGAAGCCTTATGAAGTTCAGCAAGAATCCCAGCACTGCAGGTAAAATAACCTCTTGCTTTAGTACAAGTGGGCAATTGGCTGCTTTGGGATCTTCAGAACAGATGCTAGAAGAAGCTTCCTTGCTCAGAAGTTGGCGCAGCACTGGAAGAAGTTATCTTGAGGCCATGGAGTCTTGGTGTTTTAGAGGTTTTCAAGACTCAGCTGGGTGAAGCCACAGCTGACCTCATGATAGTCCCGTGTTGAGAGGGTGGTTGCAGCAGATGGTGTCTTTTGACCAGTGTTTCTGTGTTTGTGGTTCTGTAGTGCTCCCGGAGTCAGATACCCAGGATCGGGTTGATGGGGGATTCTTTTCTTTACCACACACAGTCTCTAGGAGTTTTCTGGGATGCAGTAGAAAAAGTGAATGGCAGCAGGCTGTGGTCTGTTCTGCCATACGTCTGTGTTGCATACTTTCTCTTTGAGTGGTCTGTCCCTTCTGCTTAGTGTAGCTCTGCCGGAAAACTGCGCCAGCAAGCAGAGCAGAGGCTGGTTCGAGGAGAGCAGTTGGCTGGGAGAGTGCCGACTCAGCTGCTTTTTCTGACTTTGAGAATTGAGGAAGGATTACATTCGCTCCGGGATTAGAACTGCAGCTATGTGATGCATCCCCTGGAGGTTTAAATCAAAACCTTTCGGTGCTACTCTGACACTCAGAGCAAAGGCTGTATGAGGTGGCGGTTTTTGGCTAACCGGAGGCTTAAGCTTCGCGTAACCCTTATCACACTTCAAAGTCATTATTGAAGTAAAAAAATACCTGGACTGATAAAAAGAGTGTCTGGTCTGCTGTTTGGGTTAAAGTTATATAAATGGCACTCCAAATGCCCCACAAGCTAAATTCGCTATTCTAATGCAGTATTATGTGATGTTGTAGATGAAGCTGGTACGATATTTTTGTAATTAGCTCTTGGAAAGGAGGTTTTTAACTTCTTACGTGTACATGACAGGTGTTTTTTTTATCTGATCTGTGCTTTCTGTGGCCTCTTGCAGATGTGACCACAGTGTTGGCTGATAGTTATTTTCTGACGACAATATTCTTTGTGTTTCGGGTAACCTAAGAGTGTAGCATCAGCGTAAACAAAATTCTTTATGGCTTGACATCAGTTCCACCTGTCAGGAGCCTTACTCAGTTGTCTTCAGTGGCGTTTCTGACAGTTAAAGGCTCGGGTGCATGCCAGACTGTGGAGTGCCATCTTCACTGGTGTGCGAAACTCAGGTTTTCTGCCTCAGCTCCCTTTGGCCTGCCTCTTTTCACAGTTTTCCATTTCTTTTCTTCACATTTTGGAATGTGCAACTGACCTCAGTTTTAGGAGGAGGGAATGTACGTTCATCTATTCCTTCAAAGCCTGGCTACCGGATTGTTCTGTTTTCTGTAATCTTTAAGTGGGCCAGCCAAGTGACAGTTTTGAGGAATTCTCATCCACTGTGGCCTTTCCTTCACCATATGGTATAGATGCTATAAAGAGAGCAACATGGTTGTTGGCAGTGGGTCCTGCCACCATTCCTGTGTGTGGTGCAGTAGACACACTCAGCTCTGTTGACGTGCAAACTTGATAGCATTGAGCTAGGCCTGCGCTGGAGACTTTTGCCAGAATAGTAATGCAAGAATGTTATCTTGTCAAATCCCTCTTTTTCTTCCCCCCTCACGGTAACAAGGCCTCAGTCACCTTGGCAAAGTTTTTTCTTCATCCTTTGACGCCTGGCCCCTTGCTCTTGCAGGGCACCCCAGCATGAAGGTCTTGTCACCAGCTTCCTGAGCTCCACTCTAGAAACACGGTTGGGCTGGCATTTAGCCACACAGTGGGAAGTCCTTAAAACATACGGGCTGTCTGCTAATACGGTTTCTGCTTTATTCCCTACCTGTTGTAATGATGCACTTCATTTTATCCCTTCTGTCGAAATGTCTTTGGATTTTTAAGACAACATCAACTGCTTGTGAAAGCACTGTAGAGAAAAGTACATTTGACCAAAGCACCGCTCTTGATTGTAGTGCCCCATTCCCCTCGCTGCACTGCTGCTCCTCAGCGATTTCATAGCATCTCTCCGAGCACCTCTTGCATACGTTCTCCTATTTTACTTCCCAGTGTTCGGCCTCCTCCGCCGTTTAAACAATTCCACTTTGCCATGAAGTCTTCTGGAGATGATGCTCATAAGAGAGGCACAATTGCTGTGGCGCTCCGCCAGCCTCTTCGAAGTAGGAGCCAAGTTTTGAGGGTCAATCTCTTTGTTAAGAGCATACTATAAGAGACTCTGAAGTTCTCTATCCAGATTCAGCCGGGAAGCTTCAATACTTTTTGCATAATGCCAGGCTAAATTTTACCGGCACTCAAGATGCCAGCAGCTGATTGTGGTTCTTCTGGCACCAAACTGCAGCTTTGTTCTTGGGCCTGTATTTAACAAAATGAACTGGTTTCCACTGTATTCCTTTGTAAGATTTTTAACTGGTCAAATCCATTTCTTTGAGAGGAGGATGTGGCTCTATGACAAGGTAATATTGCATTAAGTTTCTCAGAATGAATAAGGGGACGCATAAGAGCTTGATAACATATGGGTCACAGACCTGATGGAGAAAGGGGACGCAAAATATTTCAAATTGCATTTTATTGCATCCCAAGTTCAAGTCTGTTTTGCAGGGACGCAGAGTTAAAGTAGAGTCCCTATTAATCGCTTCGGATCCCAAGTCCTCATAATTTTATTGGTAGCTTTGTTCTTCATGTCAGAACAGTAGCATGGTGGCGTGTCCTTTCCGAAACATGCCCATTTGATTTAATTAAGGACTAGTCAGTTTTTCCATTGCTGAAGGGTTGGATTGGAGAAGGTGCTGTTTCTGGAACTAAGAAGCTTTGCCCCAGCAGGGAATGATTCAGAAAATCCGGAAAAAGAGCCAAATGCCAGACACCACTTACACTATAACATAATGCCTATATTTGGAATCTCTAAGTCACCTTTGATTTTTATGAGCTTCTAAATTTTTGTTTTCAGTGTTGGTCTCCTCCCTTGTTGGACAGATTTGAATAATTCAGTGCGAGTTAAATGACTTGCCCATGTCCAGTTTTAATGACTCAGAAGAAATCAATGTTGCCGCAAACACAAAACTCTTTGTGAGCGTCTCTCTTCCTGCAGAATTATAAGGAAACAGACATCCTTTGAAAAATTTAAAAATAAAAATAAAAAAAATCCTAAGACTGTGAACATCGTACAGAGCATTTTCCCTAATTTCATAACCACTGTACATAAAGTGAACCGGTTTGAAGGGAGACATTATTGCCCTAAGCTAAATATAGTAAGAAATCCAATATGGAAGAAGGAAAATACATTTTATCGCAATGTAAGTTAAACTAAAAGCCAGCTCCCTCAGTTTTTTAATATGGGACACTGGTTTTGGTTTGCTGTCTGTCAGAAGTGAGTTGAAACAACAACTGTGGTTTTTTCTGAGTAAATATAACGGTCATCAGATTATTTCTCCCCCTCCACTTGCGATAGTATTCTCTTACGCTGCCTGAATCATCATGTAGTGAAGTGTTCAGCACGGGAGTAATCAGTGAAGGAGCAGGTGGAGGTGGTGACAGAGAAGCCTCCTGGATTGTCACCCCGAGTTTTGAATGATGTTGGAAGTTAAGCTGCCTTGCCACTGTCTGTACCTGCCCCCCCCTTAGTAGATACGTGCAGAGAAGATTGCAGCATTCAATATAATTTAATATAGGTATTTGATTTGCTTGTTCTTTATTCATTAGGCCACTACTCTATAATCATTATGTTACTGGCAGTCTCAGGCCTTCCGTGGTTTTATCTCATGCGTTTGGGAATTTGGGGGTTATTTTCAGCTGCCTACTCTATTTTAAACTCTCTTTTAAAATTTAAAAAAAAATCAACAAATAATGAGTTAGAACAGATTGATCCTTTTGAGCCATTTGTCTAATTAACCTTTGCCTCTCAGGAATCAGCTTTGGTTCTGTTCAATCAAGTGCAACGTGTATCAGCCCTTAATAACCAGCATTTCTTCTGAGGACCTTGGAAGTCTTCCATGATGTTTACTTTTCTAACTGCTGCCATTCTCCTGGCGTTGCACCAGTTTGCAGAGAGAGAGATGGAGGAGGACAGGAAAGAAGAACGAGAGGACGACAAAAGAAAAGGCCACGGAATGGCCTGTAACTTAGTAATAAAAGCATTTCTAGAAAGTGCAGTTAGCTCTGGGCTCGTGTCTTCAGTACTCCGCACCCCAAATTGAGATGGGGTAACAAATCGGTATGAACGTAATAATGAGTGAATGGAGAGTATTTATGTGCGCATGCGTGCTTGCATGCTCCTTCTGCACTTCCTCTGGTTTAAAAGTTGGAGAGAATCTTCAGAAAGCGAGACTTTATGCAAGTGGGAAATGAGTAGATGATATCCCGTCTCCTTCCCCTTACCTGAAAAAGGAAAGAATTAGGCCTGAGACATGATCCTCTGTGTGGAGGAGGAGGTGAATCGGATGCTTCCCTGCTGCTCTTAATCCTCTCTATGATAGAAAGCTCCGGAATTTGCAGAAGTGTCCTGTCAAGGATCAGTGCCTCACGACTCAGGAGACACCTTTTCTGGGTAGATGGACAAGAAAAGAATGATCTTTCCTTAAAGTCACAGTCTGGGAGTTTTGAGCAGCTCCTCTCTTAACTTCACTGTGCCTGACCTGCTCTGCTTACTGACAGGAAATGTCTGTACGCACAGCAGCATGGATTTCATCCCTTTGGAAAGAGCTCGGAATGGGGTGTTCCCCTGGAAGAGGTCAAGAAGGCTTCCAGGTCTCGTTACGCGTGGGCATTCAATGCTTTCTGCTCGTGGTCGTGGTTTGGGTCATTGGGTGAGCATGTCTCACTCCCTTCCAGAGCGCTGGGACGAAGCCTGCTGTTCTTGCAACCTCCCTTTTTGCACTCAGGCGTTGGGAATACACAGAGTCCAGGGGTTATGAATCATTGCTCCTGCAGTGATACAGGCGTGCTGAAACCACAGCGTCAGTTGAACAGAAATCAGACCCTTGATGCAAAGCTCGTAGGTCCTGCAAAATGATGGCTTTGCCGCAGATGTAGGAAAGAGAATAGCAAGGAGAGAACTGTGTGTGAGAGAGGCCTGAGAGAGCATCCCTGGACCCAGGGAACCGCTGAAATGGAAAAAGGAGTGAACTGTATCAGTTGCCTCCTGCCTGTTGCCTGGGGTAATGCTGCTGGTTCCCCCCTTCAACTCTCAGTAGTAACCATCCATAATTCATGTTTTCCCCCTTTTAGTTCCATTACAGTTTCCTTTCTCCCCATGACAAATACTCCAACCACTCACATGATGTAATAGGATCCGCGAATGCGAACACCAGGGGAACAGTGTTTGTCCGGTTCGCGCTACGCCGCCAATTTGCTTGATGGATTTCAGCTTCTCTGCTCCTTCCGTTTACTCCTGGTTCCCTTCCCAGCTGCGGAGCCTTCATCTGCTTTTTGGTTTCAAACGGTTGTGCAGGTCAATCGATGATGGCTAGACATCGAAGAACAGCTGCTTTCATCCAAACTAGGAAACTGCCAAAAAGTAGCACTTAATCAATTTACATATATGTAGTGTTATATATATATATTATAAAATCATATATAAAATTTGGAATAGCTATTTAATATATTATATACATATATATAATGTATTTATATAAATATATACTATGCTGTAATATAGATATATATAAAGTAAATATATAGGGTTTTTTAAAGGAAAAGGAGCTCCCTGGTTTTATCGTAATTTGTACTTACTGCAGATACATTTTTCCTGAGAAATCATTTTGTTGTGTCATTAGCTGGCAGCTAGTCCCAAAGCAGTATGGCATGGTATTCCCATCCAGGCTTGTCAGCTTACTTCATAAGCTCTCTGGTGGCTTCCAGCAACCGTTAAGATGTGGCGGCGGATGCTATTTTTCCTTCCATTTAAGGAGTGATTGAGAAGACGCAGATGCTGTTAGTGGAAAAGGAGAAACCAATTTTATTTCCTTGTCAGATTTTGTAGGGGTAGACGGAGGAAGCTTATGAGGCTGAAAGTCATTAAGCATGCTTTTTTTCTGTCTTCCGTCTGCTTTTGTTTTTACTGGGGTTTGAGTGAACAGGGTCTTGGGGGGAAAAAGAACTTTGTAAATGGGGTATGGCAGCAAAAATTAGATGCTTTTTCACAGTGCATGCATTGATGAACATCTTAGGTTACTCCTTCACTGTAGAGGCACCCCATTTAGGTCACCGGTTGCCCCGGTCGGTGTGGGCAGCCCCGAGGAGGGAGCAGCACAGATTTCTCCACAGCCCCCCAAGGCTGGGGCTCGAGTTGGTGCTCAGAGACTTGCCCCTCACCCTGTTAAGCGTAGTCCCTGCTGCTGCGGGTGGGAGCCGGACATTCTTTCACCTGCCTCTGTGCAAGGTAATCATCACTTGGGTGGGCAAAGACAAGAAACCAAGCCATGGGTCTCATTAGCAGCAAGGGACAACTCCAAATGTCAGCAGCGCTCTATATTTAAAACAACCAACCAAACAAAAAAAACCCAACCCCAGACCCCCCAAAAACCCCACTCTAAGTACCCTCCTGTTTGCTTAAGCAGCAAGATATATATTTTTCTGTGTTTATCCCTTTTTGGCTGTTATCATTCCTTATCCTTCATGTGCTTCCCAAAGCAGCACGTGCTTGGTGCATAAGCTTCTGCCTGCGCTTAAAGCAATTAGAAAACAGTTAATCACAGCCCGTAATGTCAGGCAGTTGACAGCTGGCTACAGCGGGGATGCTCCACAGCCCTTGCAGTGAGCACGTGCCCGCGACGGCCGCTTCCCCATCCTTATCCTTACTCACCCTTGTCACCTGGCCAACGCCAAAGGAAAAATGGGGGCTGCAGGCCATCATGTGAACGGTGGTGAAACAGAGCGTGGCCTTGTAGCAGGGGAACGGGGGACCGAGGTCGGGCATGGGGAGAGTGGGTGGGTGATGGGGAGTGCTCCTTCCCGGGTTCCAAGGGTTGCTAGCACAACTCAGCTGCATTTATATATATATATTTTTTTTTTTTTTTGGCTTTTTTTCTTCCAGCTCCCATGTTTCATGCCCACCTTGTAGAGCAGAACTGATTTATGAGTGTGGTCAGTTTGCGTAGATACATAAATACAATTTTAGCATACAAATTTGATCACCCAAGGGGTCGCCGTCTTCTTCTTTTGGGTTCATTAACCCCAACGTAAGTTGGGGGCACTTCTGTTACATGCATCCATGCTCCACTCATGGATATGTAAGTCATCCATAAAACTTCATCATAATATGACTGTGGGACCTTATCTCAAGAGCAAAGGGGAAAAGTTTATGGGCTGAAAGGGAGAGCGGAGGGAATGATTTAATGATGCTCAAAATAACGGTTTGGGGTTGAGGGGGTTTTGCACAGGCTACTTATAATAATGTCTGTGAGTCTAGCTGAAGCGTGATTCGGCACAGCTGTATGCTGAAGAAGGAGCCAGAAAAGTAAGAGAAGCCAAACGGCATTTCTTCATGTTGTTAACTTTAGTCAGGCTTATGCACTGACTAATAGAAAGCATGAGGTTTTTTGGAAAAACACAGGGCCCAGGCAAAGACGTATAAGCTTGCGAAGCGAATTGAGAGCAATATTCAGTTCACCTTGCTGCTGGGTGACAAACCCGGGTCGATGAAGATGGTCTCTGAGGCAGGTGCCGTAGCGACCCACAGGCAGGAGATGGGCAGCGCTGGCTGCCCGGGCAGCTCTGCTCTTCCAGGCTGAGGAGGGAGGCTGTCTGCCGGCAAGAAGAAACAAAGCTAGTAAATCCAGCTGTGCTGGCATGCCTGGAGACTACTGTGCACCAGCTGTTTGCTGGCTAACAAGGTGCGGAGAGCCAAAGGAGGGTGCTTGGAGTGCCAGCTTCCAGCTGGGGTCTTGCTCCTCTACCTTCACCTGGCCCCTTCTGCAGGATGCTGTTGTGAGGTCAAGTGTTTGCTCTTTCCCTTTCCCCCCCCTCCCCCTCTTTCCCTTTTTCCCTGCTTTACTGGGTTCTGGACTGATTGGGAACCTCAGCTCCACTCCAGGCTCAGCTCAGCAGATGCAGGTCACTGTGCGTGTTGGCGCAGGGCTCTGCTCTGGAGACCTTCTCCCTTCATAGTGGTAGCTCGGTGACATGTGTCCATAGTGGCTGCAAGTCCAGTGCTGTGCAAGGATCATCCAGAAACTGACTGTAATCCTAAATCATCTTTACCCCTGTGCTAGAGCACCCTCCAAGCTGTTTTTCAGGCAAGCAGCTTCTCTTCCTCAGGTGAAGATCTCAGGCGCATTCTGCATTGGTTTAGTGGTGGTTTTGGCAGTGTTAAGTTAATGGTTGGACTTGATGATCTTAAAGGTCCCTTCCAACGTAGACATGTGAGTCTGTGGTCTTGGATCTGCCTTGTGGGATGGTTTCTGTCTATCCCATCTGCCTTGCTGCAGAGCCATAGGTTCGCTGGTTGGCAGGCAGATGATCCTGCAGTAGTTCTTAGGAAAATGCTGATGTCCCCTGTTGCAAGAGCAGATGGGATTTTGTGGGCAATGCAAACGCAAGCTGGGAAGTGAAGCTCACTGCAAATAAAATGCAATCATGGCTCACGTGAATAGGAATGCACCAACAAGCGAGGGACCTATCGGCAAATTTGCAGTGTTGCAAAAGATTGCTAAAAAGGCTTAAGTTATTCCCGGGTACGTGGGTTTAGAGAGAGGAACCCAATGCTACGTGTTTTTAAGTTGACTTTGAGGAAAGGACTGCAACGCTACCCTGAGGAGTAGGAATGTGCTGTAGCTATAGGCGTTCGCTCAGCACCATGACTCATCTTCTGGAAACCAAAAGGAATTCCCTTAGAGGAGAATGCTGTGCATCACCCACGGCCAAAAGAAGAGGGAGTCATGTGTTTCCTTGACAGCACATCATGTTTGCATATTTTTACTGCTGGAAGAGAGTCCTTCATCCTGATCACTGAGTATTTTGAAGTATTTTGAGTGTGCCTGGGGTGCCAGGATATTAATTTCAGTCGCTTTATTTAAACAGATCGTGTAATTGAGTCAGTATTCTTAATATGGTTTCAGATACAACCAGGGCCATTTTCATCAAGTTGATACAGTTACTTGCAGTACAGATTTATTACCAGTATATTTTAAAGCTGGTAGAGCAGAGCAAGAGCTCCAGTAACCAAAAGGTTTCTTCAGAAAATACGTTTTTCTACAACTTTATTCATGAGTTAGTGTTCACATACGGCAGGTGAGGATGGAAGAAATGACACCGCGGTACATAAACAGAGTGCGTAAGCGTTGTAGACAGCAAGACGTAGGGCTTCAGCGTGGGCTTCTGGTAACTCTCTTTGCATTTCTGCTGTATTAGAGATCTTTCCCTCTCTCTCGGTTACCGAGTAGCTATATTCCCACCTGCTGGGAAATCCTTTGTGAACACATAAGCTACAAACAGCATACATAGTTAGGAGCTGCTTTCAGTGTTTGTGTGTTTGCTGATGTTTGCTTATTTAGTGATGCCTAAATAAGCAGCCTGATTATTTTTTTCAAAGCATCAAACCCCGCCAAAGCAGCAGCCTTGAAAGAAGGTGCATTTCCAAACTGACGTCGCCTGAAGTAGCACATACAAACGTTGCTTGGAATTGCTGGAAGAAATAACAGTAAATAACTGGCTATCAAGAGCAATTTTCCAGGTAGTGGACTGTAATCCAGTGGGCAGAGGCAGCAGCCGTGGGGGTGCTTCAAGGAAAGAAGCATCTTACAGCTGGTTGTACGAAGGCTGATATTTGCATTGGCTAATTCCTTTTGACCCAGAAAAAATACCTGGTGTCAGCTGAGGAGAAAAAAAAGTAAAGTACTGGGCAAACACTGATCTCTGTAAATGTGTAACAGTAGAGGAAAGTCTTTCTCTCACCAAGAGTCAAACAAATGCTGTTGCAAATCATGTAATAACATTGAATTTGGATGTGATTCTGGCCCTGCATATGCAGTATCTCAGCAGGATGTAAACTTTTTGTACGGGGTCTTCACCTCTGAACAAGAGTACATCATCCCTGCAAAGATAGTGAGATATAGTAAAAAGATTCCTGGTCCCTCTTTTATTACTTACTTCTGCATAACTCGGTACACTTTGTTTCAAATAAAAACATGCCAGTTGAAGGAGTTCCTGTGGGGCTTTACTGGTGTAAATGGGAAGGAGGGTAGGTTTGAACAGTAAGATAATGATCTCTAATGAAAACAGTACTTGCATTTGGGGCAGTCTGCATCTT
Source organism: Chroicocephalus ridibundus (assembly GCF_963924245.1). Lineage (NCBI taxonomy): Eukaryota > Metazoa > Chordata > Aves > Charadriiformes > Laridae > Chroicocephalus > Chroicocephalus ridibundus. Next base: position 52,994,803 of record NC_086285.1, on the reverse strand, counting down.
TCTTCTGCAGCTATTGAGTGTCAGATAGTCCACAATTAACGTTCTAGAAATAAATCAGTCAATTGGTAGAAGCACCAGCAACCTTGATTGATAAATTCTACCTTTTGATGATTAAGTGATCAAAAAGTCTCTGGCTTCAAAAGGAAAAAAAGACAGAAGTAATTTGCGTAACGAACCCCACGTTGTTGTACAGCTCGCAGAAGGGAATGGCAAAACGTTAGATTTTACTACGTACACACGGACCTGAAGCAATCTCCGCAGCAGCCCAGCTGGCTGTGAGCGTCCTGGATGCCCCCACATGCGTGTTGGACTATCCCTTAGCCCCCTCTCACCCATCCTGGGTTTTTCCGAAGTGCACTGCAACAGAGGTGGGGCATCCAAAACGAAGAGGTGGGGCCTGAATTCAAAGACAGGCCTTGGTCATGGCTGCATTGCTACTGCCTGTGTTAATGGACTTTGCTCTCCAAGATGCATCAGCCCAGGCTCCTTCTGAAATCCAGGGTTGGACACAACATTGCAGCGTTTTTTAAATGGAGGTGCCTTCTTTGCTTGGTGCCCATCCACCCTTTGTATTGCTTGCCGGCTGAATTGCAAGGAAAATAATATTATAAAATACCTTACACTGGCTCTGTACTTTCCCTAAGTACCTTGCAGTTCGGCTGAATGCTTCTGTGCGGCTTAGAGTGTTCACCAAACGGTAACAGAAGGTCATGTGCCCCCTGCTACTGTAGTGGTTGGGCTTTAACGGAATACCTTTTTCTTTTTCCTGATTACCCTGTTGTTTTCTGAACCATCTCCACCCTCTCTGTCTCAGTAATAATAGCCTCGATGGACTGGAAATATATGGTCTGGGGCTATTTTATAATTCATTGGATGTAGGCTTTTTATGATGTTTTGAAGACATCTGAAAACTAGAAGTACGTTGAAGTAAAAGCACATTTGTGGTTAGGGGTTAGGCAGTGAATACCTGCGGTGGAAAGCACAGCAACACAGTAGAAGGCCAGGACTAAAGCTGTGTTTTGCCAGCTGCTGTTACAGGATGGACGTACATAATTAATGTATAAGATGTCCATGGACATTCAAGAATTATGCAACATTGCTCTGAGGTTTTGAAAGGTGAATAAAACTCCTTGTAGTACACGGCAAATTAAGTCCTTTGGCAGACTTCTACGTCAGCTGTTCTCACAGTCTTGAATATGAGCTTTTAACTGTACTGGCTCTTTGCTGTGTCTGTCTACAGAGTCATGAAAGTCATTTAAGCAGTATTTATATGCATCATTTGATTCTTCCACTGCCATGCAGATGTTTTTGTATCCCTGGCTAAAGGAAATTATCCTCTGGAGTCCAAGGATAATATATTAAGCGACTGGTGTTAAGACTTGGTAAGGAAAGGGAGCAGTCAGAGTTGTAATACTAATTTACTCCATGGGTAAAAAGGCTGCCAGCTTTCTACAAGCCTCACTTGGGGCAGCATAGTGTGACAGCGGCTTCTGCCCTTGTGCGAGGACGTAAGGAATGATGCCAGGATAGGTGGGATGAACTGCCCTGGGGAGGTGAGATCCCTCTCTCGTTTCATTGCCCACATAGCAAATCTCCCACTAGTTTCAATTAGGCACCAAAGCTGGAGAGGGCTAAAGTTTAGGTGGTCTGAATCGTAACCATGCCATCCTAAAGCAGATTCCCATCTCCGTAAGTGATCGTGTTGTTGATTCCTCGTGCTTTCTGGCCAAGGCAGCTGCTCTGGAGCATTGATGGCGAGTGTCCGGGGACAAGAAGCATGCCCACGGTGCTCCTCCACTCCTTCAGGGAAGGGTGCCTTCTGCACGTTTTTAACTTAATCCGGTCATTAGGCTTACCTAGTCTGGTGGGCTCCATGCATGGAAAAGCCAGTGTTGTTCTGAATTGCCTAGAAAAGACTGAAAGGTTGAGTTTGGCATCGAATAGATTTTAAAATCTGGAAAGACTGGAGAGAACAGGGAAATGACACCAGCTCCTCCCTGTTGTGCTCTTAATTTTAAATAGGTGTAATTGGTAATGGTCTGGGCATCTCTTGAGTTTCATCTGCTTTCAAAGAGTCACAGAAGTCGGATTGATATTAAAAACGTAATGATTAATGCAGTTTCTCTGTAAGGTGAATTCTGATACGCTTGTAAGTCGGAAACCAGAAAATCTTTTTGGGAGAGCTAAATCAAAGCAAACAAAGTAACACTGGTTCTCTCTTGCTTTAGTTTATTATATCCTGAGCACTTTTTGTATCTGTACCTTTATAGACTCTTTTTGTGAAGTAAGAAGATAAAAAGAGAGCTTCAGTTCTGCTCTTACTTGTGTTTCTGTAATGCTTGCAATGGAGTGATTCATTCTTTTTTTTCCCTCTCTGTTTTTTCTTACAGCATCAAGCTTTTGGCTGTGCAGGAGCTGGTCGATAGAGAAGCTCTGGAAAAGGTATTTAAAAATATATCTAATACAACTGTCATGACACATGTACTATAACAGCACTCTTAAAGCCCTCTGTTAGTTGGGCTTCCTGACTGTACGGAAAACCATGCAGTATAAACCAGGAAATCTTTACAGCTACACAGTACGTGAAGTCAGAGGGGTGGTGTTTTTGTCCAAGCTGACCGCGTGCTTTTGGTGTTTTCTGATTTTACAATGGGCTTCGAGTAAGCAGTGCCTCTGGTCTGCCCATATAAGCTTTCCTGAAATTAGTTCCTTGCTATCAGCTAGGATAAGTAGATGATTTGAACCAACAACGATGAATGAATGAAGCAGAAAGAGGGGCCCCTTTGGAGCATCCAGTTCAGGAGAATGGCAGGACGTGCCTTGGAAGAAAGGCAGTTTGATTTAGTGGTGAAAGAATCAAAGCAGCTAGCTATGCAGCATCAGCCCTAACACCACAAGCTGAGTACATGGTGCGTGTTAGCCTGAGCTCTTCTCCTGGCTGCCTTGCACAGGGATAGGCCTGCCTTTAAGCCTGGCCTTCCAGGGAGCTGAGGGCTGTGCCGTCCATCAACCTCCCAGGGATGGCAGGGTTTGCAACCAGCCTGGGCTGGGCTGTGTCAGGGACAGAGAGGAGGAGCTGTGAGGAGCCGATGGCTTTCGGCATCCAAAGCAGTGTGGTCCTGTTCAGGAGGCACATCCCCCTAGTTCAGCACCTAAGACCTCCTGTTGGCTTAGCCAAGGTGCCAGTGCCTCAGCATCCTGAGATCCCACCTGGGGAACCCCAGCAAAACCAGTAGCCGCAAAAGGCTGGAGGTTTTGTAAACGACAAAGCCTGATGTTGCTCTTCAGCCAAGGGTATTGCAAATGCAGGGGTACCCTGTAGATCCTTTCCTTCCTAGACCCAAATGTTGTATTTCTTATTGTTTTATGATTTTGCTGGCCTGGAGGGTAGGACTGGACTCCCCGTGCCCACACTGGGACCGGTGGTTTCCCTTTACTTTCTGCACCAGATCCTTCCTCTAGAAGACCAAAGAACCAGCCGGCGGGCAGCATGGAAATGTGAGAGATTCAAAGAAAACATCTAGATTCAGAGCCCTGCTGGGAAAACTGTTGCCTTGTGGCAGGCATTGAGCTGCTGCTGACCCAAGCAGCCCTTCTGTAACTGTAAGTGACCTGGCAAAGCCTGGGGAGGAAGGAGGAAACCTTCTCCTGCCTCGAGCGCTTCCTGTCTGTGTGAAGGAGAAGGTCTTGCAGCGCTGTGTTAAAGCCAGACGGCCATGGCTGTGTCTGCTGGGCACTCTAGAAATACTGGATAAAATGAAATCCAGCAGCAGCTGGATCCAGGATCAGCCTTGTGTTCTACCACTGACTGGAGATGCGTTTCGCAGAGGTCTTGTGTACAACACAGTTAATTCAGGAGCGGCATCTCTTCGTTGGCTTCGATGAACTCATATTTTGACCCGAAGAGGGAGATTTTGTTAGAAGGCAGAGACAGAGGATGAGGCAGGTGATACTGTAGTTTTCTGCATGCAGAGAAGACACAGTTCTCAACCGCTCGCTGTGCAAAACAGGTTAATACTCACAAATTGTTGTCGCTTGCAGCAGTCGGCTTCCCTGGCACCTCACACCCTGTACACTTCTCACCTTTCTCCCCGGCCTCCACCTCCCTTTGGCCCAACGCCTCCTAAAACACGGCTTGGCAAGGGCGAGTGACCTCAGCCTGGTGGGAATGGCTGCTTGAGGCATTGTCTGGAGCTCTGCAGGAAGCTCTTCAGAAAGGCTCGGCCTCAGAAAAATGATCTTTCTAAATTGAGCTCTCTGAATATTTGATATCTGCTTTCATACAATGCCAAGCTTAAAGAATTTAAAAGGCCAGTTTAGACCTCTGGAAAATAACAGGGTGGAATTATGTAAGTTCAAAGAAATATGCTGTCTTTATTTTTTAAGTACAGGGGGGGGGGAAAAGTAGACTAGAACAAAATCTCTTATCCTGCCTGCTTGCAGAGTCAGATTTTGAGAACACGTGCTGAGTTTTGTGTTCATAAATCATTATTTATCCGCATTATATTGCGGGAATGCAGAATATATTATTAAATCATAGTATTTTAATATTCATTGCAAGATTGATTTTTCTGGTTTTTGAGGGGAAGTTTCCTTTAAGATAGCTATGGACATGATAACCTAAAAGTGTTTTTCCTATAGGACACTTTCTAGTCTGTCACAGATGGTTTTGAACTTTTGTAACCATACTATTTCTAAAATTCAATGCTCAGCTTTGAAAGTGGTGTTACATATTTTTGATACGTGCATGGAAACCCAGAGTGAGTAGAAGGATGCTGGTGAACAGTGGTGCCCTCTGAAAAGACTTACGGGCAAACACTAGTGTTCGAGCTTCAGACTAGCTCCATTAAATCAAATCACACTGAAGTTATGCCCACGTGTAGTGAGTCTCTTGGGAACCAGGGCTTGAGACAGTATCAGAAAAGTACCTGTCACTGCAAAACAGAGGTGACCGTTACCTTTTTGGAAGGGGATGACAGTCTGGGAGGCGAGGTACATGAAGCCGCAGGCTGGGAGAACCTACTTGAACCGTTAGGGTCTTGAGAAGATGGCAACCCCCTGCGGGTATGTCGCAGAAAGCTTTGCCCTTGTGTAGTGGAGCGCTGCTGTGCTTCAGAAGCTGCACATCGGTTATTTACTGATTGCTTACAGCAAAAGGGTTTAATACCATTCTGACTATCTCAGATACTTTATTATCTTTAAATGTTTTTGCCACCTTGCTCATTGAAAATAAATTGATCACACCGTGAGAAGCTTTGTGTCACGCAAAGACCCTATTTATTTAATTTCCTAAACCCTAATGTTATCTCAAATTTGGCCAAAATGATACTTTAAGCCAAAGATCTACCACACTTGACTGCATTTATGCCTGGGATTGCTGAGACAGACGGGATGATTGGCTGGGTTTAATTACAGCTCGTCCTGGCTTGGGACAAGCTTGTCTGACCCTTGGATGCTGCTCATCAGCTGGTTTGTTCCTCTGGGGTACCACGGGCACCTGTAAGCACTGCAGAAGCGGGGTGCTGCTTGTGGAGCTGGACTCCAGCACCACGCTTGCTGTCATTAAGAGGAATGGGAAAATACTTTAGCTCGGTGAAACAGGACCATGTCACTTAAGAATAAAAAGAGTTTTTACCTGGAGAAAATTCTGGGTGAGATGGGCTTGTTTGTGTTTGTTTTGGCCGTAGCCCATCAGTCCCGTTCCAGGACATGCTTCACATGAGTGGTCTCACCAGCAGCTTAAAACGAAGCGCGTGCCTACCTGCATTTTGTCTTACCTTGAACGTTCAAATTGATCTGTTTGCTTCTCCCTGCCTCCTTGCTGAGCTTGTCCCGGCTGCCGTGGGATTGTGTGGCTGGTGTGCCTTTACTTCACGAGTGCTGGTGCCGTATGCCGGGGCGGTAACGAACACAGACAGCGAGATGCCAAGGGAGGGCTTGCGATCGTCACAGCCTCGTCTCTACAAGGGTTCAAGGCCACTCAGGTGTTAGAAAGAAGTATCTGGGGCATGCAGGTTTGTTGGCACTGCGTCCTGTATGAAGCACCTCTTCCTCTTCTAGAAGAACAGCTCTGGGAGAGAGCACCAGGGACACGCTTGCCCCAACGTGGTTTTTTGAGTACTTTACTCGGTTTAATTTTCGGAAGTCCTTAATTGCAGATGAAGAACTCTACTTGGCAAGTGTTAATCGTATTTATTTGGGGAAGGGGAAAAAATAATTCTCCTGAGGAACATGCTGTTTTTATAGTTTAAAAATAAATCTGCTCAAGTAATTAGCAGATTGAACTGCCTAGCCAAGTGACATTTCACATTGGTTGCTGGTTTAGAGTTTAGGTCTGTAGTCCTTTTCCACAGGCAACAAGTATGCCAAAACGATTGTTCTTATCGGTGCTTGATGCCAGTAGGATGTGCAGGAAGAGTCATCCATATTGTAAGAAAAATAAAAATATTCTTCGCATTCTGTCAAATGTTCCCACCCCCTGCGCCTTTCAGGTGTTAGCATGGCCACTTGAAATAATTTCTCCTTCAGAGACAGGTCACTGAGGAAAGTTAAGGAATCTGTAGGACAATGCTGTATTTAGTAATGCCTTGATGGCTTTTTATAAGGTAAGCCTGCTTTGGGAACAAGCAGCAGTAACCCATTAGTTTCCTGTTTGTATATTAATAAGCAAGTGCACCTGCTGTTACTGGGGATGAGAAAGGACTGTCCACTTGACGCCGAAGATGGAGGAGTTTGTTGGCTTCTCATCTAGGAAATGCAAATCGCATAACTGTGATTCAGCAGTTCCTGAAAGTGTGGAGTTCATCTGCAAAGCGGTCCTTGTTCTGCTTGAAATTGGAAGTGATCTGTCTTGACTGGCATGAGAGATACGCGGGGTGGGATGAAGCATCGTAGGAGCTGGGGTGAGAGTTGTGATTTTATTCAGGGATGATGTTTTGAAGCTGATAAATCGCAGCTTGAAAATGAGGATAAGTAACACAGGTTTCACACTCATGGTCTGTCTGTGCCAAATGATGGCAAATTTATGCACCGTGAGCTATGTCCAAGAGGTCAGTGAAAAGCAAGTGAGAAGAACAAAGTAATTATCGGTAGGCTTAAATGTCTGTTTGGGGATTTTCACCTTCACTGGAGAAATTTTGGAGGTCACAAATCAAAAGGGATTGAAAGGCTTTCACCTGGCGTTGGGAAGTAGATGTCCTGTAGCTGTGAAGCACAGAGCACATTAGCAAGGCACCGGGAGAGGCAGCAACGTAGCTTCTAGCCATCTTAGTCCAGGAAGGGATCCCTTGTGTCCGCTGGCCAAACATTACGTGGTCATCCATTGGGCATTTCTGCTGGTGTGGACACGAAGAGTTGGGATGACAGAATGAGAAAACTCTGATCAGCCTGTTGAATAAAATGGCAAGCTTAACACTGTAAGCAAGCAGTCCCTTGCAATGAGCTGTGCTCATTTTTTAACTTTTTCCACCTCCCTCCACACTAGTAATGGCTGGAGTTGTCTCCTGTGATGTGGAATCTGTTTCCCGGGTTTCCTCACCCCTAGGAAAGACCAGATGTCTGTGTTCGGGAGATACTCGCTAGATGCAACCTCTTCCCATCATGCAGAATGTTCATACTGTGCCTGAGGAATCAGTGCGCCACAAGTGGGGTGACACTGAGGAGGTGGCATTATTTTAGTAAAAGGAAATTAACCTGCCTGTCATCGATCAGAAGCAGCTTTTGTCTGAGGGGAGACGCAATGACTAATGTTGCCCAGTTTTACAGGGTAGGACCCAGGAGATGAGGACAAAAGGGACTGCTTCTTTCTTTCTCGTTGCGTCGCTCTAATAGTGCAATTTCAGCAACAGTCAAAAACGAGTTTGGAAAATGCTGAGCTGCACTGTGCGTTCCCTGCTGTAGCCTTCTCCTTTCTACACAGAGCACGGAGAATTTTAACTAGAAATTTGCTTTTGTTTTCTTGATCCAGTGTACTGTTTCCTCCAGATATTATCTGAACATGAAAAGTATGACGTCAATTGAGGTTCCAGAATTTCCAGTATGAAATGCATCTGCTGGAGGTTTTTTATTTATCTTTTGTCCGCTTTTGAGTAGATTGAGCCAGATCAGTGTTTAATCATGATTAAGCCCATTGTAATCACTGTTCTTTATAAAATCCCTCTCGGAGCGGAGCAGGTTGTTTATTTGTGAAAGGTTATCCCTAGGAGCTTGTTGGTGTTTAAAAGAGAGGTGCTGGTTTCCATTTGCAGGCGTAAGCATTGGCCTATCGCTTCTTGCTAGCATGGATATAAACATGTGTGTGTGTGCGTTTGCTGGGGCAGTTGAAAGTGAGCTGTAATATGCCTTGACATGGAGCAGCCGGTCACCTGAGGCCATTTATCTGGCCTGTCACCGTTTCCTCCACAAGCACCAAGTGGCTGGTCATGCAGTCAATGCTGCCCTTCCAGGCAAACGTTATTCCCTGTGTTATTCCCTGGGCTGGCGCTGGCATGGGAGTTACCATGTAAAAGCAGGGAAGGGCTGTTGACAGCCTTCCATGCAGGGTGAGGGTCTACCATTGCTATCTGAGCTCTGCAGCTACTAGGGTTGGACCACCCGGAATGGATCCGTTGCCCGTGCAGCCAAAATATCCTGCACTGTTGCTGCTGTTCAGTGTTTTGGAGAGTGCAATCATGCAGCAGTCCCAGAGGGGTAGGGAAGAATTGTGGTTATCCTTGATTTATGGAGGCATGCTGGAGTTACAAGGAAATCACATGGTTTTGGCAGAGTCACCTAAGATGACCGACTCCGAACAGAGTTGGAAAGTGGACGACAGCCTCCCGAGTCCCAGGAATTCTTCTAATGCCAAAACGGTCCTTCCTCTTTGGTGTGAATTGTTGCAACGTGTACCCCAGGAATGAGTCTTTGTGCACGTATTTTTAAAAGCCATAGTCCTCCTGCACAGTGTGAGCTCTGTCTTGCAACCTTGCTTCGCTTCGGAGCTATTGATTAAAAAAGATTATAAGGCAATTGGCAACAAGTGAATTAGTTGCTGTAAATGAGTTATATTTACTGTCTGTTCTTAGAACTGTCCTTTCCAGAAAGACGTTGACCTCTTTGAAACTTAAGTGCATTTGGATGTCCTCTAGAGTCAGATAAGGAAACAGCAGTCTCGCTTTCAGTGAGCAGGAAAAGGAGATGTAGACTTGGCCACTGATTAACTCGGGAACTTTAATCAAACTATCTCTTCCAGCCCTGTTGCTGCCTCATTTTTCTGTTCCCCGTTCCCATCTCCAAACATGGAACTAAGACTCTCGCCTTGCCCTCTGCCTAATTCAGCCCTGGGACAGACTTCTGCATAATTCATGAGCTGGAGTAGCTCCTCCTGCCCTCTTCCTTCAAAGCCACCATGCAGTCAATGACTCACCACTCAGAGTAGAAGGAGATTATTCCAAATTGTCCAACTAATTTTATTTTAATTCTTTTTCTCACCTTATTCCCTCTTACTTACCCTTTTGCGCTCCCACATCCTTCCTACATTTCCCCCTGTCTCTTTCTTCTTGTCTTGCTTGTTTATCTGAGTGCAGGTAATACTCAGGGGTGCAAAGTCTTTTTTTCAGACTTCACCCCCTGGGGTCAAGAAATCTCAGGGTAAAGGGAAATAATAGCTGTTATTGTGAAGCATTTTTGGCTGAGTGGAGCCGGAAATGACATTGACACTATTTCTTACAATATGACAGGCTTCTTCGGGATTATCCCATCCAGTAAATTGACTTAGGAACCCTGCAGCTATACAATATTTGCCTCTGGCCTTTCACTTCTCTTCTTGCTTTCTGTCCTCTAGGAGGGATCTGGATGACTAGAAGTTTGAGGAGATGTATGGGTGGACCTTATGACTCTGGCTAGCTCCATGATGACTTCAGTGGCTCTCCGTAGGGAACCTATGACTACTTTGTCTTTCCAGGCCCCTCTACTGCAAACTATTATCAAGTGGTCAGCAGCATTGGAAGCACAGGCTCTCATCTACTAGTATGTCTGGCATCTTTGATCCTGGTTGGATTTTTTTTCCCTTTAGTTGCGTTGCCCATCTCCTTTCTGATCATCAGTGGATTTCAATAAACAAAACACTAGAAGCCATGCAGTACACATCACTGAGAGCCATGGAGAGCACAGGTTGTTCTTAAAATGTCCCTCGGAAAGAATAGGTGCCCTCTTCTTCCCTAGAGCATGGCTGTGCCTCTCTGAGAAGTGAAGGTATGGAGACTGCTTGTTACACTAGCTCGGCATTCTTTTGTGAGGCATCTAGTCCTATCCCTGGGCAGAAGCCAAACTTATCCATTGGTAAAATTATTCTCTACACTCCCAGAACAAGGAGAAACAGATAATATGTGTTTACAAATGCTGGCGTGTATTTAAGTTTTGGGTTGTTTGTGGGCGGTAAAAGTAATAGGGGTCCTTAGTCCTTTTTTTCCTGGCTTGCTTCTACAAGGTGGAAGAAAGCAAAGCAAGTTCATATAACAGGACCAGTTCTGAATAGTCAGCAATTTTGGTGAAGGTTGATGTTGGTTTTTTTTTCTGATAGATTGACAGAGCAGAAAGAGTGTTTTAATGTCAGCCCAAATAATTTTTTGGTAGTTTATGTGGATTAAGTAATGCATATGCTCTCTACAGGGAGCCAGAGAGTCCACTGCATCTGTTAGAGCAGAACTTTGGTCGGGGTTGGAAGACAGTCCTGTAAACTCCGTGGAGGGCATGCCAGTGGCTGAAGACAGAAAACTAATGCAAACCTATAAATAAAGAATGTGCTATTTCAGAGAGGAGTCAGTGTCAAATTGGGCTCTAAATTAAGGGCTAGAGGTGTGAAGAAGAATGTAGATGCGTAGGAGACTTTTTTAAAAAAAGGTGAGATGACATGTCCTAATGCTAGCAGCCTGGAAGAGATCCTCCTAATAATAAGCATCCAAAAAAAAAAAAAAGTAATGGAATAGGATATGAGAGAGATTTAAATAACTTTACAGGAGGTGGTACAGTGGTACGGTGGTGTAATCAATGCCTGAAGGAAGAATAAATATTTGAATCTGGCAATGGTTGTGAGTCATATTACATATTTTTCTCTTCCTTGTTTTTGTGTTCATACCACGGGAAAGAGTGCTTGCTCTAAGCAGAGATGTAAATCAGTTGGGGAAAACATTAATACTAACAGTAGGAAAGAAATGGATGGAAGCAAAATGCCCAGTGAATAACTATTTTTGATGCAAGGCTCTGTAGAGATTGCCAAACTGACCTTGTAATAATGGGGGCTGTGCCTTTTTTTCCTGGTGTCACAGCAGTTTTCTTAACACACTGCTCTTATTCTTCTCATACTGCACATCAGCACAGTCCCATCCGTCTTTGCTGCCATGTATCTGCCAGCAGTGCACAATTAAAAAAAAAAAGAACTAAAACCCACAAAAAAGCCCCAACTCGCTTGCTAACACCTCTGGAAATGAGTAAATTTTTATCATGGGAATGGAGAGAAGACCTAGTTATCTTACATGCTTAAGCAGCTTCCCTTGATTAATAACACTCAAAACTGTGATTTCCCTGTTCCCTTTCAATTTTTGTTCTTCTTTTGTATTAGAACATTTTTTTCCTCTCCTGTGGCTGAAGCTAATGTGCAGGTAGGGAGATTCAGCTCCTGGCAAACTGATATAGTTCACTGGTTGGTTTGTTGTTTTTTTGGTGGTGGTTTTTTTTTTTTTAATTGGTGAACAAGAAACTATTTCTTATCGCTTTTGGGTCTTGTGTTTCATAGGATGATTTTCTATTTGCTTTCCATATTAAGGGCTAGGTTTTGATAAACTGCTTTTCACCTCATGTAGTCCCCGGTAACGGGTGAGCAAGGCTGTACTCACGGTACGCGTCGCAGAAATCGATCCCTGAGTTTCATGTTTCATGAGGAAAGAATCGGCCCAGGGATTAAACAAAAAAAATGAAAATAAGAGGGGTTCCCAGGAAGCCACTGACTCCTGGTTGCCCGGTTCCTTATATCTAGTCCAAAGGAGCACACAGCTTAGGTCTGCTGTATCTGTTGCACAGACCATGGCCGTGTGGAGCCATGGCCATAATGAGTCAAAACGGATACGTGTCCTCTGGGACAGTAGCTCACTTTGGGTAAGGCTTGGATCCCTCTGTGTCGGTCACTGCTTGAAGCAGTAGCTGTAGTGATACACTTAGAGTGGGATTTCTAAAATATGTGACGCCGCATTGCTCTAATGATCTCAATACCTTCCCTAAGCCTACACCTGTGTTCCCGGAGAGCTGTATTTCTGGTGGCAGAAGTGGCAGCAAAATGAAACGTGTCTTCTTCCTTTGGAAATAATGAGTTGGGGAAAAAAATTTGGAAAAGCACCTGAGTATTTAGAGCAGACAATATAATAATAAGTAAGTGATTCAGACATGGGGTGGCTATGATTTTAGCACAGCTAACCAAGTTGAGCAGACTGTTTTATGGCAATGTAGTGCGAGTGTTTGAACCCAACCACTCATCTCTCGTAAAAGCAGCTTGATGAAAAAGATAGCCTCACAGTCATGAGGCCTTCTTTTTATTCTTCTTAATATCACATCAGTTCCCTTAGCGTGCCATTATTGCTGTTAATGATTATACTGCCTACTTGTATGCAGAATAAAACACTCCCTTGGAAAGGCTTCAGGAATAAATTGCAAAGATTTGTGACCATCTTTGACAACTTCTTGAGCCTTAATTTCTGTATTATGTTTAAAAATAACAATAAAAAAAATTCCTTAAGGGTACAAAAAGATGTAGTCAGGAAATGTCTTCTGCAAAATGAGTTTGTCCCGTGAAATACAAGGAAAAAGCTCAGCTTGTGAATGGAAACATGAGAAATTAAGAACCCACAAAACTTCTCTTACGTGGAGGCTGGCAAATATGGGTGCTTTCTTCCTTTGAGAAAGGGCAGAATAGATTTCCACCAAGCATCTGTGAAGACAACTTGTCATTAAATGGCAAACTAGCTGAAAGTTGTTACGTATCCCATTTTGACAATATGTGGCTGAGCATCCCATAATTCTTCCATAGTGGCCCCAGCACTTAAAATGTGTTAGGAGAGTGATTGCATTAGCTCTTTCAGTTGTTGTTGTTTCGCTGCTCTGCACCAAGGTTTCCGTGTCTTCCTTTTGAAGATCTATAAAAAGACATTGTTTATATAAATAATCACTTTTGTTTAGGATGCAGGTAGGAGAACATGCCAGCGAATGATCTGCATTGTTATCCCGGGAACACTATGATTAAAGGCGAGCAGAGAACTGGTTTTATGGGCTACAATCTGGTTTTTTAATCACATATTCAAAAATAAAGAAAGTAATTTCCTCTTAGGTATTACAAAGAATTAAGCAGTTGGGTGACTGTGGTGAGCTGTAATTCATCTGGGAGAGCAGTGTAGAAACTCACTGCTAAATTTTTCCAAAATAAGTACTCAAAAGGGAAAGCAAATAACTTGGGAGTGCAAACTTAGGCTCCCACCGCTCCCCAACTGGTCCTGATTAAAAAAAAAAAAACCTGATTTGATTCAAACAGGTTTGTATATGGAAACAAATCGTTACACACTTTTGATAACTGAGATAACGTTAAGCTTATCAGCATAATTATTTCCCGCACATTCATGAAGTACAATGGGTGAGTAACACAGCGGCGGCAGGAGAGAGGCATGTGTCCAGCTGGATTCACATCCATGGGCCAGTTCAAACAGGGCCAAGCTCATGAAGGGGCTCAGATACCTGACGCGGGAAGCGATGCCTTCCGTTTGAAAAATTTTCCAATCCTGCCAAGCATCGTGGAGCTGCTGCCTAACCCCAGGGGTGCCTAAATGATGGAAATTTGCTGTCAGGCTCCTCAGCTAAGCAGAGCGGTGCCTCTCTACAGAGCCAGAATTACCCCCATTGGAAGAAAGCAGAGCTTGGACAACTGAGTTTCTAGCCTATGTATAGCTGGGCTTGAAAAATGAGCCTTCCTCATCCTGTCTCCTCTGAGGAGCTCAGTCCCCGAGGTTTCCTTTTTTAAGTATTAAGCTTAGAAGTGGTCTTTGCAGCAAAGCTGGGAACTGGGGTCGTCACGTGGCTCCTGGGCAGCGAGGCTGCAGTACGGTAAATGTTTGCTCTCCAGGCCATAATGTGGTGCCTGGAGTGCTTATCTGGGAGCTGAGTGAGAATCTGATCCTCAGAGGAAGGAAATCCTTCCTCTCTGGGTGCCTGAATTACTGGGACGCTCTTTAAGAAGCAGAAGCAGTACATTTTCTGGGGAAAAAATGAGTTCTGCTTGAGTTGATGAAAAAGCCGTAGGTGTCTTCAAACGGACCAGGACTTGGGAACCCAATGTGCATGCACGTTATCCCAACAAATGAGCTCTGTATGTCCATAGCGTGCAAAGGCATGTAGAGGTGATGACTGCGCCTATAGATGCTGTATTATTTCTGAAGAAAGTCACTGGTTGAGGATTTGGGAGTGCTGTAGGGCTCCGCCTTGATTTTGCTGCTCACAACCTTATAGAGCTCTTTGAAGGATGCGTTAGGTAATGTTTGTGAAGAACATGGAGGGTGCCAAGGATTTATTCCGTCATCGATCTGGATGTTTTGGTTTAGCTCTAGGAACAACAAACCCATAGATAAAGGATGGGAAGGTATTGCCCCAGGTGTCAATGACCCAGTGCAAACAGTACACGCTAGCATGGCAGAAGGGGCAGATAAGCTTTCCAGGAGTAATTCTGTAGCTGCTGAACTTCCAGTAGATTGGTTCCTTATCTTTTGGGGTTTTTTTTCATCCTAGAATTCTTCTCCTAACCTTTATAATTTTTTTATTATTTCTTCAGCTCTAACTTCATTATAGAATTACGTACAATTATGTACAAGAGTGAGAAGTAGAAAACTTTTTCCAACACAAATGTATAGATATGGCTGAGACTGAAACTGGTTCCCTGGTGGGGGGTTGTTCTCCTTTGAAAACACTCATAATTATCTGTCTGTCAGACCGCCATCCACCTGCCAAGTTTTATTTGCCTTTATGTAATATCAATACTTGAACAACACAACCAGCAAATATTATGCAATCTTTAGTGAAGACTTCCTAGAAAGGACTAGTTGAATGGGCATGTGAAAAATGTTATATCTCAACGTAGGGCCACCCTGACTTTCCGTTGTGTTGTCTATATGGTTCCTCTGAATAGAGTTTGCGAGTGCATCCTCCACGCCAGTGGGTGCATCTGTTTCTTGTGTGTGTATTTTTTGGCTACTTCTGCAAAAGGGAAAGGGATGCGCTTGAGGGAAAGGCAAACAAGCGATGAGACCACACTGTTGTCAGTGGGAAATGGCATCCAACGTTGAGTCTCTTCCCTGATGTTAACCTTTGGTTATAGGAGAATCCAGATGTGACTGAAAGGCCTGATGCTCCCCTGTGTCCCCTTCCTTAGTCGCCCCTGCGCGTGGGAGGTGGATGCAGTGTTGTTGAGCTGCAGAAGTGCGTTGAGCATCCTGGCCCCTCTTGATGTGCCTTGCTCTGCCACGTGTGGCTGCACCAGGACAACAGCCCTGAAGCCTTTGGCTTTTCCTTACCCCTACCTCAGTAGCCAGTTCAGTAGAATACAACACCCACAAATCTCTCCACCCTCTGACTCAGTCTCTTCCTCCTCACAAACGCTATCTTACAAAACACTCTTTTTCTTCTGGAGCACCGGTGTCAAATCAGGATACTTTACTAAAAAACAAAAGTGTTGATTTCAAGTTCTCAGAAATACTTATAACTTTTCTGCCCCCGGCTTTCTAGGTCAGGCTTCATTACGGTCTACCAGCTGTGGCTGTGTCTTGTATGTGGTAGATTGAATTAGAAGTACAGGTATTCGAGTCTACTTTTTCAATTGGAAATAAAAGTACATGCCACTTGGGTGAAAAAAGAAAAGAAAGGATAACGCGCATTTAATTCCAGGAATGTCATTTTTAACTTATACAATACCCATTGATGGAGCAGGGAAGGCATATATATATATATATAAAAATATATATATATATAAAGACTGAGTCAAAAAGAGCAGTGCCAGATGTTCTCATGAAGCCACTGTCAATTTTCTTGTATCTTCTATCAGAAATATATTAGATCATGTTTCAGGATGGGAGTTTTATTGGAGAGGGGGCTTCTCCTCAAGTGCCACTGCACAATTTACAAGGTGTATCTTAGAGCTCTTCTGTTTACCCTTTCCTGAAGCACCAAGTTCATCACTGGGAGATGCTCTGTAGCACAGAACAGTCCTTAACTTGCTGTTTTCCAGCCCATGACCTGCAGATTCCTCCAGTCCATGAAATACTACTGAGAGGTCCCTCAAAAGTAACAGGAAAGTGAGTGCACTACCAGAGGATTACATTTTTTCATGCACTATTCCAGATTTCTACTTCAAGATTTATCCAGGATCTACAATTTGAAAAAAGGGGGTGATTTTTCACCTAATAATATAGTTTAGCATATTTTTTTGCTGACCAGGGTGTCCTTTTCAACTACTGCCAGCTCCCACACTCAAACTCCCAGTCTCTTTCACCCCGACAATATAAAATCTTTACTAATAAGACACCTCAACATAGCTGAAATGATAAGGAATTGATGGAATTTTCGTATGCATCTCCAGTACTCATTAAAGCTGCTTCTAGTAATAGTAGTATAGTTTAGCATATTTTTTGCTGACCAGGGTCTCCTTTTCAACTACTGCCAGCTCCCACACTCAAACTCCCAGTCTCTTTCACCCCGACAATGTAAAATCTTTACTAATAAGACACCTCAACATAGCTGAAATGATAAGGAATTGATAGAAGTTTCGTATGCATCTCCAGTACTCATTAAAGCTGCTTCGTCCAGTGCCTGTTGAAAATAAAGGAACTGTGTGTATGTGACATTCAGAAACGGAATATTTATTCCCTAGTTCTCATCTCTTCTCTTGGTTAAGAGGAACTAAAATCACCTTTGCTTTGATGAAGTAAGTTGTTGTTTACCTTTACTGCAGTGCTTTTTTGACCTGAAAGCTTCTGTGGTAATTAACCAAAAGAGACCGCTAATTGCTTTGAGTGCCTTTCTAAAGTTCAGGCAATGATTACTGAGAGGTACCGTGCCATAACAACAGGCTCACCCTGGAAGCTCCTCCTCCTCACTGTTCCTTCTTTCCTTGTCCTCCTTACAGCCTCTGCTCTGACTCCAGATCTGAAATGAAAGTGTCCTCCAAAGTGGAATCACTGGCTAATAACAAATGTGTAACTTATTAAGCCCTAAGACATTGTTTTCCTGGATCACATTTGGTTTCCTCAGGGTTTAGGAGTAGCGCACCCTCTTTTCAAGCAAAAGATGCTCACCCCAAGGGCGGTCGCTGGCTCAGTGTTGGTACCAGAGATGGTATTACAGGAGTAACGCTTAACAGGCAAAGATGTTCAGCATGGAGTGGTGTTGTCATCTGGAAGAGATGACCCTGCTGTGCCTGCTTTGGGTCTGGCTGCACAAGTAGCACACCAAAAGAACACAAAGATTAACCAGGGCATCCAGAACAAGCGGTTCTTCTCACAAAGGTGAGATCCCTGAGCTCGAGGGCTCCTGCAGGGTGCTTGCTGGCAGCTCTCCTAGTGTGCAGAGTTACTGCAATGGAAGAGATTTAGCTTAATGCACAAATCAGATGCTCTCGCTGGCAGTGCCTGGAGTGTCTTGGGGAAGCAGATAGGTGTGTTAGGGAGGCTGTGACTCCCTTATGGTCTCTAGCACATGCCAGCCCAGTATATGTTCCTCTCCCTGCTCCCAGTTTAGTCCAAGACCCGTTTCCTTCCCCTCTCCAGTCCCTCCTCAAATGTGCATTTCCCCAGCTTCTTCCAACTGCCCTTTGTTCTTTTCCAGTGTCAGTCATAAGCTCGTTCCTGAACCTGTCTCTCCTTCTGGTGGGGCTGGGAGCAGCAGGCACCGGCTCCTTATCAGGGTGGACAAAGAGCAATTACATCTTTGGATCCTCCCTTCTTGGGAAAATGACGTGTTGCTGATGAGGAAAGGCAACAGGGCTTGTCCCAGTTCCTGGGGTGGTGGCCCTTGTTGGCGTTTTGCAGGCTAAATGGGGGCAACGGACATGTTCCTGGCACAAGGGGGTTGACCTCTCAAGAGCACAGGCTGCTCTTTGCCTAGAGCATGCCTGGAGCCTGGTGCTCCGTGTTCCTGCTCCCTGGCAGCTCTGCCTATCCCACGAAAACCAGCACCCAGCCGCAAGAGAGGCCGTGGCAGCGTAGGTGTGATACAGGGCATCCTCGTAAATAATCCCTGGTGCTGGTGGCGTTATGGTCTGTGTCTGAGTTTTGACTCAGGGTGTGTAGGATTTAATGAAGAAGCTGATTGAATTTCAGGAAGCTTGCAGCCTGAAAGGCTCCAGAGAAAAACAAAACTAGAACTTCTTTTTGGGAAAAAACCACAACATGTTGTTCCGGTTGACTGAGATTTTAATTTTGATTTTTCTTTACCACTTGAAGAACTGCTCCTCAAAAGGATTGGCGTAGCTCTAGCTTAGTTTTGCAAAGGAGGAAAGGCATTTTTTTCATTCCCGATGTGGACTAGGAGCTTGTCTGTATATTTTTACTGAACGAGGGAAAGCGTAATGTTGTTTGATGTTGGGTTTTGTGGGCAGAACAACATGATTTGAGAAATGCCCTTCTCACTTCAGCAAATAAACATGACCTAAGCAAGTATGCTGTCACAGCTTCAAAATCTGTGTGCCTGTAAGCCCTGGAAAATGGGCGCAGATTAAAGTCAGCTGCTGTAGGCCAAGTTCTCCATTGGTGCAACCGTACCCAGAACAGGCTGCTGGCTTTTTTTCTGAACAAACCGTGTAATCTTATTTGTCATCTTTTTGTTTGAGCAAAGTTCAATCAAGGCCTTAAAAAAAAAAAAAAATCAATTTGGAAGAAACAAAATATTCAAACTAGTCGACTGCAGATGCTCTTTTTAATAAAGTGATGGTTTCTGTAGGATTTATTCAGCCCTGTCATATCCTTTGTGCTGGCTGGACTTTCTAGGCAGCTGCAACCCAGAGATAACTTAACTCTTTTGTCGGGATACAGCTGAACTCCTAATTTCAACAATCTTTTTTTGCCGATTTAAGTTATTTAAAGGTTAGAAAACCCGTTCACCGAATTCACGCTGTTTAAAGTCATCGTAATGACATCAGGAATGAATAATTCCTGCTGCCGTGATTTGTTGTGTTTATTAGGGTAGCACCTGGCAATCAGTTGAGAGCAGAGCTCTGTTCCCAGGCCATGCGAACGCCCTGCGTGCCTCCTCGCTTAATACATCAGCCCAGCCCTAGCGCTGCCTGAAGGTATATAACAGAGAATAACACGGTACGTTAATGCCACATCTTGAATAAGGAACCCCAGCCAATCTCTGCATTTCAGAAAACTGTTTTGAAAGGTGTGCCAAGCATTTTTGCTTGGGGTGTGCAACCAAAATGACTCTCAGCCTTCCGAGGCAAAAAAGGGTTGCTGGGTTGCCTGTATCTGAGAATTCAGCGCTTACAGCTTCAGCCTCCAGGATGCTGAACTTGCAGTTAGTTGAAAGAGCAGGGTTTGATTTTTATTTTTGAAACAAAAGATAAAGTAAACATGGGAATAGCTGTCCCATCATTTTGCTGATACCCACGTAGGAAACACTTATATCGGTGCAGTTTATCACTGCAGCTCTTTGAACTGTGTTTGGCACGTCCCATGGCGGAGTCACTGTGTACAGGAGGTTATTGTTTGCCTTGAAAATCCTACTTTGTTAAATTGCTGCTTGATTTGGAGGGACATTCTGGATACAGTTCCATATTGTCTGCATTGAGGGGTTTCAGATTCCAGGTTTTCCGGGCCATGGAGTGGTTTTCTTTTTAATTTTTTTTTATGTCAGTCTCAAGATGTTACCCAGGTGGACTTGGGGGCTTTCCAGGGCATCCACAGTTATAGTATCCCCGATCTGTTGGGTATTCGAACGCAGAGCCGCTATAGCTCTGACTGTGTGCCATGGACACGTAAAGATGTCCACGTGCTGTGGCTGTACAGCAGTGTCCAGGAAGAAAAACACCTCTGGGGAGCATCAAAAGATCTGCTGGATCTGTGTGGAAGTGTGCAGATGATCCCTTTGTGGACAGGGAGTTTCAACGATCCAGAAAGCATCTGTCTTAATATACCATGTAGTGGTATACAGTGTGTACGGTGGTATTACAGCATCTATGTGTATGCGTGGCTGCAAAATGCCAGGTGAATATGTGGCAGCTGTTCTTTTAACAACATTTCCGAAAAGGCCAGAAACTTTAGACAGAGTTCCCACAGCAGTTTATGGGGTTTGCCTCTGCTACGCATTTCATGGTTGCAGTTTATTACTTGCCCATTGAAATGCAGACGTTGAAACATACCCAACAGAACTAAGGATCTCCTTCCTCCAATCTATCGTCTCTCCCGCAGCATGCCCTTGGGCATGATAACTTTTTCAGGGTTCCTTAGCCTAAATGCTCAGCTTCTTTGCCATCAAGGTATGGGCTCGTCACTCGGCTCTCCGCTCATGCCGAGCCCAAAATGGGGTGAGGAGAAAGGTCCTCCTCTCATCTCAGTGCTGCCAGGGGCCTGGCAGGCTTAAAATCAGACTCTTAACCCCAAAACGGCAGCTATTGAGCTTGGCCTACACCCTTCCTCTTGTGTTGTGCTGACAGCCTTGGTGTTGGAGAGGAGGCAGCCACGCCACAGGGGCTTCCTGGCCCATGAAGCCCCTCAAGGGGTGGGATACGGTGCAGTCAGCATGTTTGGAGGCGGCACAGAGGAAACCCACTTGCAGTCACACAAGTAGCGTTGGAGGGGAAAAAAAAAAGAATCTGAGGGAGAAACGTTGTACTCGCAGCATTTGCACTGAGCTATTTTAATATTTATTTCCCTCCAAGTGATGTCCAGGCAGGGGTGTCAGCCTGGGATGTGGCCCAGACCACCTCCTTTGCGAGCCTTCAGGGAGGGCGGAGAGCACAGCCCGTGCCCCATGGCGTGTCTTAGCAATGCCTCACTACATGCTTTATTTTGCACGTTTTTTTTGTTTTAAACCCTACAAAACTGATCTTTTCTTCTCCCCCCACCCCCACTTTCCTCTCTCTCTAGTTTTGTACGGAGCTGAACCAGCCGACGCTGCCAAACATCCGCAAGTGGAAGGGCCCTAGAGGATGTTGGAAGGGTGTTGTTTCCGAAAAACCCTCGGGCCAGCTACACAAGGTACATTAATCCCTAAGTCTGAACTTTGGCTTTGCTTTTCTTTTTTTTTTCTTCCCCCCCTCTAACCAAGGACATATTTTGAATGTTTAAGGCAAAACATTTTGCAAATCTTTTTTGGCAAAGTTTGCATCTCTTGTTTTTTAAGCTGACTGTTCCTACAGCTTTCAATTTGACTGTGCGCTTGATTTTTTTGGAAGAATTGTTTTCCTCAGCCTGTGGCACACTTGTAAGGAGGAGGGGGTGTGTGTTTGGGGGAGGTACGGTGCATAAAAACAGTACAGAAACATAGAAGAAAGGCTACACATGAGGACAAGGAGAGTCCTTGGTTTTGCCCCTGGCAGGCTGCAGTACTTCTGATTTTTTTTCTGCACAGGTATTTAAAATATGCTGCAGACTCCGTTGGAAATCAGCACCGTGCTGCACTCTGCTTTTCCCTGCAGCATCTGCTGCCGTGGGAATATATATATGTGCTACGGTGGGGTTCTAATTTATAAGGTGGTGACAGCTGCACCTGCTGCCTTTGACAGAATTCAAGGTATAGCTGCGTTGGGCTGGACACCACTAACAATGCCCCAAAGCAGTAGTCTCTCCCAAGGGAAATCTCTTTTTTCCCTTTAAGGGCGCTAATGAGATTTCAGAGCAAGGTCCTCCTTGGGCTCGAGCCTGTTGTTGCCGAATGGCATCGTTCTCATGATGCAGTTATTGCAGCGTGGGTGGTGTTGTGGGGTAGAAGCAGAAACCGAGACCTGTCACGTAATGAATGGTGCCTGGCAGTACATCGGGCTGTCTTTCATCTACTCTGAGCGCTGTCGCTGTTAAAGACATGGCTGCAGTTGTATCCCATACTCACGCTGCTCAGAATCCACGTTTCCTCAATCTGGCTTTTCCAAATCAGGTTGCATCACCGTTCACTGGTTTTGGACTGGTGTTTTGAGAGATGCACCTCCTTTTATTGCCCTTCTGAGTAAAATCTGAGAAAGAAAGAAAGAAAAAAAAAAACCCACAAAGCAAAACACACCACCTGAGCAGCACGACGACTGGACTCTAGCTGGCACGAGAAAGACACAGAGGGTCTGAATGTGTCCAAGGTTTAACACAATTCACGCTTAATTCCAGTCCCCTTCAGGACATTTTTATTCCTGGCTGGAATTTTCCTTTGGGATCTCTTGTTAGGCCAGATCATTAAAACGCTGAATTTAAAAAGTTGTGCAAAGTTGTTGAAGTTGTTCCCTCTGCTTTTTCTTTTTTTTCCCCCAAGATTTATTGATAATTGTCTCAGAGTTTCTATGTTAAACCCAGAATCTTTAGTCAGTTCTTTTTGGAGCTGTATTTCCAAAGATAACAATGAAAGTTTGACTATGGGCTGAGTAAACAAAAATCATCATCTGCCTTGTTTTACTGGTAGGGATGTAAGGATGAATGCTTCCCAAAATTACAGGAGAAGTCTGTGGCCAAGCTAAGAATAGAAATGTTATCTACTAACTCTTCCTTTTAGCCACTTTAACAGAAATCTGGCTGTGCTGGAGAGCCCTCCACTAAGCCAAAAAGTCTCTTCTACCCCTTGGGTTAGTTAGTGGGTACATCGGGTTTGAACATCGTGTACACACGCACAATACAGTGAAGTAACGTAGTGTAAGCCTGAGCGTATAACATCTTCAGCACAAGCCGATCTCAGGACGCTCTATAGGGCTAAATAGTGCAAAACGGCGGATGGTGCATCAGGCTCGTGCTTCCACACGTCCCAGGCATTTGGCCTTCAACCAAGCAACGACTTTTGTCCACCAGGCTGATGTACAGTCTGGAGCCAGGGAATAGCGGGCAGCTGTTGACAGCTGCTTTATTCTTCCACATCTTTTCCTATAGCAGTTTTCAGACTTTAGACTTTGGACGGGTGGAATAATTTTGTCAGTGCTTTAAAGGTGAGTTATCTAAAGAATCTACCAAAGGATTTTAGCCAACCTTAATACGTTCTTTCAAGGCTTATAGAAAGTCAGCAGAGCAGATAACACTGTTTATTGCAGCCGAAATGGAGAAAACTCTTCCTTGAGATGGATTTAACTACAATTCGCTAAGGGAAGCAGGTTTGAATGATACCAAGGAAAATGGTGTCTGGGTGACGGGAGTGGAGACTGACAGGCTTTGAATTAGATGTCACTGCTGGTGCAACCGGGGCAGGCAGCTTTCTGAAAATGCCAATTCCATGTCCCGAAGTAATCAAAAAAAAAAGCCCCCATGCAGCATGATAGAAACAGAGCTGAAAGGAGCGGAGAGCTGAGCGTGAAATATTTGAGCTGGAAAAGAGACAGAGAAGATTGACAGGGCTGAGAGGTCTAGACCAGATTTCGCGCCAAGAGACTGAAGGAGGCCGCGTATTTTTAGCTTGCGGGCGACAGAAGTCTGTGAGGTGGCGTACGCCTTGGGGAGAAGGAAGAACTGCACGCAGCATCGTCTAATGCAAGCCCCAGCAGTCACCCAGTGAGACCACGAGGCACTGAGCTCAGGGTTAGACAAATAACCCTACGGGTAATAAACTACCGCGTTATTGACCATGCTCAGAAGAATCCAATGCCTTGCTGAGACTGGGAGGAAACGAGGGACCGTATCAGCCCAAACACGCACACGGGAGGCGGCATCTTTATGTTTCAGCCCTGCAGCAGTCCTGAGCGCGCCCCACCTGTATAAGATAAAACAGGCTATTAAATCCTCGGCTGGACCAAGCAGTGCCAAAGTTCCTGGCCGGCGTCACAGGCACCAGGGGCTGCGAGCAGCAGAGCAATACGTGTTTCAGCTCAGCGTGCTCAGTTTTCAGTGGGGCTGCCCAGGGAGCGTTCCTCCCTGGTGGGACTTTTGGCCGGGGTGAGATAAAGAAGTGTTCCTACCTGTTTCTTTATCCCTTACGGATAGCCTAGGATGCTGTTTCTCCTTTACGCTTGTGCACAGTGGGTTGGGCTCCCTGCCCTCAGCAGGCGCCAAGCCCCAAATATAAACCTGCATCATCTTTTACTGCCTCTGCATCTTTTGGGAGTGACGTACACCACTGCCAATACTAACAGTGGTACTGGAGCTTGCGGGTGAAAGGTTCACCTAGGGAGCTAGATTTGGGCAGAATGTTTTGGTTTTACCTTTTTACTACTAGCTTTTCTCTTTTTTGTTTGTTTTTTTTTGTTTGTTTGGTTTTTTTTTTTTTTTTTTTTTTTTTTTTAAATCCAGGGAGTTGAGTATTCTGGCTTCCTCTGGGATACAACAGCTGGCATTGAACTGAAAGATGCTTCATCTCAGGAGAGTGCACAGACTAATGGCAATGGGAGGCACTCATATCCTCACCCGTATCTTGCACATTTCAAGGTAACCACCATTATGTGAACCAACCCTTGCAGAATTGAGCTTTTATTAAGAAATTTGGGGTAAGAAACCGGAAAGACACACAGTCTTCTAACAGATAAAAATTTTGCAGGAAGCTCAAACCCATCTCGTCACTTCTGCACTGTCTTGTGGCTTGATTGTAGGTCAAGGCCATGAACCATACCCACGTAGGGCCTTTATGGGCATGGCAGATCACCAGAATTAGTCCTTTCTTCAGCTCCTGTGGGAGCAAACCCTGCCGCAAGGCAGCATTCGGGTTGGTGGATCTTCAGTAGCATCCACAGCTACTGAGAGCGTGACAGAAGTCACCAGTCACCTTATTCTGCTTTTGCCAAATTAACACAGCAAAACTGAGGTGCGTAGCCAGCAGCAGCCAGACACAGGGCTGTGATTCTTGTCAGTGCCACAAATGGTGAGTGGAGAAGTGTAAGTGTAGACAGAGTCGATATATATATACATATATATATATAAAAGGCACAGTGCTCCTGAGAGACTCGGGCTAATCTGTCTTATGTTGCTGGCATACTGCAGAGTTTCCATTTTAAAGCTTTTTCACTAGGCTTAACCCATCTAAAAGAACATGATGCATTTTGGAAAGTGTTCTCGTACGTATACTTGAGTGAACATCCAAGTGGAGAGAGCCCATCTCCACACTATGAGATGTGATGGAAGGGTCCAGTTTGGGGAACTTAACATCTCTGGTAATGCTTTGAGAGATGCATGAATAAAATAATTATCAATACATTATTATTAATTATATTAATATTATATTAAAATAATTAATAATTAACATAGGTCAATATTAGGAGTAAGTATTACTTGTGCCAAGTGAGTCCCAGAAGGTAAGAAGATTGCAGGGAGCCAACAGCTCCTTTCAAGGTACATTAAGTTTCTTGGTTACTCTCTGTGACGGGCCAAGGCTAATCACAAGGGGGTAGTAATTAGCCCGTGTAATGACCACCGTGTTATTTGTAGATTATTAGCAGTTGGTTGTGCATAAACTGATTTTCATAAGCAGCCAGCTTCATTCTGCAACCATGGCTTGCTTATGCAAACCAGTTTCCCCAGAACTGAAAGAGTATCAGGTTATTGCAAACAGAGCTGCAAAACACCTTCCCTCTCTTCCTCCGAAAAACAAGACCAACCAAAACACACCAGGCACACAGCAGAGTAAGTCCTAGGCACCCAGATTTACTACCAAAAGTACTGGGAACAGGCACCTGGGTTTGCTTTGTGACTTTCCGTGCCCTGTCTGCACAGCATTGATTTCTCCTCCTTCCTCCCCCAGGTTGGGATGAATGATTTAACGCTGGTTAACCTTCATCTGGTCTTGTCGCCCTCGGCCGGAGAGAATACCGGGAAGAACCACGACAGCCACAAACTGGCAGCCTTTGCGCAAACTTTGCAGGAGACTCTGAAAGGTAGGGTGTTTGGGTTTGGATTTTTTTTTCCTGACAGCTGTCACATGCACGCTGGTCATCTTATCTAATCAAAAGGAATTTGAAAAGAAAATAAAATCTGGCTCAACGCAGGTTTCAGAAATATCCTCATCAGCTCTACATTGTCTTTACTGGTATTTGTATTTGAATGATGGGTAGCCTGGCAAACGGGCTTTCCCCCAGCTCCTTGACTTATTGTCTCTCCCAATTAACACGAACAGCACAGGGCATCCTACTGGCTTTGACACTGTTTTTTCAAATGAAGCTCCTTCTGATTTTACCCAATGTCAGAGCAAGTTCAGACCTCCCCCCCAAAAAAGACACCAGAGTTAAGACCCTATTTTAAAGTGTTTTGTGGAAATGACGCCTACTTGATATCAGAACAAAGCTTAATGGATTTTTTTCGAAATAAATTTCAAAATAATTTACTTTTGGATAATTGGAAGCACTTTGGAAAACCCATTGCAAATCTGGAGATGCCTGTTCATGAGAAAAGAGACTAAATCCTGCTTTGGATCTGGATGTAATACGCAGGATAATTGTGTTGGTTTCAAATACGTTGCTCTGGTTTTACACCAGAATGAGAGACACCAGAATTTAGATCCAAACTTGAGCTGTGTGATAGCCATATGAATTTCTTTACCTCATTTCTGAGAATGTGCGTCTTACTCTGAAGCTCGCAAATGAAACTCGATTTCCTATGAAGCAGAGCAGCATGTTTTAGATTCAAAATGTTGCTGATCTTTTCATAGGAATAGAAAAATCTACGCCTTCATTTACTGCTTAACAAAGATGCAAAGGGTTACAAGGTTATTTGCGTGATGATTTTCAGCTTGGCCCAGTTTAGCAAGGTTGGTCACTTGGAAGCATTAATATCCCTCTTGTATAACGCAAGAGATGTTTGCAGGTTTTATGCGTGTTCTATTGTTTTTCCTTTTGAGCTGCAAGAAGTCAGTCAGAGCTATTTTTAAGTGCTACTGATTTAAGTATTTGTCCACGTACCTTGAAATGGATGAATGTAAACAAAAGGATCGTTTGTTTAATCCCCGAAGGCTGAACTGAGACACAGATAAATGTGTAGCTCTTCTGAAGTCAATGGGGTTGCATTTCCGCTGCATCTAAATTTAGACTGTCCACATTAGGGCTCCTCTTTATTCCATGGTTTTATTTTCATATGGTAGGCGTGTTACTGGAGCATGTTTTTTCTTGGCTTAGTCTTTCACAAAAGGAGAGATTCAGATTCCTCTGAACTTGCGGGATGCAGGTCTTGTTTTGTAAACAAATGGTAGTGCACACGTGTTACTTTGAAGTACTGAATTACCCTGCCGAAATCAATGTCATGCGTAAAATTACTGCCGTCCTTCAATTTCTTCCAAATCAATCCATAAAGTATGGGTAATAAGAACTGATTTGTCTGTGGGTACTGCAGTAAATTGTAGTTTCTGCTCCCATTTTGCGAACGGACGCCTACTCTTTTATCTTTCATTCTTACGAAGAGGCACGTGAGCGTCTGAAGAAATTTGGTTACCACCCACAGCCTCTTGTAATGCAGAGCAGTAGTGTCCTCATATTTCTCCCATCAGACCAGTGGGTCCTGGTTCCTTTCTTCCCTCTTTCTTCCCCTTCAGCAGTACCAGAGAGGTGTGGTGGCTGTTTGCTGCTTGTAGCTAACACCTTGCAGCAGCCCTTCTGCCTTCTCTCAAATACTCCTCCTCCTGTTCATCTTCAGCGTGGCGACCATGGGTGGCACACAGACAGTATTCTGGCTGTGTTGGTAGTGCATGGACCCAGGGAGCAGGGTCTTGGCTTAGTCATCTTCTCCCATCTGGCTTAGCCGTATTCCGTGGTTTACTGGTGCATTGGGCACTAAGCTCAGAAGACCTTTAAGAAGCAGTAGGGAGTCTCATGGCAGATGATGTACCATCACATCCTTCTCATCATCTGCTTCTCACTCTGTCCAGGGAGTCTGGGGGCTTAAGGGTCTGTTTAATTCATGAGGGGACTCGTTGGGGGCATGGGGAAGTCAGGCAGAGTGTCCTACAGGTGTCTCTTTGGATTGCCATGAAGCAAAGGAAGATTTTTCTGGTTCCCGCGGGGGAGCAGATTTCAACCTTGCAGACTTTCTGCAGGCACTGGAAGTCCCTCAGCTGGTAGCATTGGCACACGGGGCTTAGCTGCTGTGGCACAGGGCTGAGTTAAGGCAGCGTTTTGCTTTGCTTTGCTGGCCGGGAGCCACCCGCAGAAACTGCTGAAAGTGGCTGGTGCTTCGGTGAATTTGCAGGTGCGTTTGCACACAGACCGGACTTTCTCCTCACCTGAAGAGTTCCCTGTTGAGGAGGGCAGGGCCACTTTGAGCCTGGTGGGTCTGAATGCGTGTGGGAACACCCCAGAGAGGTAATGGGAGACATGCCTGTCTGCTGTGGGCCATATGCCACCGTCTGCCACCAGGCAGAGGCTCTGGGTCCTCATGGGACGGTATAATCTGTGAGAGGGACCTTCGCAGCAAAGGCTGGGTTGGTGCGGGAGTGCTTGCTAATGCCTCCTGCGGGAAGAGAAGGAGGAACAGGCTGCATCAGCTGAGGAGCCCCTGGCTCTGGCAGCCTCTGCTGCCCAGTCTGGAGGAGGAACGAGCCCTGCCAGACTGAAACTCTCATCTCATCCAAAAGAGGAAAATCACATCATAGCGTTGATGTGATTTTCACATCCAGTAGCATTGTCTCAATTTTCTTTTTCCCCCCATCTGATTGTAACTGTGGACATCGCGACCCCGGTTTTTGATCATTACGGGCAAGGGCATGCATTCTTCTGGACTTTTTGCGAAGTTTGGCTAAGAGGCATTGAGGCTGACCCGGGAGACCTCTGGGAGCTGCAGCTGCTGCATGGTGGCTCTGCTCCCTGCCTCTGCTGAAGGACCCAGGGACATCCAGGAGGATCCAGGCAGGTTTGCTCCCTTCCCTCCCGCTCCTTGATGTCTGTTGGGGTCTCGGGAGGCAGACAAGAGATGAAACTGCTGTGCTGCCGTGCCTGGCGTTGCTGTTGCGGGAGCTGGCAGAGGCAGGAGAAGGGCTGAGAGTGAGCCAGGACAAAGGGAAATGAAGTCGGTGGTTATCTAGAAAATCGGTGTTGCCTGCTTTTCCTGATTAGCGCAGGACTGCCCGGCCTTTTCCCCAGTGATTCGCGGTCATGGGGAGCCCCAGAAGCTCCTGTGAGAGGGGACCAGAAGCAATCTTTTCCCTCCCCGATGGCAAACTGTGTTTCAGCTTCTTTGACATGCTCCAGCCTATTTCGTCTGTCAACTTTATGCTGCGTTATGGTTTTATGCTTAGTTATTCTGCATGCAAAAGTTTAAATGGGTGAAGAATACAGTGATTTCCTCCCTGGCGTGCCGCAGGCTGACTTCTTACCTCCTGCGGAGCACACGTCCAGGTGCTGGGTCTGCTATTTCTAAACTGTTCAGATGGAGCAGTCAGTTAAAATTTTCACCTCTGAGTATAGTTTTTTCATATATTTTTCAAGTAAGGGAAATAGGTTTGAGGATTTGCTAAAAGAAGTGAGAGTATTTTAAGAATGGAATGGAATGGAATGGAATAAATAGAACAGATTAGATTAGATTAGATTAGATTAGATTAGATTAGATTAGATTAGATTAGATTTTGTGTGGGATCGAGATACTGCTGTTAAGATCCCGTCATTTTTAAACCCCACCCCCCACAGATGTGCCCCAGAGGTTTCTGTAATGACCTTTCCCCACTTACATGGCGGAGCTGAAAGCATGGAAGGAGCTGAGCGCTGCCTGGGCCATTAAGCAAGCATTAGTCCTGAAGGACTGAGATGACACGGTCGCATTTCAGGCTTCCTGGTCCTGCCAAGCAAAAGATCTTGGGTTTTTGTGATGAGATGCGTGCAAAACTGCCAGCTCTCAGCAAGCACTATCGACCCATTAGACAAGAAGTGATTTTTCTTTTGGGTTCTGATGGAGTTTAAAACAGCTCAGGTTCAGATTTGGGTTTTTTGTTTCTTTTAAATATGGGAAGGCCCCTGTCATGAAGACTTTATAGAGTAATATTTAAACCTCATGTCATTTCCGATATGATTTGTGAGTTGCAAAGGGTAGAGAAACCACAAATAGTTTCACTGTCTTTGCATCGCCCCTCTGCATCGTAGCAAGGAGCATGTTTTGAAGTATTTATTTTTGTAAGTCCTACGCTATCAGTCTCTCCTGCCCTTCCCCAGTTCATCTTTCATGGAGTGCAAGACAGGAGTGGAACAAATTTTATTCTTGAACTTGCACTCCCTCTCCTGGCTAGCTACTTCTACAGCAACAGCACAAAACGAGGAGGTTTATCCGTGAGCAGTAGGTATGGTACAGCAATCTGTCCGTCCAACCCATCTCCTCCCACATTTCAATCCCAGGAAGGAAAAAGCTTACAGACTCTCATAGTTCTCTTCTCTGAAGTCAGCTTTGGGATAACTTTTGGTGCATTTGTGCCTCCCTTTTAGCATCTTCCTCCTTCTCCAGTACCAAGCTCTTAACACAGCAACATCTGTGGTCAGCTGCAAGCGTTCTTGAGTTTGTCTTATCAGACTTTTCTGCCAGTGGTTTCAGATGGGTGCCGGGGCATGTGCGTTGTCCTCTTTCCCCAGTGCACAGGACAGGTTGAAGCCAATGTGTTTCTTGCATAAAAAGAAAAAAATAAGCTTACAGAGTCACAGATTTCTAAAAACCTCTAAGACCAGAACTGCTTGTCTTTGTCACTATCAATGAATAGCAAACAAAAGACACCAATATAAATGAGATGATGCTTAAAACCAAGCATGAAATGTGTACTGGCTGCTTTTTATTGTCATGAAGTTAATAGCCATGAGTAAATAGCCAGTGAAAAAGACTTTAAACAGCATTTCTTTCAGTTCGGAGTGAAGTCAGCTTTGCTGCTCAGTATTTGTGTTTTTCCTCCTCCATTTATCCTCTCTCCCTCTTGCACTTAACCGATACGTGCCCATTCCTCCCATTCATTTCTATTTTTCCTGTTTTCTAGGAGAAAAAGATGTCATCATCCTTGGAGATTTTAACCAGGCCCCTGACAGCAGTGACCATGACATCCTGAGGAAGGAGAAGTTCCATCACCTGGTCCCTTCCAGCACCTTCACCAACATCAGCACAAAGAACCCACAAGGGTCCAAGTCGCTGGATAACATCTGGATCAGTCGGAGCTTGAAAAAGGTTTTCACAGGTGAAGTTGCTTTTTAGTGAGGTCATGTAACCTTTAGTTAGGTTAGTGTTGTGTGTCAAATTTTGGGCCATATCACTTACCTTATTCTCCGTGATCCTTTTTTTTCCTGCAGGCCACTGGGCTGTTGTGCGAGAAGGTCTTACAAACCCATGGATCCCCGATAACTGGTCCTGGGGTGGGGTGGCTTCGGACCACTGCCCCGTGCTTGCTGAATTTTACCTGGAAAAGGACTGGAGCAGGAAGGAGGTGACACGGAATGGGAACGGGGTGACAGTCGAACGCAACGACTCCCACGCTAAGCATGAACGATGACGTGAACTTGAGGGTGCCTCTTCTGCCCCCCAGGGTGCAGCCAAAGGCTCTGCTCGCTCGTGGCTCAAGCGGCAGAGCAGGACTGTCTCCCCTTTTCCTTCCTTCCCGCTCTCCTCCCCACGCCTAGAAAGCATCAGCACTTGATTTTGGTGGCCCTGGCTTTGTGCCCCTCCTCGGACAGTTGTGCGGTGTCTGAGGGGGCTCATGGCAGTGAAGCAATTTGCAACTTTTTCTGGGGACACAGAGGACATTTCCATGCCTGGAGATTTGGATGAGAATTGTACAGAAAATAAAGTGTACTTTTAATACTGTACAGGATCTTTGCTAAAATGCAGCCGAGGAGGGCTTTGCTGTGAGGGTGAGGGGGGAGTGATGGTTATTTTCCTTTGCCTCCTTGTAAATTGAGGGAATAAGAGAGGCCCCAAAAAGAGAGACACTGTGGAAATTCTTGGCAGGTTGCAAATGCTGTTCAGAACTTGCAAAAGCTGCTGGAGCTGGTCCCTACGTGACCCGAAGTGAGGCCTGAGTGATCCCTCCAGCTCAGCCTGGAGAGACTTCATTCCTCCACAGCCCCGTGGGGATGTGGGCGCCTCTCTTCCTTCCCTTCCTCTCTCCTTATGCACCTGGATGCTCCTGGCAGGGTGCATTTTGCCCCAGAAGGGCTTTCTGAAGCTTGGCTTTGGCTTGTTTCACGTGCAGCGTTCATTGTTGGTTTTTTCCTACATGTTGGCCTTCAGGAGCTCAAAACCACCGACTTGTCCCTCTGGTCCACTTCTCCAGTGCCCTTAGCTTTGCTCTCTGTTGGGAATCTGGCAGGAACAGCCCTTGTCCTCTGGCCTTGCAACTGGCATCAAAGAGGAGATGTAGCCCTGAGCCTTTGTGTAGGAGTCGGTGTTCTGAGCAGGACTCTGCGTCGGGGATAGATAGGTAATACATGAGTGGGAGGTCTATAGACGAGCCCATGTTCACATGGTCACTGCAAAGGCTGATGCACGTGTTGCACCAGCCTCTGCCCATCGATCTTTTAGGGGTTTTGAGTTTCTCCCCCTGGAAGACCAGGCAGTTATGCATCACTTTCCTGAGCTTCATTGCTGCATAAGCCTGGTCCAGGCACCGCAACAGGGAGCCCGAATACAGTGTATGGTCATGGTGCACGTGGCAGGGACGGGGTCTGCTTCTAAGGAGGTTTGTTTCTGTGCACGTCCTGGGCGGGGAGGACTTCAGTCAGCAAGCTGCCATCACAGTGCCGGGGATGGAGCATTAAATTTGCCACCTATGTAACATTTTTCAAGTAGCAATTAATAAATGGTGACCTAAAAGGGAAACGTATAAGGACTAGAAAAAGCAACGCAGCATCTGCAAAAGAAATAGGCTGAGTGTGAAAGGAGCTGAGCTGCCCACTAGCCCAGCGCTTTCTGCTCCGGGCTGCAGATGACCACACATTTTGCTGCTAAGGAGGAAAGAAAGCGCTCTGGCACGACTCATTGGGCTATAAAGGGAAAACTACTCCTGACAGTAGTGCCACACTGATGGAGATGTTGTAACTGAGGGGTTTAGAGCAAAACAGTATCATATTCGTGTAGCATTTTCATCACTTTAATTTTCTGAAATATCGTCTCATTTCAGGTAGCAACAACTGAATAAATTCACATGGAAACTCACACAGTTGAATATTTCAAGCAGCTTTTCTGACTATACGCAAAACTAAACCCGGAGGAAGGTGGAATAGTCTGGGTGTGACTCTCAGACTGAGGGAGATTTCATTGACATTTCAAGAGGTTAAGTGAATGACTAAGAGTTCAGAGCGTCAGACCAAAAATATACCTTTACTTGCTCAGCATTTCCTGTTAAAAATGGGAGGTGCAGGCATTTGTCCCTGCTCATTATAGAAACTAGCGGGAGAGCTCGGCTACAGCTTTCATTCTAGATCCTTGGTGCTGCTTTTTCCTTTTCCACCAAGCATGATTTTGCTGCCCCCCATTAATTTGAGTGGCACCAGATCCCCCAAGCAGTTCTCCCTGGACCACTGCAAAATATAGGTGAGGATGCAATAGAGTTGCCTTAGTCAAATGACTATCACATGAGGTGAGCGGCAGTAAATTCCCAAGCACACACTCACTCTCTTGTACCAACTAGTGTTTGGTAGTGTGACGTAAATTAATTTGGAGGCTGAAATGACATTATAGCTCTAGAAATAAAACTTCAAAGGGCCAGATCCCATTTGGTCTGCTGCAGGTGTAAATAAATCCAGAGCCACCAAAGCCTAGAGAAGGACCTGAATTCTCCTGTATGGGTGGTGATCTGCAAGCAGCAGTGCTAGCGGTCGCTGGAAGGTCCCTTCCTTTGGCTGATGAGTTGCTGATTAGCACAGGCTGCCGGCAAGGGAAACGAGCTGAGCCACTCTAGTAACCCATGTGTGAGCTGTAGGAAAGGTTAATGAGGCTGGTCTGTAGACCAGAGGTTGCTCAGCCCAGCCTGGTGGGAGGAAGTGGGGAGCTGTGGAAAGGTGATTATTTGGTGAATACAAAGATGCCTTGAAATAAGGTAGGTCCTACAGGGTCAGAGAGAGGAGGACAGAGGAGTTTGGTACCTACGGGTCTCCACTTGCTTGCATGGAGCATCAGTACAAGGTATGTGCCTGGGTTACTTCATGTTGGGAGGCAGCAGTGCCTGACCATCTTGATGGTTTCACTGGTTTTAAAAAGCTTGCTTTGGTTTTTGCGTGCGACGTCCTAGGAGGATGATGAAGTAGTTGTGAGCCGGATGGATTTTGGGAGTTCCTGAGAGCATTTGTCATGTTATGGTGGTTCAGAAGCTGAAGTAGTGGCCGACTTCCTCCTGTGCCTGTGGGAGCAAACCTTAAAAGCAATTTTATTTTGAGATGCTTACAGTAGAAGCTAGGCTAGCCCAGCTTTCTGTAGTTGTATTGCCCTGGCAGCGCCAAGGTAGGCAGCAACGATGGAGGCAGCACAGAAACGGTGAGCCTTTATTGCAGAAGGCCTGACGCAGGCTCTACACCTTGCATGTTTTGAGCTCCCCTCAGGAGCCCAAATTTTGTGAGGCTGGGTCCTGCTTCATAAGTAGCGTCACCAATGGCTACAGACTGATTTGGTCCAGGTTTATCTTTTCCTAAGTATGGTCACGTCTGGAAGGCAGTTCAGCTCACCTGGGCACAGCAAAGGGTGGTGGAGCTCTTCCCTGCCCACTGCACGTGGAGCCTGGCGGCTTCCTGACAACCAAGCTCTGCCTCTTATCTCCTCCGGACACATGCCAGCCTCAGACTTCCCCTGGCCAGGTGACATAGGGACAGCTGATGTGCAGCCCATGGTCCCTGCGGTGGCTGTGGCTGGTGAGACCCCACAGCGGTCTGCAGGGGAGCTCTGTCCTCCTCCTGGCAGCTTCTGAGAGGAGAGGTGGCTCCTGGTGGGGCACGGAAGAGTTTTTAAGTTCAGTTTCTACCTTTTAGCAGCTGCTGGAATAAAAGCTTAAAGCAGGGCCCCGCTCGTGGAGGCTGAGGGCGGCACGTCTGGTGTTAGGCCTCTCCTCTTTGCTCCCCATGGCGAAGGCTTTTAAAATATCCACAGCCAAATTATTCTCCTTTCCTATTTTCTGTGACCTGTTTCCCTCAGGGCAAAGCCTCTGCTTTGTCCCGTGGGCTTGTTAGGAGGATTTATCTGGCAAATTGTCCATTTGGTCACTTGGCTTTGCAGTGTTGTTGCACCAAGCAGTGCTGCAAACGGCCTAAAAAAAAAAAAAAAAAAAAAAAAAGAAGGAGCTGCGATATAGGAGGAGTATTTTGTCTTTTGGAGAGCTGCTAAAATCCTCTGAGGATCAAACACAACTAAATAACTGTCCTGGAAATAAACTTCCAAGAATCGGGTCATGGCAGCAGTGGGTTGAATGACTCCTGGTGCAGCAGGGGTGGAAGCTGGATCACAGATCACACGAGGTAACCTGCCTTGGTCTTGGCATTCTTGAGCCCTCATGGGAATTGGTGCTCAGCATTCCTAGAAAAGGTCAGAAAAGGATCAGCCCAGGGGACTTCAAGGTTTTCCTAGACATCTAAATGCCTTCATTGCAGAATTAGTTGATTTTTGGTTTTAAAACTGGTGTCTTGAAGGAGCTCGCTGGGCATGGGCAGGAGCTGGACACGATGGGAAGCAGAGCTCTCGGGGCAGCAGCTGCTGTTCCTTTCAGGTCGTGAATTCAAGCACTCAGGAATGGGGTGGAAATATCTCATATTTAGGTTATGAGCTTTTCCTTGGCTGCAGGAAGCAAGGCAAAGCCATGCAGGCATTTCCCGGCCTTTGACTTCCCAGATTTCACACTTTCACACAGATTTTCTAGATGGGAAAAACTCCTCAGGAGGATTGTGTTCATTTGTTTTCCCGAAGCAAAACGCAAAGTTCTCCCCCATGCAAGGAGTCACGTTGACTCTGAAGCCGCGCTCTCATGGGAAACAGCCCGCAGCAGCTTTTTTTGTCCTCAGAAGAGATGCAGCAGCGACTACTTTGTGAATCCACCACTCTCGGGGCGAGACTGAGCCGCCTTGCCAGCAGGCTGCACGGCTCTTGCTGTGACCACTCAGCAGTTCTGGGCTGTGTCCCACGTCCCACAGAGCAGGAGGTGACCGCAATTTCCGACAGAGCCCTCAGCTCCTTACCGTAGCCTGTGATGCTGCTCAGCTCCTCTGCTCACCCATGTGGGGTTGGGTTGGGTGTCCTCCCCCACTTTAAACACTTTGGGAGATAATAAGGTTTAACCGCTTACAGCTTTGGAGCCACTGAGAACATATATTGTACGAGGGAATGGCAGGTACCCTCACGGACGTGTTGCTACAAATCTTTTGCTGTTCCCAGCAACGTGTTGGCTGCTGCTGGTTACTGCTTTGGTTATAAGCAAAGTCAGGAGGTTGTGGTTGGGTGCCTCTTACGAGAGGCCACAAGTATATAGCATGGTATACAATATAAAGACACATGCACATTCAATTGGACCCTTTTCTCATCAGGTTATAACGAAAAATGAGATTATTTTGTTCGTTTTTTAGGTTTTTAAGCCTTAAGTTATTTTTACCTTCATATCTGGAAGTAAAACAAAATCTCCTGCATAAAATCAAAGTCGCTAAAAGGACTTAGTCCAGAGTACCCGCAGGTTACGTGTGCACTTAGGAAATGTGTGGCTGGGTAACCTTTTGACCCATCCTTCTGGCCATCTCGTAACCCTGCATGCTGAGATGTTCCCAGCCTGAGGGACGCCCAAAGGTGTCTCTTTATCAGCTTGTATGAATGCACAGACCTTGTATAAAAAGCAAACGGAATGTGCACAGACCTGAATTGCAATATCGCTCGAACTTTGTGTGAAGCGGTAACACAAGGAGCACCAGCACTGAGCTATCAGAGCACTTTGCCACCACTTTTTAGGGAGTGACCTTCAAGGAAGCTCTTCCTTGACCTCCTTCATCCCTTGGCACGCTGGTAGACAAGAGGGGTTGTCTTGCATCTGGGTGGTTACTTTACATCCCACTTCTCATATTGTTTGACGTGATCGGCCCACTCCCACGAAGATCACTCACAGTATGTGCCTGGCTGGCCATCTCGGTACTCTTGCGGACTCTTGTTTGGGAGAACCTTAACCTGATTCTATCAACTGAAGGACTATTACTCATTTTACTAGTAATTTTGTGGTCATGATACTCTTCCTCTTTGCACGTGAGGATTCCCTGGCTGCTTTAAAGGGACTTCTCACCCTGTCTTCATCCACCCAAGTGCTCCCTTGGGTGGTGCTGGAGGTGAAGCACTTGTGCTAGGTTTCCTTCCTGCCTTCTGCCCTGTGCCTGGGGGGGATGCATGGGGGCGTATGTGGAGACCCAAAGGGTGGCAATACTGGTCAGCTGATACACACCATGCTTTTCCCTATCTATCACCTCCGGGATGGAGAGAGTAGTAAATCTGTTTGTAGCACCATGCTTTGCTTTACGCTGAGAAATAAGCCTGTCCCACCAGGGTGGGGACCCGCTGTTGCTCCTCTCTATCTGCAGCAGGAAGGTAGCAGGGCTCCGGGTTGGCAAGGTATGACCAGAGCTACGCTTAACCATGTTTTTCACTTCAAAACAAAAGGAAAAAGATTTGTTTTGCTCTTGGGACAGTCGAGGAGCCGTGAAGGAGCCTCAAAGAGTCAGGGGGGTGGAGGGGATGTGTGAGAGATTGCAAACACACAGGGAGCGGGGGGGATAGCAGGAGCATGCCGATGGACAGATGAGAATGGCACGGGCACTCCCCAAAGTGACGCAAGTCTAGGACATAGTCGTGACATGGAGGGTCCTAAGGAGAATGGTGGAGGAATGTCTGAGCAAGGACGCTGGGAGCTGGAGGAGCATGGGGCAGAGAAGGGCTGGGACAGGAGGAAGGACGAAGATGGGAGAGCAGATGGAGAAGTGAATCACAGCTAGAGGCTTCTCCACGTGATTCTGTGTGTCTGGTGAAAAACCTTGCCCAAACCAGGGAAAGCTTCTTTTCTGAAAGCTGCAAAGGAAAATAAAAAATACAGGGGACCTCAGCTTTTAAATATTGCAAGGTTGGGGGGCAGGGGGAAGAGGTTGACTCATAGATCACATACATTTTTTTTGGTGGGTGAGTGGGACTTACTTTCTTGGCTCAGGGGTTGATGTTGTGGTAGTGAAAGTATTCTTGAGATAAAAAGGAAGATACAGGACTGTGATTAAGTAAACACAGCCTGGAGGATGAGTGCTAGAGACCAGGGCAAAAATCCAAGCAGGAGAAATAATCAGGTGAGCTGGAGGAGACAGCCTGACTGGTCTCTTGTTTGGGATGTGGCATGAGATGGAAATTGGGCCCTAATGTATGCACATGAGACCCTCCAAGCACAATTTTCAGGGCGTTGTTGGGACAGGGCCTGAATGTGAGCCCAGCTCTGCGATATTAGAGCAGGGGGGCTGGTCTTCGTGTGTGCCTTCTGTTTCTCCTCCAAAGCCCCACGGCATTGCACAGGCCAGAGGAGAGGGTCCTTGTGGGGAGGTTCCACCCTGCTCTGACCCTATGGCACGAGAGGAGTACCATGACCTGGGGCCACTCTTTAGTCACCAGCAGTGTTTCTCCAACCACGGAGTTTTCTTAGGATTTTTTTTTCTCTTCAAAATCATGTCTATCCAACCCAATCCCGTTCACTTGTGTGAGCCCTGGCTGTGTGGTCTCCATCCATGTTGTTTCCCGCTTTGTGCAGCGGCCAGCGTAGTTGTAACTTCAGCCTTGGTCTCTGTTATCTAGGGAGCTGAAATAAGGCTGTACTTTGCCCTGTGTGTTGATAGACACTTCAGGAAGAGGGGCTTAAACTGTCTCAGAGGCACTATGCGACTGGGGATGATACAAAATATTTCCGCACAACTATAAGAAATGGATTTAGACAACTTTAATGGGCAGGGTATGGCTGTGCCTTGAAAGGTAATCCTGATGGCATCTTTTTATTATTGAATCAATGTAAATGAATAGGTTTAAAATTCAATATGTGGATTTTCTGAATTGAATCTAATATAGAGTTTCAGTTGTGAAAAGTCCATAATTGTTCAGTGAAGCCAAAATAGATTCTCCCCTCTGTATGTTAATGATACACAATCTCATTTTAAACTGCATACGGAAAAGAACTCAAAGAACTTCTTAACTTGGTGCTGATATATTATGAAAATTATTAAGACACTTTTAAATGAACACTTCCATAAAAAAACAAAAAACAAAACAATTGTTCCAGCTGTTTCCTTTTGCTTTTCTCTTGGCTTGGACAGTGCCTCTCTCAACTTCCACCCCAACTTGTGTGTTGTCAGACTTCCATCCTGATTTTCAGCATAAATGATTTCCAGCTTTCCTTCTTCTCCAGGCAGGCAGGAGCATCACTGGGACCCTTGGTGCTCGAGTTGCTCCTGAAGCTGCTTGCAAGGCATCCAGCTTCACAAGCCTGGCAGCTTGAGTGCTGGGAAAAGGATTTCAGAGCTGCGGTAGTCCTGCAGATCACCTGTAAGAAATGTGAAATTTAATCAGTACTGACATACACCTGCCCGGCAAAGCTCTGGTGTTGCGTTTCATGCTGCTGATGCTGTAGGAGGGGTATCTGGGATGCACTGAGTGAGGGAGAACAGCGGTGATTTGGGAGCCTGTGGAGGGGGCAGATTTTAGGCCGAGTTTTTCAAACTAGCAAGGAAGGGAGGGGGAATGTAATGCAATACTTGGACAGGCTGGAGAGTTGGGTGGAGAGAAACCTTATAAAATTCAACAAGGGCAAGTGTAGGGTGCTGCATCTGGGGAGGAATAACCCCATGCACCAGTACAGGTTGGGGGCTGACCTGCTGGAGAGCAGCTCTGTGGAAAGAGACCTGGGAGTCCTGGCGGACAACAGGATGACCATGCGCCAGCAATGTGCCCTTGTGGCCAAGAAGGCCAATGGCATCCTGGGGTGCATCAAGAAGAGTGTGGCCAGCAGGTTCAGGGAGGTCATCCTCCCCCTCTACTCTGCCCTGGTGAGGCCGCATGTGGAGTACTGTGTCCAGTTCTGGGCTCCCCGGTTCAAGAAGGACAGGGAACTGCTGGAGAGGGTACAGCAAAGGGCTACAAAGATGATGAGGGGACTGGACCATCTCCCTTACTAAGAAAGGCTGAGGGATTTGGGTCTCTTCAGTCTGGAAAAAAGACGACTGAGGGGGGATCTTTTCAATGCTTATAAATACTTAAAGGGTGGGTGTCAGGAGGATGGGGCCAGGCTCTTTTCAGTGGTGCCCGGGGACAGGACAAGAGGTAATGGGCACAAACTTGAGCATAGGAAGTTCCACCTAAACATGAGGAGGAACTTCCTTACTTTGAGGGTGGCAGAGCACTGGAACAGGCTGCCCAGAGAGGTGGTGGAGTCTCCAACTCTGGAGACATTCAAAACCCGCCTGGATGCGTTCCTGTGCAACCTGCTCTAGGTGACCTTGCTCTGGCAGGGGGTTGGACTAGATAATCTCCAGAGGTCCCTTCCAACCCCTGCAGTTTGGTGATTCTGTAATAATATTTAGCTGTCTTGCAAGGCACATCAGCTAATGACTTTTAAAGTATTTTCATTAAAAAGAACCCACAACCCTTAAATGTTATCCTTACTTGTACATGAGGGAGCTGAACCATAAGGAGGTGACGGGACTCCCTGGAGATAGATAGGCAAGCACATTTTATAATGTGAGATGGGGAGAAAGAGCCCTGAAAGGAAGCAGCGGGGGAGATGGTGGGATGGATCAAAGTGATGAAGTGGAACATTTGGAGTTGCCATTTCCCGCGTGGATGGTACTGAAAAAACGCATTGTAGCCAAGTGGCTCGGATGGTGCCTCAGACCATCTCCTTAAAAAAGGGAGGGTGTGTAAGGTTTTGTGCAGCCCGGCCTGCTGACAGAGCAGAAGGAGCCATACCTGATGTACAACTTCCACCAACCCTTCATGACTCCAACCCCAAGTCATGTTTTTCAAAACTGTGTCAGAAAGCCATCTCTTCCATGCACAGCTTGGGACGTCCGACTAGCTGTAGAGCCAATGCTGTTGAAGGAGAGTAACGCTCTCACACAACACGATGTAACACTTCAGTACCCTCATCTCTGTCATTCTTTCATTTAACTTTATTTGCAAAAGTTGTATAAAATGCCTTTTAAAACTGGTCTGGTGGAAAAGCCTCCCCATTTCAATGTTGACCAGGTTTCTGTATAGGAATAATGTAGAAGTAGCACCACACAGCAAAGCAACTGCGCCAGACTGCTATAGGAAAGGCTGCCATCACATCATGGACACCATGAAACCGTGCAGCGATGTGAGCTCACGTGCGCTGCTGTACAGATATTTTATTACACAACTTCAGGATCATGACTTAGTAACCAGCCTCTTCACAGTGGAAAATTTACAACAGCTACGCCTCAAAATTTGAAACGCTTTTACAAAGGAGGAAGGATAAATCTGATGCTGAAAACAGAAGCTGACAGCTTCCTCTATGGCTACGGTATTACTTTGCTACTGACAGCTTCCAGACTGACTTTTCACAAGGCAAATCTATTTCTTAGAATAACGAAGAGCAGAAGTTTAATGGCACCTACTGCTTTGAAGAAAACACGATGCAGGTCTTTGAGTAAAGCAAAAAGGCCTGTAGTAGTGTTGAGGGCTACAGAGTGGCAAAAGAATCAACTGGCTGTTGGAGGAAGGGACGTAGGCATGGTGCTTTGTGGCAAAGCAGGGTGACTGGCACAGCCCCCTGGTTTCAATGACATGTTGCGTACCTACACTTAGATTATAAGACATTACTACAGGGGGCGGTGAAAAAGCACTTTGCTTACATAGAAATCACTGGAAGACAGGGAATTCTCTCTTTTAAGAAAAAAAAAATCAGTTCAAATTTATCCTTTTCATAAAGAACCGGCCCTTTCACATATCTCTGGATCAGCAAAGTGAGCCAGATTCTTCCGTGGCGTAGCTCAAACAATCTCTGCCCGATTTACTCCAAAGACAGCTTTTGACTGCAATCTTTGACTCGACATCAGCCACGTGTGGCTTTCTTGCTGCTTGTGGCAAAGGAGCCAAAACCTGGAGCACGTGAGTGCATGACTGCAAAGGGTCCCTGTCAGGCTGCTGCAACACCGTGTCTGCTCGGCACGGCTCTAAAACAAAGCTGGGCAGGCAAAGTTATCAGTGATCAAACCAGACAGCCTGAAGGGAGGCAGGAGAGAAAAGGGGCTTTTATTTTAGCATACAGAGGCTGAAAGGCTTTCAGCTCATGAACAACACTGACAATACAAAATTAAGGCTGCTGCTGTGAGCAGTTCTTGGTCCCTGCCTTGAAAATACCCAAATTTAGTAAATTTATGCTTGTGGAGCGCATTTTCTTTTCCTCAAGCAGTTGGCCAGCCAGCCGCTGCAGACACACTAGCAATACTATCTAAAAGGCAGCTGCTTTTATGGGATTATTCAAAAACCTTCAGATCTCTCAGCCTGCTGAGAGCTTTTCCTCACAGATTTTTCTCTGGATCAGAAAATGTGTTCTCAAGACTTTGCTGTCATGGCTGGTAATGTCCTGCCATAAGGTGGGAGGGTTATTCCATCCATTTCATTAAAGAACAGGGTAAGTGGGG
This sequence comes from Chroicocephalus ridibundus, assembly GCF_963924245.1. Classification (NCBI taxonomy): domain Eukaryota; kingdom Metazoa; phylum Chordata; class Aves; order Charadriiformes; family Laridae; genus Chroicocephalus; species Chroicocephalus ridibundus. The sequence continues at coordinate 52,952,061 of NC_086285.1, read as the reverse complement.
AGGGAGGGATATCAGGGCTGAGGTCCATGCAAATGTGGTGTGGAGGAAACCTTGGCTCCATCTTCTCGCCTTATCCAAAGCCGGGCCTGTTACCAGTGGGCCAAGGCAGAAGGGGAAGAAAGGGCAGAAGCACCATCCAAGGCTCTCACTAGTTCCTGCCCAGTCTCTCCTACCATAGCTGCTTCCCGGGAGTTTAGAGGAGCCCTGGTAAAATGCTGCCTACTAAAACAAAACCCTTTGTCAGAATACTTACAAGTGCAAGACTCTGTTTGCCTCGATAATTCCATAATACTCCGGAATCAGAAAATGTAGTTTATGTAGCAAGTTCTCCTGTGTCATCTAAGCTATGCCTTACAGTAAGCTGCTTTCTCTTCTTGGTTCTGGATATAGCACCGGCAATTAAAACAGAGGTAAGGTTGCTTCAGAGTGGTGCAGCACTTCTGTTGGAACACAGGAATAGGACACTTGTGAATCTTCCCCCCATTCACATCTTGTTTCTTCAACAAGCTCTGCAAGCTCAAGTTTGCTGTAGCATGGACGTACTGCTCAAAAAGTTGACTTGACCTTCTGTAGGCTCAGGTGACCCAGAGAAGTGGTGCTGCATGCTGTGCAGAATCATGTCCCCATGTTCCTGAATTTATTTAAAACATGTTCAGTCATGAAATCACAGTTCTGCTTGATCCTTCTTCCAAAACGCTGCCATGTTGAACTTCCTACGCATGCTATGCTTGTCCTCAAAGAAGGAAGACCCTTTCCATTATTCAGCTTCCTGAAACATGTACTATACAGATAAAGATGTAGAACACTAACTTTTTGAGGGGATAAAGGGGGATAACTTTTCTACCTGCTTACAGTCATTAAAACAGCAATACCAACTTTTTTTTTTTAATGCTAAGTCTCCCAGTAAAAAAAGAACTCAAAACTTTTTTTGATCCCATGGCACAAAGACCTGCTTCTGTGCACTGTGTTTTTAAATTTTCTTTTTTCATTGCAATGATGACTAAATGGGAAATTGTTACACAGACAGCGATGTAGCATAATCTACAGCAGTTCTATTTCTATGAACCGTGACCAAAGACAGGGAAAACACAAGTGAACTAAGGGGGAATTTCTCTTCTTTCTCCTTTCCTCCACCTTTAAACCTGTGTGGGAAAAGGCAGTATCTTATAAAAGACAGTGTCAAGGACTATACCTAGCATATAAAACAGAGTAGATGATTGGACAGATCACTGCAAAGGAATTCCTAAGCCAAATTTTAAAAAAATGCACAAACCCTTTAAAAAATAATCACTATATAATCACAATGCAAAAGGAACATAGAGAGGACTTTTTCTGAATTCCATATATTCTGGACACCCTTTCCTCCCGCCCCACCCCTCATAAATCCATTTTTGCAAGCTCTGGGAAGTCCAATTCTGCATCCTCAATTGCAGAGGGTAAGTGAATGGTGGGCTGCTACTGTTAATTTATGAGATCCTGGAGCTCTTCGTCAGTCAGCTCATTGACTTCCATGATCTTTTCCAAGTGCTCCATATACCGGGCATGGTCTTGCAAAAAGTGTGGTACCCTCATGTTCTCAATCACGGCTAATCCTTTCAGGCGGTCCACATCCTCATATGAGATCTGTAAGGGAAGGACATGGGTTAATTTCGCACTATAGCCCTGTTACTTCCCTGCTGTGGCTCTAAATTATCTTTCATAGATGAGAAAAGATTTCAGAGCAGGGGAGTTAAAAGCTTGTGAGAATCCTTTGAAAAAATAAGTAACCATGTGTTTCAATGGAAGATGCAAAAAAAATGTAACTTTAGCAAATGCCTCCATACTTCCTGATTCTGCTTTTGATTCAATCAGTGAACAGACTTATAGGAACCTGAAAGAATGAGACTGACCTACACCAGCTGCAGGAATAGAGAGGGAAAGAAGCCTCTTCTCAAAGAGGTGGAAGGATTGATATGAGAATGGAAAAAACACTACGCCAAAGACTGAGGAACTAGAAAGGGGGTGCAGGACAGGCACGGCACAGAAAGCAGGCAGGGTCCAGCTTTGGGAAAGGCATGGTGACAGCTGACCTGAACTCTGATGTTTTCATTTTCACTTGCAAATGTGCTTATGCGAAACTAAATTAAAATGCACCTCTAGTAACTAACTACACCATGGGCAACCCTTAAGCATCCTGATTTATTTTTTTTCCCATTCAATAGATTCAGTTTGCGTCTTGGCATCAGAGTCTTCTGGGTATAGGTGTGACGCTCTCAAACATTTTCCAGATACTGAGGGGGCCTATTGATTTTTTTTTTTCCAATGAAAGTTGAGATTTTTCTCCATAGTCTTATGATTCTATGAGCTAAGACTTCAAGTCTTGTGCTCACAGTAGCTCAAGGTGTTGTGAATGATGGTCCCGAAAGGACGAATGCTTCGGCTGTGCGGTAACTACACAAGCTGCCCTGCAAGCACAGAACAGGACTCTGTGGGCACTTATCCAGTGTGATGAAATTAGTGTGGTTGCCGCTTTGTCTACAAGCTGCGTGTTCTGGGCACCCTACAGCCAGAAGCATATGTACTGGCAAAACCCACAAGCCTGGCTGTGCTTAGTAACTGGCACATCCTATTTCCTCACAGCAGGTTTGTGCCAGGTGGCTTGAGTGTGGAGCCTGCTCCTTCCAACCTTTTTACCCCATGTTTCTTCTAAGGAGCTGAACACCATGGGGTCAGGGTTCCCTGGAAACAGCCTGCCCTCTTAGCTGGTGATCGCTTCTATTCAGAAAAGATTAAAGTGAGCATGAATGATTCACCAATGTGTAAGGGTCATGGAAGGGCTCTCTGGAAAGACAGAATGGTGTAAACCAGATTGTTAAAACTGATCCATACAGGCGGTCAGACATGGGGGTGCACATTTCACAGAAGACAATGGGAATAAAGCCCACAAAGAGAATGAATTTACATCTGAGTACACATGTGTGCTTTTCTATCTGCAATGATGAGCCGCATCCTGATTAAAAAAAATGAACGTACACCCATGGTGAGGCTTACTCAAGTCACTAAGCTACTGCTGTTTGAAGATGGTGCGGCATTACATCTGATCAATATATTTAGAAGTAGATATATACAAAATCATACCATCGCCTCTCAGTCTGGAGACACAGCACCAAACGAGTTTAAATACTGCCCTTCCCTCCTGTCCAAACTTGAAATTCTACCTCTTTTCCTCCCAAACAAAGGAAAGAAAAAGGACCCTTTCCCCCTCATATTTATGTTCAGGGGTTTCTGTTACTGCTGCAACCAAGAAACAGGTACCTATCTGTGATCCAAGGTATGGTTTGAATGAGATGTATTTTCCCAGTCCTTGCAATTACTAAAAAATGATAAAAGTTGACATCCTGAGGATCAAAAACATAACCTCATCCTACTGTGGCAACAGGTTGTCTTCCTTACCAGGTGTAATTAAAATCATTGTACTAGGTAAAAAAGACTAATGCTAAAACAGGCTTACTTAGGCTCTTTGTAATGTGTTCATATTCTTGGGAAACACAATAGTAGGTGACATTTTGCTGGTTTTGCCTTTTAAAACTCTGGTAGTTATGCTATACTGAAGTGCACCCAATATCTGTATTCTATTTGTCTTTAATATTACTTGCATGCGATTATTACACGAATGTTTTGCAGTGCTTCCCATATTCGATTCTTTCCTGCAAAGTTTTAAAACTGCTCCTTCCCTAAGGCACCTTTTCTCAGGCTTCAAGCTCTTTCCTGAGTCATTTCTAGGTATGCCGAACAGCTTGCACATGTTCTGGCTCCAGGCACCTCTCTCTTCTACACTGTAAGTAATGTCAGAAGCATCAAAGAGGCACGGCTGCCTCCATCAGGAAGATCTCCAGCACTGGGATGAGAACAGGAAACTGCAGCATGGCTACATCTTAAACACACTCACATGAGAAAGCAGTGCTCTGATTTTACAACTGCGTTAACTACCTACTAAAGCAGATTTGTTGTCAGCAGTACAGTTGACTGCTTTCATTTCCTATTATGTTTATAGCTTTATTTTATTTGCAATGAAAAGACGCCTAAGGTAGGCACGCTGAGAAAGGTGAGCTTGCTTGTTACAATACAAGAACACTGAGAATCTTCAAAAGGCAATGAAAATTTTCCCAATAAATGCTGGGCTTCCCTATGTTTAAATCCCGTGCTTTTTCATCTAACCTGGAAGACACACCAGCCGAGCTTAACACTCCCTTTGAAACAACCTGATCCTCCTATTCCGCCCTAAACAAACAAATAAATCACCCTTTAGAGTGGGGATAAACTTGTAACAACCACAGGCAGGATCTCAGTGCAAGTTTCATGTTTCTCAATGGTCACAGAACTTGTTTTTCCTGAGAGCATATGGAGATATTGGAGCGGGCCAGTGAAGAGTCGCTAAAATGACTAAGGGACTGGACTATGAGGAAAGGCTGAGAGCTGGGACTTTTCAGCCTGGAGAAGGGAAGGCTCAGAGGGATCTTGCCAATGTGTATAAACACCTGATGGGGAGGAATGACAAGGGAGTCGGGCTCTTCTCAGTAGTGCCCACTGGCAGGGCAAAAGGCAACAGGCACCAGTTAAAATGCACGCAATTCCATCTGAACACAAAACACTTTTTTATGGTGAGGGTGGTAAACACTGGCACAGGTTGCCCAGAGAGGTTGTGGAGTCTCCATCAGTGGAGATATTCAAAGCCCAACTGGACATGGTCCTGGGCAACCTGCTCTAGCTGACCCTGCCATGGTCCTGGGCAACCTGCTCTAGCTGACCCTGCAGGAGGTTGGACCAGATGATCTTGCGAAGTCCCTGCAGACCTCAACTGGTCTGTGATGCTAAGAGCAGGCACTGCTCTTATATAAAAATTTTCAGTTTGACTGAAGAAGAAGCGTGCAGCAAAACCATTCAGAATAGACTTTAAGAACCCTTGATTTCAGAATTTATAAAGTCAAGCATTTATAAATTATCATACTGCTAGAATTAAATTGCTTATAGACCCTTAATGTGGATGCCTTGCCATGTGGATTATAGTGGAATCTGTAATTATATGAGGAATGACTTATTATATTTTTGAAGTGGCTTGACAATCCTGCAGACTCCCTGAAGAGAGAAAGGGATAAAGCAGTGCAGGAACACTGTGTGTTCAGTAGCTTAGCAGACAGAAGCTGTGTAGAGTTAAGCAGGCTTAAAGCAAAAGGAAGTTTCAGAAAATAAAGTTGCAGAGACTTATTTGACAGTGCGATATTTTTTTTTTTTCAGAGCTTCCTAACTTGGTTCAGTTACCTAAGCAGCTCTGCTCACCAATACGGATGTTTCTAACACTAAAGGAAAAACTTCTTAAATGTGGACCAAACCCCTCTATCATAATATGCCACTTCCCTTTATCACCCATTGATTTCCAAGTAAGCAGAAATGTTGGTATGCCCGCTTTAAATGAAAGTATAACAACATCAATTTGAATCCTCATTTATGTGAGTACGAACCCTGCTTTATGAACTGTGGAAACGTATTGATCCAAGGATTTGGTTCAGGAAGCGTGGCAAAGTTTCTGTGCTTCTTAGTAAGATTTTGAGAACAAACAAGCAATGACAGTTAGAGTGCACATAAAATATGTTCTGTCAATGTAGAAATACCATGTGTTCTGGGGAAAAAAGAAACCCTGATTTTTGAAAATCATCAGAGGTGACATCAGCGAGAGGAATTTGAGATGAAAAACTCTTTTGGTGGAAGGAGATGCCTTAGCATCAAATGGTTAATTTTGTTTTCTACTACTATCACCACCTTATCTAGCACCTGTCCCGCTGGCCCAAGGCAGTCCATTGTACTGCAAGTCAGGTAGTACCCTGTAAAGGGAGGAAACCGATGTCTGATAAATATGACCGTAAAATCTTAATCTGGTAAGTGAGGAATGAGGAAAAGCTGGGAGAAACTTTTAGGACCTCCAAATATTTGTAACTTGCATTGTGTAATACAAGGTGCTGTACAGAACAGAGGTTTCTAGATCAAAGTAAAACAGAGCACAATGACTCACAGCTCTTCACAGGCAGGCTTGCTGGAATGATAAAACTGTACCCTTCGGTGAGAATGAGTCCACTCACCTTTCCAAGGGCTGTCAGAAGATGGAAATCAATGGACTCCCTGTATCTCAGGATTCGGAGGATGCCATCCAAGTACACCTGATCCTTATTGAAACAGCCTAAAAGGAATCAAGATACACTGCACTCTCTCAGGGTTTGTTCAAGGCATATTCTCAGAAGCCATTATGAGCAGAACAATTTTATTTTTAAAAACAAGATATTTATATCCCAGGCTTTGAAAACCTTCCCAAAAACCAAGTAGACAGCTAAACCCACTAGCCAGAGAAAGAAATCAAACACAGAAGACGGTGTCCGTGAATATTCACAGCAATATTACATCTCTTGTAATGAACATGAAAGGAGGTCAAACTGTGAGTATGAACTTTTTCACGGTTTCGCAACTTACATTCCCACTTCCAACAAAAAAAAAAAATCAATTACTGATTCAGTTTGAAAGTCTCACGGATGTGCATTTTCAGCCTTGTTCTCAATAGCAGAAATCCTGCTGCCTCATTTCAGAAAGCGCGGAGTCCCATTTCCACCTTCTGCAAAGGTTTTATGGTGTGACATGATGAAGGAGCTCTGAAAACCTCCCTTCTGAAGTACAAAAATAGGGAAGACAAATAGGGAACCCACCTGGTTGTGATGTGTCAGTCCACCCTCTCTTGGCTCGTACGCAGTAATCCCACCTCGTATTGGGGTCCTTGACAAATTTCCCCACGTCCTGGAAAAGCTGACTGAAGGACATTTGGCTGGCCTGATACACTGTGTAGTAGAGCAGGGCAGCCCTCCAAAGAAAAGGGTCTTTGCGGAAGAGGACACTGTGAATGCTTGCTAGCCCCTCTTCTGTAGGATTGATTGGTTTTAACCCATGTTTTCGACGTCCATTCCAGTTGCACCAAGGCTGGCTGTTGTTGTTAAAACCCCGAAAATAATGAGTTCCTGAAAAGAAAGGAATATGTGAGTTAGAACAGCAGCATCTAACAATTAGAAAAAGGGGATAAAATATGGAAGGAGCTGCCCATTTCAAAACTCTGAACTGGCAGGACTGGGCACCAGGAAAAGTGCCAACTTTAGCCTTGTCTACAACAGAGAATTTTGGCAGAGGTAGATACACGGTGCAATTATTCACCTGCTGACTGCAAGTAGGACTCTTGAAAATGCCTAAGGACTACAAACGTCAGCAGGAGGTGAGTTCCCAAATCCACGACAAGGAATTTTCACAAGTGTCTTACATGCTGAATGCCTGTAGCATAGGCTATGCATTATAGCAAGCAGAAGGAAGGAGAATCCAAGTGAGGGGGCAGAAATGTTGCCTCTTGAAGGTGATTAAACAGACCTTCTGCAGCCTTGGAAGAGGCTGTGTCCCCTTACAATGTGAGTAACAGTGCTGCAAGGCAATCACAGGGCTTATTCTTCAGTTGAAATTCACTCACTAGCCAAGTTTATCCAGTTTTGATGTACTTAACTTGAACAGATTCACTGAAAAGTTTGTAGAAACTTTCCATGGGGCTGGGCCAACTTTGTGTAATGCAAAACCAAGGCCATCTTGCACTGTTTAGGGGTTGTTGAGTAAATTCTTTGTACCTAAAGCATGCCTACATTTGCAAGCAGTGCAGCGTAACAGAAGCAGATTTGTAAAGTGAAATGGCTGGTGCTGAGGTTGAAGGTCACGGTATTTTTGTTTCCTTTTTTTTTCACTCCAGACTAGCTCTAGGTTGGTCTAATGAACAAAAGCAGTGACAGCACAGAAGGTATGCCCTGGAGCATAGCCTCTGGGCTACCATCATCTGAAAGGATTACACTTTGCCTGCTCCAAGATTCCTTCAGCATGTGAACTTCAGTGCAGCAAGTGAGACTAGTTAGTAGACTGCATTCAAAACTCGATCTGATTTGACTTAAAATGCTAATTTACATTAGGGTAGGAACCCTCAAGTGGATTATCTTCCTTCCACTATGTGGTGCAGTGATAAATAGGTTTCTCCTTCCCTTTAGCACACCTACAGCACAGGTTCTTTAGACACAGACGTTCCCTCCTTCGGTACATGTACAGTGCCTGGCCCATCATCGCAAAATAATTAAGAATGCATGCAAGTACCCCCCTTTGCCTGAAGAACTGATGTCATGCTCATACCAATTTCATGTCTCAGCATCCCTTCCAGCCAGTGCTCTCGCGCAGTGGAGATATTGATAGTGAGAGTGGGGCGGCCATTCACCACTGTCATTGAGGCTCGAGATAGCAGGTCCTCCGTGAGATGGACCACAATCTGAAGATGAGAGAGTTCAGGTAGCAAAGAGCTCTCTTCTCGCTCCTGTTCCTGCTTTTTTCCTTTGGCCCTTCCAGCACTGCGTTTCTCTTTGGTCCCATGCCCTTCACAACTCTTTCTCGCTACCAACAATCACCTATGAGAGACACTTCTGACTCCACTGAGTCACCTATCCTCATCACCTGGGCTGATGACAAAACCTCAGACTTTAGTGGGACTCAGCATGAGAGTTCAGACAGACAGATATGAGACTGCAAAATTTAATACGGTAACATTGACTAGATTGGGAGGGAGGGCAATAAAATGCAGAGTAAAATAGAGAAAATTAAGTTTTTTCAGCTGTGTCTAATTATCTTGGTATTACTGAGAACTGAAAAATATTAGATAAACGCCTACGAATTGACTGGGTATCTATACACTTAACAGTCTGAAACCTTTTTTTAGTTGCAATTCTAAAGCCATATGAAGGAGAGGGGGAAGCACTGTGTACTTTGTTTCCTGATACATGATGCAGTCTTGAAATATATTAAAATACTGGAATTGTTTTCTTTTATACAGGCATGTAGTTCTTGTTTTCCTGTTTTCTCTTGTAAAACTAGTAACCAAAACAAAAACTGACAGAGAAAGAAATTAAAGCATATTGATATGTTTTGTTACTTGAGTTTAAAAAGAGTTTTTAAACAAGTGACTGGGAGGAAGAGGGGAAATGCTCTTTGTTGAAGATTAAGCACCTTTTCCTCTTCACGTAATGCCTAAAGAAACTCCCCACAGTACTGCTCAGAAGAGTACAAGGGAGAGTACCTACAAGAGAGATCATTTTTTAATATCAAAGTTAAAAAAAAGATTAAAAAAAATCAGGGATCAAAGGCATCAACATAACACTTCCCTGAACTCAAACCCCACCATCCAACTCCAAGTTGAAAAGCAAACAATCACTGCCATAAACCCCTTATTTCAGATGCAGGAAAGAAAGGTAAACCCTAAAGCATTTAAAGTACTGGTACCTCTTAGCTTTATTAACACCTCTCCAACTGGAGAGAGTATTTTCATAATATTTTAGGCCATACTAACCATAATTTATTAACCGTACTTTTGCAGAAAAAATAAAGCATTTCATTAAGAAGGACATGGGATGTTCATCACAGGTGTAGGTTCCTGCTTCCATGAGGACAAACCCAGGCAAAAATGAACGCAAAGGGAGATAAAAGCACAGCAAAGACCAAAAAAAGTAATTTTGTTCTGCTTGCTCTAAACTGTCGTTTTATAATCTCACTCTTAGAAACATAAGTAAAGTCTGATATCAGTGTCAAATTAGAGTCACTCAAAAAGGTGTGATGAGTTTAATGGTTTCTTCTAATAATATTAAGTTCACTAATTAAACATAGTTTCCCATAACTGATTTTTGTCTATTGATCTCCCATTGCAGACTCCTCTTGCTCGCTGTCAGCGATCTCATCCAAATCTTGCACTGTGTCAACTGGTGTTTTCACCTGGAAAAATTGTCTTTTTATACATTCAATTTCATCTGCTCTTCCAAGCAATTCTATGTAACTAAGTCAAACTGGACTTTTAAAATCCTGAATATAGGAAATAAGGGGTTTTTTTGCACAGGACTCTAAAAAATTAGAAAGTGAAAGTCAGGAAAAACCAGCACTTAAACCAACTCAACAAGCCAAACTCTTCCAGACATTTTTATTCATTTATGTCACTTTCATTTGTACTGTTTCTTATAAATCAGCCTCTTGGGCTGCTGCTTATTTTTCTTGGCCTTTTCTTAACTCTCTTTCCTTTGGGGTAAATAATTTGGTACAAGGGAACGGATGGCAGAACTGATGAATAAATGGAAATGTGCTAGTCTCTGAGTAGCTGACAAAAGGAGGGAAGGAAGGGTGTCATTCTTGGGTACTCCCAAAAGAGGTGAATTTAAGAATAAGCATATATGAATCAGGAAACAGACTCTGAGAGATGGATGAAGTGTTCACAAGGAATTTGCAACATTTCAATTGTTCAAAAATTTGGGCGCAGCCATGAGAAAAATATGATGTAAGGAATATTCTTGTACTTATGGAGGAAAGGCCTCCCAAATGGTCTCTCGAGTCTATCCATGTGTAATTTCTAAGATCTACATAAATGTTTCTTTCCTGATCCAGCGTATGACTTACCTCACCAAGACAGCCTTCTTTCACCATGTATTTCCTGACGTGATTCCAGATGCGACTTTTGGTCAGCAAGCTGCCTCCAGTGGCCTGTTCAAATTTTTCATAGCTTCCATATTTCTGCAATGTCCGCTCCATAATGTTAATGGACTATAAAAAACAAAAGCACAGCAAATATGAATGCAGTAAGACCCCTGTTTCAGAGCAGCACGTGTATTCTTTCTCTCCCTCTCAATCTCTCTCTCTTATTTTCAATCTTTTTTCTTTTTTTAACTCACTGGGAGTCAGTACCAAACCTTAGTCATTAGATACAGGCTAACACACTCTATAATCAATTTATATCATCTTCAGACGTACGTTAATGCCAAAGTACTGAAAAAAGATTCTGATCAACTCATCTTGGACCCACATACATCAGCACAACACAGATGATTACCAGTTTAGTAAAATAACACCCATTTTCTCTTTAACCTTGGGAATGTTGTACAACTGCTTTGTAAATCAGACATAATAGGTTACAAGCATATTTGCAGTTTAAGTTGTCACTATGTTTCTTTTTATGGTTTTCCGAAGAATTTTATAAAGATCAATTATTACTGTCATCTCGCTTCATTTCTTGGTATTTTCTAATTAAGGAATGCTGAACCATGATTAAGCAGATGTGTAACTATAATTTTAACAAAAATATTTCTACCAAAAATATCTCCTTATGATTATATCCTTTGTGCCATGGATGTCTGATTTAGAAAGGAGGAGAGGGAACAGAAACTTTATTCACAGAAACTTTCATTTAAACCTTTAATTTAAAGTATAATACTTCTTTATAACCCTTCAAAGTGAAGGAGGCATGTTTCATTAGAGAAAAAAAGTGGTATCAACAATTTTTTTAGATATTGCGGCTAGAAGTAGTCCCTTGTGGGTGGAAAGCAGAGCACGATGCCTATAAAGTGATCTAAACTCTGCATGCTGAAGATGTTATTGTTGGGGTGCTAAATGCTCATTCCCAGTAATCTACTTCCCAACATGTCATTTCACACCCTTAAAAGAAAATACGGTATAGAATAATTTCTTGCCCAGCCATAGCCCAGCTACAGGGAATGGCTTTCTTCATAGGTATCATAACAGAAACTCCCAAGAGTCTCATAGAGAAAAAAATATTATTGATATTACCTTGAAAAATAAATGTTCTTGCTAGCAAACACCACTACCTATGAAGCGGAAATCTTGCAGACTGAATCTCTTTTTATGTTGTACACTTATATCCATGCATGAAGCTGATAACATGCTTGTTGTTTCTAGCTATGTGTTTCTGACATTGTCAGATTGGCTTATTGTCCACAAAAATAGGATTCATTTTGTATCTCTCACAGCTACTAACTATTCTATAGTTAGAGTTACTATTCCAACTATTTTCAAGTTGAAACTAAGCAACCCTGAGTAACTGCTACTGAAAGCCATAAATGCTACCTAGATGTATTCTTAAAGTTCTGTAGCTCTTGGATGAGAGAAATATCACTTACCAGAATGCCAAAAAAATACTGCACCTAATGTTACTATTTCTTTGTCTGCCTCTAATACTTGTTACTAAATTTGAAGGACCTCCTGGTCAGATCTGAATTTCCTTTTCAAGAATGAAGAAAGCAGCATAATTCACTACCTTAGCACAGATTTAAAAAAAAAAAAAAAAAAGGGTTACCTTAAAGAAGGCTGCCGTTCTGGGGGGTTAAGAAATTTGGAAGCAAAGAACATACCTACTGTGTCTCACTGCTGTGATCTCTATTCCCACTGCACATGAGCCTCCACAGCAAGTTTTTATTTACATGGGAGCAGAGGGAATACTCTGGAGAGCTTTAGTAGTGAATCAGAAAGTGAAGCATAAACACATAAACAGAAATCTGTCACAAACATCAGCCTGTGGTTACTCCAAGAGCTATACCACCGGTTCTTCAGGGACACCTGAAGCAATATGCAGCACTGCTATACGTTACTCACAGAACTTGGCCAAAAATTCAGCGCACGTGGCCTCACGAGAATGGCTTTGGTAGAAACAGGCTCACCATAAAGCCACCCAGTGCTGTCACATGAACCCCATCTCCTCTCACTGCCTCCTGTGTGGCCAAAACTCCCCAGCCACCGTGCTAACTCCAGCAGTACTATCAGGCAGGACAGGGACTTGCACTGGACCCACTGGGGGCCTAGTGACATTTGGCTGGTTCCCAGGATCCAGCCCATTTGGGCAGCTGTGCCCCTGCACTGGCTGAAGCTAGCATGGGTAAGAAGAGGATGTTATGAGGAAAGGCACCAACAAGGAACATATTACTTTTTCTTTTTTCAAGTTTTCTTTCTAAGATCTGGCATCAGGATGTCTGAAGAGAGGTACCATGAAAAGAGGAATGCCGTGCCACCACCTGAGTCACCGCAAACATTTGGCTTTGCCTCTCCCTGTCACAACACTGCAACAGGCACAGGCAGCAGCGCAGCTCCACCTTGTGCGTTATGCAGCCCCACTCGGCACTGGAACGGGTAACTCCCAGGAGAATCAACAGGCACCTTGCAGACCTTTGGCTCCATTATTTGCAGAGAAAACAAATCCTTCCCCCTGCACTCGGCACTGGTGAGGCCACACCTTGAGTACTTGTGTCCAATTTTGGGCCCCTCACTACAAGAAAGACATTGAGGTGCTGGAGCGGGTCCAAAGAAGGACAATGAAGCCGGTGAGGGATCTGGAGAACAAGTTCTATGAGGAGCAGCTGAGGGAGCTGGGGTTGTTCAGCCTGGAGAAAAGGAGGCCGAGGGGAGACCTTATTGCTCTCTACAACTCCCTGAAAGGAGGGTGTAGAGAGGTGCGGGTCGGTCTCTTCTCCCAAGTAACCAGCTATGGGACAAGAGGAAATGGCCTCAAGTTGCACCAGAGGAGGTTTAGATTGGATATTAGGAAAATTTTTTACACTGAAAGAGTTATTAAGGATTAGAACAGGTTGCCCAGGGAAGTGGTTCAGTCACCATCCCTGGAGGTATTTAAAAGATGGGTAGATGTAGTGCTTAGCCATATGGTTTAGTGATGGGTTTTGTCAGTTAGGTTGATGGTTGGACTCAGTGATCTGAAAGGTCCCTTCCAACCTAGGCAAGTCTATGATTCTAAAGACAAGAGGTGATGGGACTTCTGCTGTGAAAACTGCAACGTCCTTCTGCAACTTCAGAACAAATAATATTTTTCAAGATGAATGTATTAAAAATAGAGGGTACACCCACATCTGGTGCAAACTGTGTAGCCCTGGCATCATTTTGCCTAGCCACTACTGTGGGTATTAGACAGGGGTTCAGTGCTGTTATTTTTACTATTACTCCCATTAACTTATTGCACAGAAATATGAGTAAGGGAAACTACACATCTGTACTGGTGACCTACGAGGTAAATGGTATTTTGGTTCCCAGTAACTTCCCCATACATTAGGTCTTGTAGCAACGCGTAGGTGTGGCAGGGCCTTAAAGATTATAAAAAGAGATTAGAGATATCTTTCTGGCAGTAAATAGTATTTTTTTCTTGTGAACAATCAGATCTTAAAATTGCTTGTCATTTAAAAATGACCTCAGACAAATGAAATAAGGTTAGTGTCTAAGTATTAAAAGAAGGAATACATGAATCCCTCGCGCAGGGCCTAATATTTTTAGAGACTGATGATAATTGCTGCTAGAAAAATTTAGGATCAAAATCTAGTTATTGTTTAATAGCTTGTATATGTTCTCAGGAGTTTTTCCTTTTTTTAAAAAAATTATATATGAATTTTTAGCTTCTAAAAACATCAGCTGTTCTATAAGTTTTTCAGTGTCTGCAAATGCTGAGGCATTTTCCTGCCTTACACAAAATCCTTGGTTAAAGAAGCAACCTAAAAATGCCAGCCCCCTATCCCAGGAAGTTTATTCTCAGCCAGCAGCCTAAGTAATTCATGATAGCAGTTCTTCAGCTTCCCTTGCAAGGTGCCAGATCCTTAAGATATTAATGTTACCTGATAGTTGTTTGGTGTTTCTGGTTTCTCTGAAAAATTAATTAACTTAATTTGCTCACTCTGAAGGAAGAACTCTCTGAATTAATCTTCTGGCATGACATTTGTCTTCATGACTTGTTGATATTAAATTTCAGTTAAGTCTATTAGATTAAACACATTAAGTACCCACTTAAATTCTTTGATGCTTAAATTCCTTTGAATGTGCACCAGTGGTTTCCATTCCTAAAGAGACTTGCTGCCCAACAGCACTATGTTTTGTTCCTCAAACCTCTTTCTTTTCTGCCCATCTCATCCTGTAGCAAGTTCTACCTCTCAGTAACACATTTTGGGGAAAAAAAATCGTTGTAATTCATAGCATTATGTAAAAATCACAGAGAGATGAAGAAGCAAGATGCAATAGGTGGAATGGTTTGGCTTTAGATACTCTGAAAGTTATTTACTGCAGGAACTGATACAGGGATGGATGTTATTTTCAAAAGTTGCCAGGATTTGGTCCTTTCCATTTTAAGGGATCTTAAGGCATCTTTCAGAAATTATCCAACACAGCCTACATCTCTACTAGGAAATCAAACAAGGCCAATCGAATAGGGATGGATGAGAGCAGGTTTGATGAAGCAGAGGATTGCCAAAACCATTTGAGATTAAGGGGTCAGTTTCTTCTCAACATGAACACTCACAAAAATAAGGGTGTTTGAGAAGGGTACATAAACTTTATTAACCAGTTCTCTGTTCTGATGCTGTTTATGAAGACATTACTACTGCTAGATGCAGCTTTATGTAGGTTTGTTTGGTGGTATTATTGGAGGGGACTCTCCTGCCTTAATCAGAGTGCAGGTATTTTTTAAAACCACCTTATCACCACAAACAGTGATAAAATAAGCACTAAACATGCATTAAATGTTCTGGTTGGCCGCCGATTAGAGCAAACTCCCTGGAGCTGAGACCTATACATACCAAGGGAGGCAGTATGAGTTTGGGAGTCAGGAGGCCCAAGTTCTAGCTCCTCCTGCCTGCCTGCAGGCACCCTCCTCGACCCTACCTGAGCTGGTTCAGGCTCTTCCCGAAAAGCTGTGAGACACTTGAGTCAACAGCACAAGGTGAATAGCAAATTTTCAGAGATACATCCCCCTGAAGAAGCACAGACACACTCTGGCCTCTTCCACCTCAACCTGGTGCAGCTTCAAGGGGAAGGGTGGGATACTGAATGGTGCCTCCTCTACCTTATGTGCCATGCTGAGTAACTTAAATCCTGGCAGTTCAACCATCTCCAAATAGATGTTGCAAGTTTGAACCCACGCATATTG
This sequence comes from Chroicocephalus ridibundus, assembly GCF_963924245.1. Taxonomy (NCBI): domain Eukaryota; kingdom Metazoa; phylum Chordata; class Aves; order Charadriiformes; family Laridae; genus Chroicocephalus; species Chroicocephalus ridibundus. Next base: position 52,936,235 of record NC_086285.1, on the reverse strand, counting down.
AGAAAGTCATTCAACTTAAGCCTCCTCATTGCTGAACACATATGCTCTTGGTTAGAAAATTACTAAGGAGGGTGCTCACCACTGTCACCTTCTCCCTTGACTCTGTTTCAAGCAAAACAGAAGAAGTCCCAATAATTCCTTCCATGTGGGCAGGTGTGACTCTGGAAGCACTGAAACAACAGGGACAGCCATCTCTCTCTCACACACACACACACATTGCCATCAGCACACAAATCTCTGGGGGGCAGCAGATCACCCCAGCACTGAGATGGGCCCATCCCCAGTGATGCTGCTGTTTTTGATACTTCTTGACACTACCACCACAGCTGGTGGTGGTGGTTCCTGAGGGGAAAAGGTTTGGGATGGTTTTGGATCACTGGCACTGAATGCAACACGGAGCCCTTCATTTGGGGTTCTGCACCTGTCTCTGAGGTGAGATGACTCAAAGTCAGGTGTTGCAAGAACTTGCTGGGAAAGGGGGAAAATCTGGACCAGCGTGCCAGCTCTTGCCTATTCCAGCATCCAACTGTGAGCTCATTTTCAAGTCTCTGGGCCAGCACAAAGCAAGGTACTGGTACTGTCACAGTTCCTGAGGTGAAACTGTAAACCCTTCAGCAACAGGTAAAAAAACAGAAGAAAAGAAGGACTTTGTGGCTGTACCACGGTACTGGTTAGGAGTAGTAATTCCTGTTCTTTTCCTTATTATCTATCTAAAAGGCCTGGTTTAATCCATCTTATCACTACCAAAGAGTGCCAAAAGAAACAGCGGTCCCAATGCAAGTCCCCTTGCACAGCAAACTCTGCTGATGCTCAAGAAAGTAATGACACAGAAGCACTAACAAGAGCAAGGCAAGGCTCCAGTTAGGTTTTGGTGGTGGTGGCTTTTTAAAACAAATTATTTACAGCCAAGTAGGTCTCTGAATCCCAAGTCACCCATGTGCAGCAACACAGCTTAGTTATTTGAGAGGTGTTGTAGATATACATACTAATAAGACATGCTCATGAATTGTTTGAGGCAATCAAGTTACAAAATGGGCTCGGTGACCTAGGAGTCAGCCCCCTGCGTTCAGTCAGCTCATCCTATGCTCAGAAGCAGCTCTGCTACAACAGGGTTCACAGTTTCTGTTAGGATTTGCAAAACAGACAAGGCTTGCAGGCACCATGGCTTGCAGGCAGCATTGCTCTCCTCCCTGCATAGCTTATTTGCTGAGGGGAAAAACTTCCCAGCTGTATCCTTTGGTAACACGAAGCTGTACCAGATGGAACTTGTTAGTTTAATCAACAGCCATAAAATGGTGGCTGCCTTTGCTTTTTGGGGTCAAGTGGAAAGGAAGGAGAGAGGTAAGGGTGGAGTTTTGGGGCTAGTCTATTTGGTCTGTAGTATTTTGGGTTTTATTCAGTATTTACAGTGGCTTTTCTTTTGCATATTTGTTCCTTGCATGACAAAGAGTGCGTTGTAGTGATTTAGAGCTGGTAGAAATATTTTAATGAAGAACTCTTCAAATGCTTTGCAAGGAGTTAAAAATTAATACTCACTTGTCTTTTGTACAAGACTGTGTCCTGAAACAAATCTATGCTCTTACTGTAGTATCACCAGAAGTGATCTAGAGTTTCCTCTAATAGAAGAGAGAAGTTTTTGTAGGACCCTGAGAACTTATGCTACTTGGATGGCCTGATGTCCTCTGTGTTATATATTAACATACTTTATCTATAAACCTTAGTTTAGGAGGGAGTTTGTTACTAGTGGAGAATGAGGTGTTTTACAATTTACAGCCAGTGACACATACTTGAATCTTCAACATGCCTAAGTGGTGACATCACCTGGACATTGCAAAGGGTTACTCATTGTTGAATGTCATGTAGTTTAGCCTTCCAGCTCCACCTAACTAGTTTTCCAACATCTGATAAATTTGCTAATTGTAGGCTAGTTGTATTAATGACTTAAAAGATGTGCAATACAAACACTTGCAATGTGTCACAACTTATTTATTAACTCAAAAGTGCTATATTTTTTATGAGTACAAGGGAAAAGGAGTACAACTCTTTCATGGGAGGGATTACTCATTCAACAAAATGATTTTTTTTTTTAAAAATACATGTATCTAAAATAGATTTCCTGTCTTCATGTACAATTCAAAGAAATAGGTGTTAACATACAGGCTACTTGAAGTTGCAACTTCCTTGCTGATTTTAGTTCAGCAAATTGCAACTGTTAAGTGATCTGCTCTGCAACACTGGGGACAATTGCTACTAGCGAAGTATTGCCACCTCTAGCATCTGTGCAAGAATAACAAACACTTTAAGTGTTAAGAAAACTTAACAATGAAGGACAAGTAGGCTGGGCCAGAAGGAGTGCTAATAAGAAAACTTTCATAGCACTTAAAGCACACAGTTGCTGCACTGACCTTGAAACACAGCAATAAGACAATTAATTTCTGTAATATTAGACATGTCAATCAATGTGAAAAGCTGCAAGTCTGCATGCTATTTTTTATTCTCAAGCTCTCTTCCCTAAAAGCACGTATTGTGTGAGTCATGAAAGAACCTTATTATGAAGGAAACAAGATAAAGTAGAGAGGAAACAAAGAGCAAAGTATGAGGAAAGAGACATTAAAAATATTGTTTTCAAATGTATTAGTAATTCAAAAATGTTGACTCTAAGTCTGTCAAAAGTCAATTGATAAAAGTGTTGGGCTGTGCCCAAGGTTTAAAATCACGCCCCACCAGAGGCCTGGGCATGAAGTGGGTGCTCCTGAACCTGTGCATTCCCCACTGCAGCATTGCTGTGTTAATAGTTTGCAAATCCGTAGTGTTCTTTGCCTTTAAAAAAAAAATAATATCAAAATGACAGGGTGTGATTTGTCCCAGATGTGTTGCAGTAATGCTGTATTAACCAATTCCACAGACGTGCACAAAAGCAGAAAGGGCAAAAAGAAAACACAATCTGTTGTAATGGTCTACCAGGTTATGCACAGCTGTGGGTAAAAACATTTTTGAAATTATTAAGAACTCTCTAAAATCCTGAAATGCCAGGTTTTGAGCTCATTTCACTGAAGTATCCTAAAAGCCCCCTATAAAATTAGTGAGTTCTGTCAGTAAAAAGCTGTTTTTACAGAGATGTTGGTCATAGAAGACCCAGCAAGTGTAAGTTGCTGTAAGCACATTTTATAGAATAAAATAGGAATAATTCCATTTCTGTTCACAGAAAGCTTCCTAAAATAAGTACAACAAATGAAAGCCAGAAATGTTTAAAAAAAAAAAATAATTTGAATTTATCCTTGTTGCAGGAAAAAGGATGACTACACTCAGTTGTGTTTTTACTGCAGACCTGAATCTTGACACTGTGAGTACTTTTTTTGCAACTGAAATCATCTTTCCTAAATTTAACACTTCCTATAAGATACCTACGTGTTTCTTCTGACAAGTAAAATCTTCATTGGGGGGAAAAAAAAAGTAAGTGCTCATAGAATATTTGCTGATTGAAAGTTTGATTAATGCTGCTTTTTCTGGATAGTAAATTTGCATGAAATGAAATTCAAATTTGTGTAGAGATGAAAATTCCTAAAGCTAGTTGTAGATAAAAAAGAGAGAGTGCCACCTGCTGGGCTTGGAGTTGTGTCAAAGCTGCTTTTTTGGTCATTTATGCGAAGTGCAAGATATCGTTGTTCAGTGTTTTTAGGAGCTGAATTTTGAAGAAATGCTTTTCTTGCTAAGAATTTCTGTAACTTAAAATAAATCTTATGAAACAATTTATATCCTCCTTGGTAAGTTTCAGAAATATCATACTTCATTGAATATTAAATCCTTCACTGCTTTTTATAAAGCCTTTATTTTCCCATGCTTCCTATGTAAATGAAAAAAGGTAGAGTTACAAATCGGAATAATATTGAGGAATCATTTGTTATTTAGGTGTGGGTTTTCTTATTAAAAGAAGGGTAAATCGATGACAAACCTGCTTTGTAAAATCATCAGGCATCAAATATTTTTTAAGGCTCTGCTACCTCATACGGAAAGGAATAATTTGTACTGAATTCAGTTTGGCAAATTAGTTATTGTTGATTTCCTGTAATCTATGATTAATGTTGCTAATATTGCTACAAGAAAGTAAAAGGAAAACTTGCTGAAGAGCTCTAGTCAAGGAGTAGTTTTCTTTGGTGTCAGTATGATTTAGTTGGTTGTTTAGAAGTATGGAAGCTGATTTTAAAAACAGAACAGCTGTTCTCATACGGAAATAAACTCCTAATGAAAATCGAGCTACTGAGTTTTTAAAATATATAGATATTTTTAATATGAAAATGCAGACCAAGCCTTACAATACAATGATTTAATGGGTAGTAAAATCTATGTGCGTTCTTTTGCGGGGGTGTGGAGTCAGACCCTGCACAAGCCAAGGGTCAGTTATTAGAATCCATGGTACTTTAATTCATGTATCTTTTTCACTAGGAATTTTTGGGGGTTTTTAAGTGAAATATTCATATCACAAAAGTGAAACTCATAGAACAGCAGAATCTCTTCCCAAGTTAAGTATCAGTTGAAACATGAGATGCTCTATTTAGAAAAGCTTGTCAGACTTAAATAAGATATTTCTAAACTATTTTAAAACAGCAAAAGTGGGAAGAGGACTAGTTCTGTTATTATGTAGATAAGCAGTGGTTTCTGCCACTTAGGTCCCAGTTGAAAGCAAGGTTTTTGTTGTTCTTGTTGGTTTTGGGGTTTTTTGTAACTCAAAGACAGGTAGGAAGCCAGGGTAGTTACACAGAATGGGAATGCCTGCAGCTATGTTACCAGTGTGGCTGCATATTATGAAAAAAAAAAATAAAAATAAAAAAGGCAGGGGAGGGGGCAGGCGGTACGCTGCAGGGGAGCAGGCCTGTCTTTTTAAATTTTACCCCTCTCTGGAATGGAGTTTGTCTGCTGCTTGATTGAGCCTAATGTATATGCAAATATCCTTGCAAAGTTGATTAAAATAAGGAACATCAACATATGCTTATCCAATAACCATGACCTCAAATAATTGCTATCTCCTCCCAATCCCTGTGTCACCAAGAGGATTGGTGGGATTTCTACACTGTTTTTTTCCATCCGTTTATTAAAGCCTATTTAGGCATTGAATTTTTCCTGTATTGGACTCTGCTTCATTGCCTAAAAAGCTTTCTTGCCTTAAATTATTTTTCATGTAAACCCAGCTATAAGGAACTGTGCTTTTATCCTATAGAATCCTGTAAATATTAGGCAGGCTTTCATTTTTTAATTAAAAAAAAGATTTTCTTTCAGTTTTACTGTTGTATTCTGACCTTTGATGCACTTTTCAAACAGTAGGGAAGCATGATAAGGAGAAAAAACTTGCTAGGAGCAAACCCAAATACTGCCTTAATAGGTGTAGGAAAAACGAATCAGTGGAAAAGGAGGGAAAAAATGTAACTACCTGCTTAAGAAATCTGTCAGATGCATGGCTGTGCTTAGCTAACACATTTGGCAGAGCAGGGTTTTCGTATTCAAATTGAGGATTGTATGTGAAATCTGAATTGAAGAATTTCATCTTCTCTTTCTCCACATTGGAAGGCTTGATTGCAGTCAGTAAACAGAGTTTTCGGCCAGAGACATCACCTTCTTTTCCATGGCTTTTTGAGGTCTGGGATTGCTTTGGCTTTGTCAGATTAAAATGCCGCTTAGTTCGACTTTTGGGTCGAGATGGCAGTCCTACGCTGCTCTCTGCAACTGACATACTGTTTGTAAACTTCATGCCAGTAGACACCGGGCTGGTGACGATGATGGGGGACTGTCTGTTTGTGCAGTACCACCCGCCGCTCAGCAAGGGGAGCGGGACTTTGATTTTGCGGTGCTCGTTGCTTCGCGAGGTGGTAGAACCCGTTGTAGTTTTTCTGTGTTTCTTGTGGTGGGCAGATGGCTGCTTTTGAGGGTGGTGTTTTTTCTCCTCTTTGCTCTGCAGAAGGACATTGTAGCTACTGGTTCCTGTTGTGAAAATGTCCTTAAGGATCCCAGAAGGTGGGTGCTGGAGGCTGTTTTCATTATTAATGTTCAGCTTATGTTCTTCTGGACTCAGGATTGATTTCTTAGAAAGCTCTGTCTTAGGCCAGTGAAGTTTTTCTGCATTGAAAGAGAGGGGGGGAAAAAAAAAAAAGATGAGGACAAATTTGATTGTTTCACACAGCAATACTAATCTTAAGGACTCAAAACTAATAAATGAAACACAGAATTTGTCTTAACTGCAGTCACATCAAGTTAATCTTGACTTCTGGACATAGCCGGAAATTGTGTTTGTACATCGCTTTTGAACAATTAGACTGCGACTTGTAAGATCTAGTTAAGCAAGTATTTTATGCTTGCATCTCCATGCACAAGTGCACTGTTTTCAGCTACAAACTAATTTGTTTAAAACAAGACTCTATGCAGGACTCCATGAATGTTTACTGTTACACTAACAGATTTTTATTTTTGAGCAAAATCTGATTGATCTTTAACATGCAAGGAATTCTTTCTGTATGGATAAAGCGTAACTTAAAAATTAGGAAACTATATAGAAGTATATAAGCAGTATTTACAGTGAAGTCCCACAGGGATCTGTGCTGTGATTTAAACAGTCTGGTGTGGTCTCATCTGCAAAACCTGATTCACAGGACTTACTCTTGGAAAGGATGAGAACACTGGAATGGGCCGGCCACCGTCAACAATTTAAAACACCATATGAACAGTAACATAAGGTTAAAAGACTTCAGTTTCACATATTCCTTCTTAATACAGACAGTAAGCTATATTTAAAGAGGAGAGAGAAGAGAGATCAGCTAGTTACAAACACACCTCTATGAATCCTTAAGATCCCGCTATCATTTCATCTACTCGAAGCTGTTCTACAATAACAGCTGGCTTTAAGAAAACACTTGAGAAGGAACATTGTAAACTAAAGTGAATGCAAGAAGCGAATAAGGTTCCTTTAGCGAATAAGGTTCCTTTAGCGAATAAGGTTCCTTTAGCGAATAAGGTTCCTTTAGCGAATAAGGTTCCTTTAGCGAATAAGGTTCCTTTAGCGAATAAGGTTCCTTTAGCGAATAAGGTTCCTTTAGCGAATAAGGTTCCTTTAGCGAATAAGGTTCCTTCCTTTCTTGCTCTGACTCGTGGCATAGCCTTCAGGGGAGACAGATCCCTGATGCAGAGGAGCCACATGGAAAAGCCATTGAGGATTAAAACTGTTTTTAACATTTGTGCTGGCTTGTTATAGAGAAGTGGCCTCTCTTCACTGGTTCTAACCATCCCCTTCTCTCACCAACCAGCTCATCCTGGAACATCAGGTGAGCTGAAAGGAAGGGCACAAATCAGTCTTTCCACAGAGAAATGCTTCCTCCTTTTGCAACTAAAATGAAAGGATTCACAGAACAGGAGATATGGCTGGAGCTTGATTAAAGCCTGCAAAAGGGATTTGAGCTTCAGCCCACAGTTATACATAGCTGAGCTGTAATTACTTTACATACAGTAATTATACTCTGAATGGAACATTAGCAAGAGATCATTAAATGCCTCCAAGGGGAAAAAAAATCGATAGTTGTTTGATTTCAACTTAATTTTCACAGTAAAATTAGGTTTTCCTCCCAACATAAGCACCGTGACAATATATTTCATGCTGCTGGACCTCTGTCAATCTGTGTTCCTTGACTCTCATGAAGAGGCTGTTCTAAAAAGCAAAAAGACAGAGGTCCCATTTGCGTGAATGTACGATGGGAAATCTGCAGCCTGGGTGTTCCCTCCACGGGAAAGAGACAGGTAGAAGCATGAGATTATTCTCCTCCACTAAAACACGTGTATCTTATGCGCGCTCAGCTTCTGTTTCACAGTAAGTTTGTGAATCCTCTTTCCGTGCTTGGTGCAGCAATGCCCTCCTTGGCATTCTTCTTCATGTTCTGTCAGATCATTCTCATCGCATAGGTGACAGCTTGCCTACCCGGCTTATCTTCTTGAGCTGTAGTGGTGGGGAACCACAGTTCCCATCGCAAGGCAAACAACATCAAATATTCAGCCAGGATACCGTGCAGTGGGCATTCATTTATGTGTACACCTATCTACAAACAACTGCTATAAAAAGAGGCATTTGGGCAACAGAGTAAGACGACACCTCGAACATATTTTCTGGCAAGTATTTAAGATGGACTTCAAGCCTGTACCAAGTATTACAGTATGAGAATCCTTACTTTTAAGAAGGATAAATGAAAAGTGAGGTTTCCAGAATGTCTGAACACAGAAATATTACATTTCTGAGCATGTGACTTTGCTTGTGTAGACAAAATTAAAGTTGGAAATTCAAGAGCTGCTACTTAAAATGCAGACAAGAGATAATAATGTAATGCTAGCGGTGGTAATGCTTCACCTTCTCTACTAATCAATTCTCAAAAGCCACAAAGAGAAGAGAAGGCTTAAATTGCTACTACGCAGGGAATACTTTGAGTTAATACCACATGTGCATCTCAGAAGTGATAAATAGAAAAGAAAAACAAAAAACCCCCCAAAACCAGAAACAGAATTCAAAGAAATAATTCAAAATGACCTTAAAAAAATCCTCCCAAGCTCTTGTATCAATCCAATACCAAAAAAACTCATGACAGTGAGCTTTCCGAGCCTAAGTAGTGTAGCTGGCCAGTAATCAATGCATTTATATCTAGATAATGTCTGAACATCACAAGTCAGAATTCTCCTGCAAGAGAGTCACAAATGGTGACTGAGTGCTGAACATGCACTGGCAGGTTTCACGTGCACATGGTTGATATCAAAAATAGTTGTCCCCACAACTGTAGTTACTTTATATGTGCAATCTCATAGCAAAGTGATTTTTTTCAGCTGCCAAATTAAGTGTGGGTGTCCTTAATTTTCTTCTGACTGAGGAAGGATGCTGTTTGATGCATATTTGTGCTGGAAACCTAGAATCAACAAATAATCCAGCAGATTTGAAAGATTATATTAGATGATAGTGTAGTTTTCACAGAAGGCATTTAACTGCCTTTCTAAATATTTTGATTGGTCCTGTGAACATTGTTGTTTTACAAAATAAACAAGAAAATGTTTGAGACAACATCAAAATCATGTTGCAAAACACCAAATTTTAAAGTTCTTTCTCCAGTACATTTTTTAAATCTGTAATAGTTATCATTTTAAACTCCCTTACATCTGTAAATCAGACAGCATCAATCAAAATAAAAATGCACTGCCTTCTAGGAAACTCAACTTACTAAACTGTATCCAAGATTTTCCAAGGGTTAGCAATGTCTGGTGATTGCAACAGTGGTTTAGTATTCTGAATATAAAACTAGTTCATCGCTCAGCCTGCATTCTGAAAATGTGTTTCAGTGTTTCAAAAACATTTTGCTATGTTTTCGATATATTTCGATACCATATTGCCGTAAAGTAGCCAGTCAGAGAATGGATTATCAACCCACGTTAATTACAGAGATTGGCTAGCAGTGATTCCCAGCTTTTAAACTCTGGATACCCTAGGGCAGATGTCAACAGATTAATTCTAAAAGGTCTGAAAAAGGCAAATTAAAAATTACCGTACTAGGGCATAAGTGTACCCTGCATATCATACTACATATCACATAGGTTTTATCTTTTGTATCTCATTCACCTTACATGTGTTCTGAGAATTACAAATTTTAATTTCCTAACTTTGCATATTTTGATTTTTTTTTTTTTTTTTTTTTTTTTCAGCAGACAGAAAACTGTCAAAGAACACATGCCCAAGCCTCCAGTTACCTTTGGGAACCTCCCTAAAAACATGTAATTTACGTACAGAGCATCTTCATTGCTCTCGCTTCCAAATGCTCAGTCACAAAGCCCCAAGTCCTTCGACAATTTAAAAAAAAAACCAACAAAAAAAACCCAAAAAAAAACCCCCCAAAAAAAAAAAACCAGAACAAAAAAACACACACAAAAAACCTAGCGTAGTCTCTCCCAGCAAGACTTCCCGCTGTGTTTACTTCCATTTATTTATTTTTTTTTTCTCCTCTCTGAAAGAACATAGTGATAAAAACATGGGTTGTAGAGACGCTGGTGAATTACTAAATGAAACAATCTGCCAGGTTTGGAGTGGAAGGTGATGATGTAGAAAGAAGCAAGGAGGAGGGAGGGGGCAGAAGAGCTGCCTCTCCCCATTTTGGCATCATTAGGGGGTACCAAAGGATAGAAAACCCTCCTGTTTCAATGGAAACTTGGTCTGTCTTGTGCCAGAGTCGACCTCTTGCCCTTCTTTGGAGCACCTGTGTTTGGTTTCTGCTACCCCATAAGGTGGGTTAGCAGGACAGACAGACAAAGGCAGCTGCCCTGTCTGCCTAAAGGATCTCACATGAGAGGGGGAAAGAGGGTCATGCACTAGCCAAAATCCCATTGTTTTTAAGATATCTGCTGGAATTCCGTACTGGACTTACTCCCTCCTGCAGGTACAAATGTAGCACATGTCACAGAATGCCACAAAATAACACAGGCTTGATTTTTGTCAACAGGGGAGTTTTACTCCTGTGTAACTTCATCTATATGCATGCAGCTATTCCCAGGAGTGTCACATCAGTACTGGAGAAGGGATGTACCCCAGGACTGTTAACAGAGGATGTGTGGGAACCATGAATCTCATTATAATGCTGCACTAATGAAATACTTTCTGCGTGTAAGTTGCACCCCAGCTGCTAGCTTTGAATCTTGTAGCCTCGCAGGCATTGCCTAATCTTCTCAGAGGCTATTCGTTGGAAAAAATATTACATTTTATGTTAAATTCAGGGAGTAGGTTACGCTATTGGTTTCCATCCTTTAGAAATTGATGTGTTGAGAAAATTTTTTATTATATTAATAATATGTGTAGTAAAAGCCCAATGTAAGAATTTTTTCAGACTTTGGAGAGTGTTGTAGAAAAACCTTTCTCTAGGCTACTGGGTAGCTGCTATCCAAGCAGCTTCTTAAATACCTGTTCCGTAGGTGGAAAGAGGCTAATAGTGATAGATATTTGTGGCTACAGATCCCTCTCTGCCCAGCTAGCCTTGTTCTAAAAAAAGTAGAGAGCTCCTGTGGTTTTTGAGCAGCTGTCACTCAGGTTATACATGTGTAATGGACAAATCCTTTCCGAACTGCAGGCATGGTTCTTAAGGTGCTTAGCAAAGATGTTCTTGGAGCAGTTCCTCTTATCCTAGAAATGTAATCATCTGAGCCGCTGCTTTTGGTTTTCAGTTCAGCATTACCATTTTAGAACACGCCTGAATTTCTTTTTGTTCAAAATCAGAAACAAACAGCCTGACTTGAATTTTCAAATGTATAGAAGTGCAAAGAATGTATGTGATCTGTCTACAAGTAATAAGAAAATAGTGATGTTTGAAAGTGAAAGATGAGAAGAAAATATACGGCTGCGATAAGTAAGAGCCTTCCTTTGACATATTTTGCAAATGTACAATTATATTACAAAGAAAACTCTTACCTTCCATAATTGGGTAATAGGAGTAGATTAATAACTATTTGTAGTTTATAGGCTCTAGCCTTCTGAAAGGGCTGTAGAAAGAATATTCCACAACAAGTGGGCAATGGAGAGTGTTATATATGAATCTATAACGTTCCACTGCCTTTCAAATACTACAGGCTTATGTTTGTGGAGTAACAGAAGCTGAGCATAATCCTGTAGTATATTTTTTTCACCACTATAAACACCTTTAATTTTTACAAACACTCAAGTTCTGAACAGACAGCGTTCAGGCAACTTGAACTAGACAGCGCTAGAAGCCCTGTCTATAATGACTGAAAATGTATTTGCTGTAGAATTAGTCAGCGTGCTCCTGTAAAAAGACCGGCACTGAGCTATTTTTTATTTTCACAGTAAGTTAGTTATTAATTAGAGCTCATACAATGTTGGGAACTTTGACATGTAACATAAGAAATTTTTTTTTTTTCCAAAATATCCACACATTTTCTTTCCTTCTGTAACAGTGTATCTGTTATTCAACTCTAATTCTGAGCTCCAAAACCAAGAGCCGACCTGTATGTCTGATTCATTAACTGCCAGTGTTTGTAAATAATGCTCCCACATATCCAGCATTTACAGGATTCATTGGCATGACTTTAGACTGTGCAGTTTGATTTTTCTTCTTTAAAATTGCAATGATACTTAAGATGTACTCTTTCTACCTAAAAAAAAAAAAAAAAAAAGTATGAACTGACTTGCAAGCAGTTTCTTGCATGCATGTTTCTACACTGAAATATGATATTATGTAACTGACTCCAAATTTAGGCTCTTCAAATTAAATTATATGGGCACAGTAATAATCAGTAAAAGTGAAGACTTGGCCCTAATGAAATCAAGCAACAAACTCCCATTGATTTAATAGAGTCAGGTTATAATCGCACAACTGATTACTGATTTATAGACAGACCTGCACAGGATGAGACTTCCATCCAAGCAGATCTCTAGCTCGCTCTACTGCAGCACAGATGTGCTCAGGAATACTTGCCTGAGGGGCATGGACCCAAAATAACTATCTTTCCTCTTAAGAAATCTTAATCCTTTAACATGACGGTTCCTCTTGTACATACCTAGGGATGCTCTGTCTAGTTCCGTGAACTTTATTTCCATACCCGTTACCAGAAGTAACACCCTACTCATATAGAATCACAGAATGGTTTGGGTTGGAAGAGACCTTAAAGATCACCTAGTTCCAACCCCCCTGCCATGGGCAGGGACACCTCCCACTAGCCCAGGCTGCTCAAAGCCCCATCCAGCCTGGTCTTGAACACCTCCAGGGATGGGGCATCCACAACTTCCCTGGGCAACCTGTTCTAGTGTCTTGTCACCCTCATAGTGAAAAATTTCTTCCTAATGTCTAATCTTAAATCTCCCCTCTTTCAGTTTATATCCACACACAGATGGAATGGCATATACACTACACAGAGAAAGTGTTGCTGTAAGAAATCTTAATTATGATTGTAGCAGTATTGTATGAGGGATCACTAAGACACCTCATCCAGACCTCTTCTAGATAGGTTTGGCTTGAAGCACCTGAAAAAATGACACACAAAATGTCAAATTTAAACACGGAAAACATCCGAGTGAAAAAATTTGTTTTGCGGCAGCAACTGTTCTGCAGATTTTCCTGCGTATCACATATATGCAGAACTGAAGGTAAAACTTTTTGAGACCACACAAAACCATTCCACGTTATGGTTATATAGTCATAGTATAGGGGTTTTTATATATACATATTATAAAGATTCGTAAAGTTCTCTGACAATACGGCATAGAGGAGAGCCCGAAGAGTGAAAGACATAGAGGTAATCAGTAATATTTTTTATTAGCGTGTTTGTTCGCATGCCCTGTCCCTCGCCGTGCCGAAGGGCGGGCAGATGCCACCTCCCCGCTGTCGCTGGAAGGGGACACGGCCCGCGCCCCCCGAGGGGACTCCCGCTTCGCCGCCCCTCCTCGAGCGAAGCGCCTTCCCCCCGCCCCCGCGGAGCAGCAGGCTCACCGAAACCCCCCGGCTCCTCCTCGCGTGATTTTTCTTCCCCGCCGGGAGCAGCCGTGGGCGCCGGCCGCGGGGTCCCGCAGGCGCTGTGGAGGGCGGCGGGGAAAGCGGCCCCGCTGTGCCCTCCCGCCGCCGCCCCAGGCCCCTCGCCTCGCCGCTACCACCTCAGGCCGCCGCCCCGGGAGCGGTACTCACCGGTGACACGGATGGACTCCAGCATGGTGCTCCGCCGGGCGGCGTCGCTGGCTTCGCCCCTCCGCGGCGGGCTGGGCTGAAGCGGGCGGCGGGCTCCCGCCTCCTGGGCGGGGAGCCCTGAGGGGAGGCGGGGAAGGAGGCAGCTACCGACGCCGGCCTCGACGCCTCACCGGAGCCGGCCCGGCCCCGCCGCGGCCGAGGGAGCCCGGCTGGCAGGAGTGCAGCGCCCGCCCGGCCCTGCGGACTACATGTCCCGGCATGCCCTGCGGCGCCCGAGCGCTGGCCCGGCCAAGGCGCGGGGGAAAGTGCATCCTGGGAGTTGTAGTACAGGGGGCGGGGCGGCCCCGCCGGTGTCCCGGGATGGCCGCCGGCGGGGCGGGCACCCACACGCTTCATCACACCGGCACGGCTTGGCGGGAGGTGCCAGCAGCATTGAGGGGTTTCCAGCGTTTAGCAGGCATCACTTGCATTGAATCCAGCGACTGCGCGGCAGTAGGTTGATAATAATCGACTGTCATCATTGCTGTAGTTGATAGTAATTGGTATGATTGATAATGATCAGCTGGGCCTGAGGCTGGCAGAGAAAGGACTGGTGGGACAAGGGTGCTCAGCAGGGTATGTGCCACCCGGGGAGAGCACGACAAGGGGCCGTCGCCTCTTCCTAAAGAGGAATTGCATCAGAGCAATGGTTTGGGGCAATAACTAGGTTTTAGTAACCGAGAATTTTGATTCATAAGCAATACATAGAATTTAAAGCAGAAGAGAGACTTTATATTGCACCCTTTTCTTGCTTTACTTGTTGTGCAATCTGTTGCTTTGCTTGTGAAACCTTTGACTCCTTGAAACGTAATCTGCATGATTTAAAATGCCTATTGAATATCAAATAGGAACAAGTTACTCTACCGTTGCGATTACAGTTGTGTAACCAATTAACATAGGCATGGTACAGGAAGATTTTCTACTCTTCGTGCAGAGTTAAGGGCTTTACTGAAGTCAGATTACACAAGAATGCATTTTAGTATGTTAGTGCATTTACTTTTCTAAATGGTCAATGCTTAAGGGAGAAAGTAATTTAAAGTGACTTAACAGCACAATAGTGCTCAACATACATTAAGGAGGTTGTAGTGAGGTGGGGGTTGGTCTCTTCTCCCAAGTAACAGGTGATAGGACAAGAGGAAATGGCCTCAAGGTGTGCCAGGGGAGATCTAGGATGGATATTAGGAAAAACTTCTTCGCCGAAAGGGTTATCAGACATTAGAACAGGCTGCCTAGGGAAGTGGTTGAACCACCATCCCTGGAGGTATTTCAAAGACCTGTGGATGTGGTGCTTAAGATCATGGTTTAGCGGTAACTTGGCAGTGCTACGTTAATGGTTGCACTTGATCTTAAAGGTCTCTTCCAACCAGAACGATTCTATGCAAATGTAGTCATCTGCCAGGGAGAGGAGAGCTGGGAAGTTGTGTGCTGCTTTGGTTGAATAGCTTAAATGCGTGCCACGTTCCCTCCCATCAATAAATTCATGCTTGCAATGCACTGTACACATTGATTCTCTCCATAACATCTTCCTATAAGGTATGAGATCTGTTTGTATCATCGCATAAGCAGGGATGGAAAGTCCACAGGTCACACCTCATTGATGTTTCTGAGAACGCCTTTCCATGTCCTACCTGGAAAAGTTTTACTGAACTTCATTAATCCTTCTTGTAGACACTTGCATGTATGCAATCACGCGACTGAGCAGACACTGATCAGATAGTTCTCTCTGCTTTCATATCACTCTTCACAGGCAATAATTATTATTTTTTTAAAAAAGAGTTTAAAGCACATATTTTCGTTTTATTTACTACTGTCTCACAAACAGTCAGAGACAGGCACTTTTAAGACCAGCTATGAAAAGACTGAGGTGTCATTTTTCTCAGTCTGCTAATGAAGAGCTAGTGCTGAAACACACTTCTACCTAGCTGACAAATTTGATGTCCCTTTTAACTTGAATTCTTTGAGGAACAGAGAAGATATATGCTCTGTCAACATGTCTAAGTTTAACCTAAAATACCCTCTAAAGTACTTTGCTAACACTGTTGTATCTAGAACCCGCAGGCTTGTCTCCAAATTTCAAATAGCAGGAACTGAATAAACACTTTTAAATTTAGAGAGACAAAGCTATGACTAATGGGTTAGAATTTGCTTGTGATGCATGGTAACTACAGAAAAAAATCCCAAAACAGTGAAACAGTGCAGGCATTGCAAATAATCAGCGCAGCAGATGAAGAAATGATAGAGGGTTGCTACGTTGTAAAGTCAGTGTACCATTTTACCATAACCCCCAATGGTTTTGCTATGTAGACCCTAAATTATCTTCTTCAGGATGATACTTCATACATGCCTGGAAGCCATAGCAATGAAATCAGTAACTCCAGCTTTTGATGTTTATTTTACACATCTGTCCCCCCTCCTTCCTCCCTCTGGTGGATGCCTTCTCTCCATGTTCCTCATCTCCTGCCCACTTCTCCCTGGTGTCTGAGAGTCCTTTTTCACCGAGCACTTGGTATTCAGTCACCCCTGAATCTGCTGCCCGTGCCTTTTTTTGTCTCTTCCTGCCAGCCTCTTTCCTTTGCAGGGTGGCTTGAAGGTTTTTTTAGGTCATGCTAGCTCCTGGCTCTAGCAGGAGGATGCCAAAGGCAGTAGCAGAAGGCATGGAGGAGGGATGCTAAAAGGCCACCTGCCCGTTTGCTGCTTTGGCTCTGAGCAAGCTTTGTCACATTTGTTGATTAAAAGCGTAACATAGAAAGCTCAGTCAAGAAAAACATTACTAAGCATCTAAATGCTTATATATAAAATACTATATATATATTCAATATACGTCTAACAGTTCTGAACTCAAAGGTGTCTTAGCTTGCAAGTCTGTCTGGATGGGCAGTGGGAAAAAGGAGGAGCTCCTCTTTCATGGAAAAATTCCTGGAGGCTGTCAGTGCAGCTGGCATGGATGGCATTGCAGCGAGGTGAGGGGACATGGGGACAAATGGTAAGGTTTACATGAGACACACTGTGGATTACAGCTTAAATAACACAGTTCCACAATACAGATAGATCTATATCTTGGTATCACTTACCCATTGTTAGGAGGCAGAATTAAAGCTGACGTGCATCTTGTATTTCAGCTTCAACATAACATTACTTCCAGAGATAATTTCAGATTTACCTGGTCAAAAATACTGCAATGTTTTGCATGCAGAAGAGTATCTTTACAGAAACATTAGCATCAATAAGCTCTGCAGCATATAGAGTCTGGAGCAGCGATACATTTTATTGATTTCTACATCTGTCACAACCTAACACTGCAAAATTCAAACACACACACATGTATATATAAATATATTTGTGTATATGTGCATTTGTATTTAAAATATGCATATACGTATATATACAAACACTTGTTTTACTGTCGATTTAATTTGGTTCCTCCCCCATATTCACACCATCTTTCTTCCATTTCTCTGTGCTGACAAGAAGGAATTTCTGAGGAACTAGGAAAGCTGAGAACGAGAGTCCTTAACTAACTCTGCCTAATTTGGCACAGCTTCAGGGCTATCAGAATGGCAAGGTTAGCCTCCCCTCCCTGACTTAATGCCTCTTAGCTGGCTGACTGAACAACTTCATTGACCAAGTGACTCCAACTGACCGTCCTTCCAGCCATTTTCGTTCTAGAAACTCCAGAAATGTCTAACGTTGCTGTCTGATGCCAGCTGGGTCCTACGTTTCTAGTACACAGCAAAGGCAGCACGTGCTTGTGGGAGCTGCTTACTCATACAGTCTTATTCAATGGGACTGCTATTTTAAGTTGCCTTGAAGAACACAACTTGATATGGCTCCAGTATTTGGATTGATTTACCCATTGAAATTGTCCCCACTTTAGGCTAAGGAGGCTTGGCCCAACAAGGGGAAACAAAATGCAGGCAAACCTTGTGGTAAAGTTCAGAGAAGTGAAAGCAACGCAAGATCCTCGTGATGTGAACCTACAAATGTAGCTGACTGTTGTCCCGTTATCGTATGGGGAAAAAAAAAAATCAGAGATGTCTACTGTACACTCACAAATGCACTTATACCTACTAAGAAAAAAGAAGCTGCTTTCCTATGGCAGAGAACTGGGTTATATAAATTAGTCAGAGTCAAGCTTGCACGTGCGGTATGGACTGAGGGACTAAAGCACCCCCCATGACCTTTCTTCTTCTAACCATCTGCCCACTTCTGCAGCATCACCTCATGACTACTGGGGTCCTTCTGGGAAAGGCAGGATGTTGCCTTGGGCAGTGGCAGGCAGGACGGACAAGGCAGGACAAGGAGGCAGGACTGGCAGGCAGCCCTGGCGCAGGCTGCCTGCCGAACTGCAAGCACCTGCAGATGAGTCACAGATACTTTGCTGTGGCAACACAAACACCATGTCAGGCAGCACAGGGCTAACGACGATCCGCCCCCACCCATATGATGAGGATTTTTAAAATGTTCGTACTTTGTCTTTGGGCCTTTTGAAGTCTGCCAGCTCTCCTGTGGTGCTGGGATAATTTCAGTTGAAAAGCAAATGTTTTCATAGTGATGCATTACCCTTTTTTGCTGATCAGGTGGGGACTGAGAAAAACACAGTGTTCTTCTCCCTATTGCTATCCATTTCCTTATCCCATCCTATTCCACACCCCCTACCCAATCCCCTATTTTTAGCAGCTCCATGATGTACAACAGACTTAGGAAGTGAAAAGGGGATATCCAAGAAACACAAAACACCTTCTCAGCAGCATTTTACAAGATGCAATTCATGCGCATTGTGCTTTGGAGAAAGAGGCCTCACCTGCATGCTGGGGGCCAGCGCTCTCCTGGAGCTGGAGCCCCAGCGCTGGGAGCAGGGGACCCTTCACAGTCGACTTCAGTGGGCAAAGACCCAGCAGCTGGGGAAAGAGCGATGGTCTACTTCTTCATCAAAGCATTTCATTTCATAGAACATCCAGATCCTCTCACCTAGGACAGGATCTGTTGAGCAGAAGGGCTTTTGCCTGGCCTGGAGAAGGTGGTCTTCTGGTAAGTCCTGTTTTCAAGAAGCACCAGACTTAATGAGGGGCAGAACCCAAGTGTAAGCCCACTCTCTTTTTCTAGTTTCCAAGTACATGGCTGGCACTGGTATCTAGCTTTACCTTGCAGGTTCCTGCATAGTTTGTGGAGTTACATGGGGCTAGAAAACAGCCACGACTATTTTATCTACTCCATGGTGAATAATCCCCTTCAAGTGGCACCAGTGACAAATTCAGCTGATGGAAACAGTGTTCCGGCTTGGGAGATGCATAAGCCAAGACAGAGTTCTTTTCAAATTTTATTGTCCTCCATCTCATGTCTGGTTTTGGAGATTCCCTGGGTACCACTCTGTCACTGTGTTACTAGAGTCACAGAGTTGGAGACCCAGAGTCCCCAAAGTGGGGGACAGTGCAGGGCACACACCTTCTGCCATCTTCTGAGCTCAAAAGAGATTTTTGGATTAGACGTTTAAGATGACAAGCAGCCCATACCAAGCCACTTGCAAACTGTTGTCAGGGAGCAGCAGCTTCTCTTCATGGCCCAAGACCTCCACCATCTCCAAAGCCCCTGGAGGTATGGAGAGACGTGTTCAGGGCTCTGACAATCCTCACCACCACTGGGAGGAAGAAGGAAGAATTATTTAAAATAATCTCTTGGCCATTTCCATATCTTTTGCCTTCTTTTGTGTTTTATTGCAAGTATCATATCACACCGAGACATTCAGTGAGACTGTATTTCTATTATAGACTGCTACTTTATGTTTTATTCCATCAGATGTTTCTGTCCCTCTCATTAACAACGAGCCATGACCTTATTTTCATATTCCTTTAATTAATCTATTTTCCATGTCATAATAGTTTTTTAAGCAAATGCAGACTGAAATATTAGGGATATTTACTCATCTCTAACACAGCCTCAGTGTAATTATATATGTAGTTTCTACTGAGGCTGAGATGACTGTACTACCAGTGTCCCTCACGGGTACGTGTGTGGAAAATATAATCACTGTTACATTTTAACTGTGTTTGTTCAAATTTCAGGAGAATTTCTCCCTTTAAAACCAGCTGCTTCTTATTTCAGATGGGCGGGTTTTTTCCCAAATACTGAAAAAGAGATTTCCAAAGCAAAACACTAACCAGCCTAAATCCTGTCTAAGTAGCACCCTCTAGTGTAGGTATGCTACTATTGCAGAAAAGATTTCATGGATTTCTTTCAGAGGAATGACATGGAAAGTAAAGAGGGAAAAAAAAATCATGAATGCATGTAAAACCCCTTTCATACCCTTAGGTCTTTCCCTGTCTATCAAAGCATACAGGCTTCGCTTAACTTGGAGCACCTACTTTAGTTTTAAAAACTTCAAGGTAATCTTGTAGGTAACATTCTTGGCCTTACTTATGCATCATTTATGATTTGTGTGTCCTATAGTTTCATTTATTTATTTAAAATATGAGACTAAGATGGCAAGAATTAAGTCAGAAAATTATCACTTGTTGAGCTTACAGCATACTGAGTGTTCAAAAAAGGGAACAAGAGCTGATAGAACACTTTTTTGGTGAAAAATGTTTTTTCAACAAAAATGTCCTAATTTTCCCATCTTTCACAAAATTATTTCAAGAATATAAAATGTAATGCTATTGGGCTGGTGAAATTGCTGATGTGATTATGCAATTACTCCATTTGCATTATGTGATTATTCCATTTGCATTATGCTGCAGAGTTGCAAGCAAATCTCAGGTACTGTAAATTAACATCATGGTCTAAATTAGCATAATGGCACTTAAGTACTCTCAGGCCCTTTGCTTCATTTCAGAATTTTTATGTCAGCAAATGGTACAACTGTACTGTATGGATAAAGAACGAAAAGCGGGTATTTTATAACTGAGACACAAAAGAAGGCAGTCTAATTCCCCTTCTCTTCTGTAAATCAGTCAGGAGACCTAAATGCAAGGTCCTGAGAAACTTTCTGTGATTTAGTGATACAAATGCAATATTATACTGAGAGAATTGTGAACATAATAAATCTTTTCAGAGTGCATGACAGGCAAATGTTTCTTAACTCCCACAGCCTTGTAAAAATGCAGAGTTCAACCACCCGAAGATTTTTTTCTGAAACTGAGTTCACTTGACAACTGTCTCCTGTTGTTAATGAAATATGAGTTTTGTCTCATTCCTTGTTTCACTATTTTTCCATGTTAATATGTTTTCTCTTCTGTCCTTTTATCCTGTTTTCTTTGTTGCCTTCCCTTGTTATTTGCCATTCTCCGCTCTTCTCCTTTTTTTTTATTATTTCTCCCCATAATGTTTTTGCTTTTCCCTTCCAGCTTTGATTTCTGTGTGATCTTCCCTCAGTCACACCTCATACAAGATGGTGCATGTCAGCTCTGACAACAGTTAACACTAATCCATCAACGTCATCATATGGTAATTTAGTGTACAATATAAATGACGGTGTGCTTTTCCAGCCTTTAATATAAATGGTGCCTTCAGCAAGCCAGTGTTTTCTTGAGAACCTCCCTGCAAAGGACAAGTGAGAGAATAAACAAAATTCACACTGTTTGAAATTCATTCTGTACATGCTGAAAATGTACCATATTTCCCCCCAGCCGATGTCCAGTTTAAGGGATTTTCCCCCCAACAACAGTTACCAAGGCAGATTAATAAATGAAGCCTTTTGGTATGGTAAAGCACAGTCCTAGCTGCAAGTTGGTCTGTAATGGCTACGGGGTCTCACATTCCTTTAGTCTGGTTGAGCTAGTGATCAATTTCCTACTCAGGCTACTAGAAGCGAGACTTGTGCTCTGAGCATTGCTAATTTAAATCCATGTCACATATTCAGTTACTTACTCATAAAACCTGTCTTATTCCTGACAGAAATATATTCCTTTACTGGATAATGTCAGCCTAAGTTGCCTCTGTGATTATCATAGGAGCTGACAAAAGCAGTATAATCACCTTTGGCTTGCCACAGAGAACAGGTCCTAAATGCTGCCCATCAAAATGTTTCTGATGACGTAGTATTTGCAATAGAAAATACAGATTAATCAAAACCATTGTGTTTTGCCATACTGTGGACCAGCCTTTCTATTCATTGTTTGGCAATAAAATTGCCTTTTCTGAGGCCAAGTCTCTGGCATGCTAGGATATTCAAGGGGATCAGAGGGCACAATATGGTCTTCATTTCAGTGTTACTGAGGAAAGGATGGATATTATATACTTACTGCTCTTCTGTAGTGCAGGACTACCTCATACCCGGGTCCTGGTGTGGTGCTTGTGAAGAGGGGAATCTCTTACAGCCTGACTTCACCTTGGGCACTGAGGCATGGAGACCAGCCACCATCCATCCTCCAGGATGCACTGGGGGCAAGAAGATGGCAGATTAGGGGAGGGGGATGTCCATGCTGGTGGCACAGTCCTCAAGAACCTCTGCAAGGGCTCTCCCCTTGCCTCTTTCCCCAAGTTAAGCCCTTTGTCTGAAGTCACTGGGATGAATTAAATCAAATGGGACGATAGTCCAGAAACAATGATGCGCAACACTGTGTACTACACTATACATTTGATTCTCCTCTCTACGGCATCCTGTGCAATCATACGTACCAGTGTGAAATGAGTATCAGAATCATGACAGCTCTCCAACAGATTAGCAGAAGCGTGAATTTTCTGGTAAAAAAAATGCCTTTTGAAGGTAAATCTAAACTATGAGGAATACTACAATGTACTGTATTATAATGCACTGTATTACCATGCAGTAGATTGAATCTGCTTGCAAGGGCAAGCTAGGTGAGCCTCAACTTTCACTTTGAATTATTTATCTGTGAAGAGAAGGAAATGACAAGTTGGAAAATAGCATTTTTCTCTAAATGACAGAATTACTGAGATTTTTTCTGTGAATCTAAGGAAGCATCTTGCTTTGGAATCAGAATCGTGAACTCAGTTTCTCAGCAGAAAGAAAGTTCTAGGAGATATTCTCTGAGGATTAACGAATGGAGCTATGCAGTGGACTACACCGGGATCAGCATTTTCACCTTCAATATTTTACATTATATGATTGTATTGGTATTGTAAGGAAGCCAGAGCTACAAAAACTTTGGCTAGTGCTCTCCTTATTAGTTAAAATGAGCTCCTTTCTTATTAAAGTGCTAATACAAACTTCTTTCACCTTCTGAAAATGAAAATATACCCCTGAAAACAGCCAATAAGCTTGACGAATTTTTGAAGGAAAACTTGGGAAAGTAAAAAAGTCTTTCTTGCCATGTTAAAAGACAAATGACTGGTTTCTGTGACCATGCTCTCAATTCCCATGAAAACTGCGAGCCAGCAAAAACCGTTCCCCAAGTGCTTTGTATTGTGTTATTTATTGTTACAGAAAGGATTACTTTTCATTAGCAAGAAGAAATCTTAAACCATGTCACATGGGGTGAGGAGGCAGTGAAGGGTGTGAGTCATAATTTTTGAATGCAAAAGTCTGGCATAAAATATAACACTGTTCAGCGGGCAGAGCTGGCTCATTGTTTGACTGGTTTCAACATGGCATTCCTTTCTTTCCCTCTCTTTTTCTTTATGTCTTCAGATTGTGAAACATCAGTTGATTTTTTCGATAAATTGCAAATAGCTTTATTAATTTATTAAGAAAAAAATAACCCTGACTGGAAATTTCATTGCGATGAGCCATACCCCCCACCATTAGGCAGACAACAGATCTCGCAGCCATTTTATAGCACCATTCCTGACTTTCTTTTGCTCTTTGGAGTGATGTAAGCATAAGATATATTTAGTGTCCATTGCTCTCCTGGAAGACAGACATAAGCCCTTGAGAAGATGAGAAACTAAGTATTCTATTTATTTCTAGCAGGGCCCCATTGAGTCTGGATCAAAATGATGAAAAAATTATTGGCTCTATAGAGACCAAAAGGAAAGGACATTTGTCGCACGCACATTGCATTTTAAGCAGTTATACATTCCTAGGAGTCTCAATTTCATTTTTCAGAATATACTTTATAGAAATATTTTTTAAAATAAATTTATTTTACAGAATAAAGCATGACTGTTTCCCTCTTTTTTAGTATTAAATAGCAGATTAGATTATTATGTACACTAACAGTGCAGCTAACACCATTTTGGTTGCCCCCCAGGCTAAGCATCATTCACAATGCCGTATCATTTGAAAGACGATAGCAATGGATGGCGCTAAGTTTGGAAATGCACCAACGACAGTTGGAGCTGCACTGTATAAATCTCACAGATCCACATGTAGAGCAGAAAGTATGTTTAAATTGCAATAATTCTGTTACACTGAAAGGGCTCAAATTGTGCATGACTTCTCTTCTGGTGTAGCAGAAAAAAAGAAAAAACTTCAAGGAAATTCTCTATTTTAATTTTTTGCTGATGTCTTTGAGCACCATATTAGCTATTTTGTCTTCTGGTATTTGCCTGCACTGATTCTCCACTGCTCCATTAAAGGAATGTTTCTGTTACTTCCCAGTGATAGCTATAGCTAGTTTCTCTTGAAGGAAATAAAGCCTGTCCTTTCCTATCACTGTACAGGCTGGTTCATAGCTTATGAGTGATGATTCTCATCTGCTAAGTCCCATTTTTCACCCTGGTGCGTGGCAAATTCTGACGCTGCACCAGGGGCTGCTCCAACCCGCATTTATTTGAGAACAGTGCAGAGATATTTGTTGGCCAGGGTGTCCAATCTTGAAGGTTTCTTTAGAAAAGGCTTATTTGATATTGTATTTTGTAGATTCTGCTGCACGCTGATGCCATGCTGTTTGCAAATAAGGCATCGGAAAGATTTTGTAATGAGGGATGACTAGAGGAGTGTGGTTTGTTTAGCAAGGCAAAGCAAAGGTTGGAAGAAGAAATGACTGCTGCCTATAAATATTCCAAGAGGCAAGAAGCACATCACTCGGGAAGAAGGGCATTCATGCAAGGTAATGAACACTATTTGCATACAAGCAAAAATGTATAAAGGGGTGTCAATATGTATGGATAGACTGGAAATTTGAGAAGGCTTAGTCGTTTGGGCAGTCAGGCCTATAGGAACCTCCTGGAGGGAACAGCAGAAACACAAAAAAAACCCCAAAACCCAAGCTGTATTTGCATTCAATGCATTTACGGGGAGTTTGAGATGGTGCTCGGATAGCAAGGACTGGATCTGAGCACCCGCTGGGTCTCTGGCAATTCAGCATCACGAACACTTGCACATCAACAAGCAAAATGGAGAAGAGGGCAGCCAGAGGAACTGGTGGGTGAAGTTTGATAAAGCCACGAGCCGTTAAGGCAAAGAGAAATCTAAAAGCATTGAGAAAGGGCTGTGACTTTCACAACTGCACTGGGATTAGTATCCTCTCCACGGAGTAACATTAAAATCACGTTTCCCTGTCAATGCCAGCTGAAAATTTGAAGCTTCAAATGAAAAACACTGGGGGGCGACTCCTACCGAGCAGCTGCTGCATGATGTGGAGTCAACCAGGCAGTACTGCTCTACTGGCACGTAAGGGAAGTAAAAGCCTCAGTGTTCTTTAAAAAAAAAGATACAGTTTGCTCCCGGCGCGACTGACGAGGAGGAGAAAGTGAGGGTGACAGAGGCGCCATGGCTGAAAGTCCTCCCTGCACACAACACACGGAAACCCTTGGGCGGCGCGACCACAGGCAGGGGTCAGACCTAGAGCCCGGTGCTGCAGCACCCGAAGCCAGAGCTGCTCCCGGAGCTGGGAAAGGGAGGGCCAGCCCGGCCATCCCAGCGGCGACGGTGCTCGTACCAGCCCGCCGCGTCCCTTCTCCCTCCCCGCCCTCTCCCTCACAGCGCAGGCGGCCCGCCAGAGGGGAGGGCGAGCAGGGCCAGTTGCCGTCGGATTGGACAGCTCTCCTGTCAATCAGTGCCGGCCGCGGCTCGGACGGGGTAGAGGGCGGAGCGCGCCCCGGAGTCAACGTGGTCGCGCGACCTCGCGCATGCGCGGTTGAGGCGGGCGCTGAAATTCAAATCTGAGGAGCGGTTGGGGCGGCGGTTCGGCCGTTCTGTCTGAGGGAGCGGGCGCAGCGCGGGCAGCGGCAGCAGTAGCGATGGACCCGTTCACTGAGGTGAGGGCACGGCGTGGGTAGGCCCCCTCCCCGAGTCGTGAGCTGTGGAAGGGAGGGGGCCACGCCCGGGGCTTGTTAGTGGTGGGGGCCGCAGGGACAGAGGGTGGTAAGGGCCGGTCGGAGGCCGCAGGGGAGCTGCTCCTTGTGGCGGAGTAGTTTCTCCCAGTCTTGGCTAAGGCCCGTCAGCACCCCGCGTCGCATTATTCTGGGAATTCGTGGGCTTGTAGAGAGCCTCCTTCTCTGCAACGGGGAGACAGCTCTCCTTACCAGCTCTCTCTGCCCCCTCGTTTTGCTCGTACCTCCAACATCGTAGTCGCCCAGCTACCTGTGAGGTGTCAGGTCTTTTCCAGGAGAGGACAGAGGTTATTCGTGCAAGGGTTTGCGAAGGAGAGGACCTCTTCTAAACCAGGCTGATAGTTGGTTGAATTTCCTAGCGCTTTAGTGTTTGCCTTTCACGTGCGACTGGCAGACAAGATTTTCGGCTGAGACCTAATGGGAGTGGTTTTGACACACATCGTGCCTGCCATACCTAAAGGCCAAGCATGAAGTATGCCCAAAGAAACGACCATCTGATTAAAAATGCATTTTATGTGACATTATTGCTGCCTGTGATCGGTCTCTTTCATTGGCAAGGACAGTTCGTTCCTCTTTTTTTAAAAGAAAAGGAAGTTGTTGGGGTGGATTTGCCTGTGTCTGCTTGAGTTTTACAAAGGCAAAACTGTAACAGAATGAGTGGAATTGACTGGCTTGAACCTTTATGAAGGTTGGAAATTTCTTAAAGATGTTGTACTGTATTCTGATTTTATGTGTGACAGATGTAAAGCTGTGCAGCTGTCTTGTGAATGCTTTGAGAAATGTGTATGTAAAAATGGCCTTCAATCCACAGCCCATCTAAGCAAAAATCTAAACTTATTTAAAAAAAAATCCAAATCAAATACATTGGTGAAATACTCTCTCCTCCCTCTGAAAACAACCTGTTTCTCAAACTGACATACTTAAATAAATTGACTGCCCAAAAAAGGTGATTGCACAGATCTGATTTACAAAGCTGAACATAAGGTATTGATCTGAACATATTTACTAAATGTGTTATGCCAAAGCAGATTTACCCTACTCTCATGTAAAAGCTTGCTAAGTATAAACATCTACATCCCTTCTTCCTTAATTGGTAGTGAGTGACATGATCCAACTAGTCTTAAATAAACTTTAAGTGCAGACTACTGAATCAAGTTTAAAATGGTTTTGCATGCTGGGAGATATTCCAACCTCAACACGCCCTTCTTGTAGATAACTGGCTTTGAAAAGCTGCGACCAACTGTGAGGCCACTCCTCAGAGTAAACTTCATTCAAATGTTGGCTAGTATTGCAGAATGCCTAAAATGTTGCCTTACCAAGAATGTTTATGCTGTGGAGGACATTCCATTGTTGTGTAAAGATCTGGCCTGTATTAGTATTGAACTTTAATAAATTTCCTCAAATAAGTTTTCTGAAAAGGAAGCTTTTTACCACCTACTATGAAGTATTTATGTTCCGTTTTGTTGTTGGTTTGTTGTTTTTTTTTTTTTAATTGTAACCTTTCCTTATCTTAACTATTTTCAGTTAATCTTTGTCTACAAACTACCATGCTCTGTTACTTGCAGGGACCTGGTGAGGCATTGTAAGTGTTGATTATGTAAAGCAGTGTAATTGGAGCCTGAATTGGACAAAGCATGCTGTTAATTCAATATTTGCTGATCACTTTATGGTAACAAACATTGTCCTGGTCTCGCTGAATTTAAGCTCAAATAAATCTTGGTATAAGATTCAGTGGAATGCTTTCAAATCAGACAGTTCTGAATTTAATGTTTGGCTTGATTAATCCTACAAGGAAAAAATGAATAAGCTTCTAAATCTCAACCAAATTATTAGTACAGAACACACTGAGGAGACGGTGCAGTGAATACTTTTTTAGGATTGCAATGAACATACAGGTTGTGACTTTCAGTTTATAGCTGATTGTATAGTTCACCTTTCTTGCACAAAAGACTTTGGTACTACAGAATATTGGAAATAGTCTGGGTTATTTTGTATTTTAAAGTACTTACTAACATTCATAGAGCAAAGTATGGTTTCCTAGCATGGAGGATGACCAAAGAGGAAAATTTGCATATCTGAAATTTGTTCCTTGCCTATGTTCCTTCAATGTCATGGATAAATTTTTTCCCTTTGTTGCATTCTGCTAGTATAACAGGGTAGTTGGAACAAATTCCTGTAATCACATATGGACCTAAGCATCATCTCTAATGCTGCTAAATATGTACTTTAAAACATACTTTTTTAAAAGCATTTAAAGTGGGAGGGCCTTTTCTGATTTATTTTTTTTTAAAAGGTGCTATTGCATTGCAAACCATGATCATCTAACTGTGACTTAGTAGTTCTTAGATTCCTGGATATAATAAAATTGGTATGTCCTACTTTGAAACTTTCACTGTCATCAGAACTCTTGGAGATCGTACTTGTGGCAAATACCCTGTTGATGAACTTGAAAAGTAAGTCTCAAGTTCTGGTGACTGGCTTACTCATCATGTGTAATAGCAGAGTTTGAATTAGAGCAGTTGCATGGAAAACTTGAGATACAAAAAGCCAATAGGAGCTGGAGTTCAACAACAGAGGCATGCATTCTTGGGAAGTGACATCCTATTTGTAACGACTGAAACTCCATTTTACTGAACTAACAAAACAGAAAGGAATGTGACTGTGTTTGAATAGAACTGTAGGAACACTGTTGTGGGAGATATAATCAACTTTGTGCAAGAAGGACGGTTAATTTATATAGCCTTGAAGACTTTATTTGTGTGGGTATTACCTGCACTTTGTAGCTCTGCCTTTTGGAAGCCGAAGTAAGGAAACTTGACACGTGGTCACAACTAGCATAGAACTTGCACTGAAAGGCACTCCTGGAATTTCATGTGTCTTTTCCCCCACCGCCAAAATCTACCTCTTCTTTGGAAGTTGGAAGTTAGAGAAGCTGATTTTTGCTTTCACAAAAAGCTGTTGAGATCAACATTCCATTTGTCTTGTGTTGTCCTACAATGGAACATTGTTTAAGACTTCAGCCTTAGACAGTTAAAAATGTGAAATGTGTATTTAATTGCTATGCAACAGATAATGGCTGGCACAGTTCTCACAATAATTTATGTGCCACCAAACAAGTGCAGTTTATATGCTTCCCTTTAAAGGCCATTAGTTCAATCACACAATTTCTTGTCTCAAAGTGCCTTAAAACCTAGATCAAAAGGGTAATTAAGTATGCTTTAGGTGTGATCAAACTGAGTGATGATTTATGAATGCAATATTAAAAAAGAAAACCAACAATAAAAACCCACAACAAAACCAACCTATTTCAAACTTGGATGCTATAAGGAAACACTTTCTACTAGTGTGGAACACTTACTAAAACATCTATTTTGTACGGAATATAATCATAGTACTCAAATTTCCAATAGATAAGGAATGAAAGAGAATGTTGTTGGGTAGCTTAATTGGTATCTCTTTATATGTTCTTCTGTATACAGACATACTGTGATAAATAGCCTATTCATTAAGACAACTAGTTATAACATTAGTCTATTGTTCCTAAAATTTAAGCCTGTGGCTGAGAAATTCACCTTTTGATTTAAAAGATGTCACACCAACATTTTGTTTCTAATATTAACAGCCATGCATTTAATTTGTTGATTTTCTTTTATGACCATTTGGCAACCGCTTCAATGTTGTTTATTTTGTTAAAGGGTTAATCAGGTGACTTGAACATATGCTTTAGCAACATGTCAAAAAAAAAAACTAGCAAGACTTGACTGTTCAAGACTGTCATGTGGTGATCTGTTACTTTCAAATATTTTTGACTATCTCAGGCTTTATAGAAGCCTTTTTTCTTTTTAATTTTGCCATTGCTTTTGTCTCTTTAGCCTGGTTAAAGCTAAGCTAATGGGAGATATTAGTTGATTTAATGACTGTAACTTTGGAACCTACTGGCTAGCTTCACCTCTTCTTAATAAAAGAGTAGGTGCCTAAAACTTAACTGCTTCTACAATTTTCATGAAAGTTTGTGGCTAGATGAAAAGGCCCAAACCACTTTCTCTGTGGAGAAAATGCTGCAGCTGTTGTCTGGTAGGCCAAAGAACTTTGGATAATCTGCAAACATGTACTGACCATCCAGATAGCAAGAAGGTAGCTTGGAACGTGCTACAGTGTGAGCTACCTTTTATCTAATAGTTACTTGTTGAAAATGGGAGAAGTTGTGGGTATTGCAATGGTGAAATCAAAGTGTGGAGATCAGGGGCTATCACAGTGAGAAAAAGGAGGTTGACAACATGTAGTTGGCAGTGTAGAAAATATGTTTTATTTGTTTGGCTGTCAGGAGGGGATAGCCTGTCAGAAAACCAGCCTTTAAATATTTCTATCGAGTTGCATTACAGTAGATCAATTAGCAACATCCGAGAGCTGCATTGTCACTACAGATTTCTGGTATTGTGCATCTTCGTATATGTTATATACAATTCAAACATTTTTAACTTAGGCTATTACTAGTTAACACACTTACTGCAATGTATAGTAACCCATAATTTATTCACTACTCAGAAACTCCTTGAAAGAACCCGTGCCAGGCGAGAGAACCTGCAAAAGAAAATGGCTGAGCGGCCCAAGATGGGAGCGAGACCCACAATGCAGACCAAGAGGGTCAGAGAGCCTTTGTTAGAAACTGGTAACTGTAACCAGGCACCTATTCCTGGCGAAGAAGGTATTTTGCAACAAGTTTAATAAAGATTGTCTTTTGATACAAGTCCCATCTCCTTTTTTCCTAAGGACAAGTGAAAACCCTTAGTGTTTGTCTTAAACTAAACAGCGATGGGTGCAGTTACCTGACCACTGGACTGAATATGGCTAATGTTTAACTTAACCTGAGAGCAGATGCTCCAAGTAATTAGTAAGGTATTTAAAAAGAATTGTATAATGCCAAAGATAGTGCCTTGTGCTTGGTAGAATTTGGGAAGGGCAGTTTTTTGGTAGGCTTGTCAGGGTATTAATAAATCATAACTTTATTTGCATTACAGTTTTGTACTCTCTCTGAAAATATTTTTAGATTGCTTGAATACTAATTTGCTTGAATACTCTAACCTGTACAGTGAAACCTGGTACAAAGCCATCACCATCAAAGAGGCTCTGCCCTGACAATATGGAGGTTCAAGCTTCCAGTTCGGAGAACGTACAGCCAGTTCCGTCAAGTTCCACAAACCATCATTATCCTAAGATGACTTCAGAGTTGCACGTAACTGCTTCTAACAGGGCTTCACTGGTTCAGCCTCTTGAGAAAGGAAAAACAAACACAGAGTCAGAAACTCCTGCAGCCTGTTCAGTCAAAACACGTATGCAGAAATTGGCAGAGCAGCGACGCTGCTGGGATAGTGAGGGTATGTTTCACTCATTAAGCAGTACTAGTGTTTTGCAGTGTTTGTATTGATGATGATGTTTGCTAGCAGAAGATAATTTTGTATGTGTGAATGATAAGGTTTTCATAAAGAAATCTTAGACATCAGTGTAGAAGGCCTAAAATAATGCAACTGTTGACTACAGCTCAATATTATACAATTATTTTTTTTTCCCTACTAGTGTGATGCATTGATCATCACAACAGTGGCATAAAACTACTAAACTGCTTGGTTAAAAATGTGTTGGCTTTGCAGTGAGCTTTAATTTAGCTTGATTAGTCTCAATGCCTTCAGAGCTAGTAGCTTGGTTCTGTTGCTGGCAAGAACACCTAACTTAATAAACTCAATATATAGCAAAATGCAAAAGATGCAAGTATATCTCAATATATTTTCTTAGCAAAATAAATGTGTGTTCTTTTTTTCCAGATCCCTCTGAATGTGTTCCTCTGTCTCCCCTCCAGTCAAAAGACTTGCCTGTTTCTCCACCTAAGCAGACATCTAATGCCCTGACAAGTGACACCCCTATTGGGAGAAGAGGCCGTTTAGCTAACCTTGCTGCTACAATTGGTTCCTGGGAAGATGACCTAAGTCATCCATCTGCAAAGCAAAACAATGCACAAGAACAGCCTGGCACTACTTGTTTATCCAAATTGTCCACTACAAGTGGAGCATCTGCTAGAATCAATAGTAGCAGTGTAAAGCAGGAAGCTGCATCCTGTTCTCAAAGGCTTGTTGAGGCTTCTATTAATAAACCAGCAAACTCAAAGATAGCGGTGAGTGTCTGATTTAGTTGCTGATTAAAAATTGTTTTGAGTATTGGAGGGGGGAAGCGTTAACTCATAACTGTTTAATCTGAATTTAAAGATTTGGTGTGAAGAATCTTAGTCTACTTACAACTTTTGCTTTATTGCAATCTCACATGCCCTTTTTTTTTAATAACAGACCTGAAACAGCTTAGAATTGATTTTATTGAGACTTGAGGATGAGTGTACTTCTAAGTCTTGTGAAAGTTGATGTCAAAGTAATTGATTGTTCCTCTTTTGATGATCAGAAGAGGGCTTCTTACTGGGTTTCACTGTGTAACTTCATATAGATGATTGACTTTAAAATGTAAATATTATTGCTGTATGAAAAATCAATCAGAATGCTGAAATTAGTAGCACCAGATACCTATTGTTCAATTTATGCCATTTATGGAATGATAATATCTGCCATGTGCAGTCTTGTTTAGGGAAATGTGGGAAAATACCTAAGATAGCTGGCAAAAGCACCTGGAATCAAATGCTGAAACAATTTGAAATACTGGATTAAAAAAAATTGCAAAAACTTGTAACA